>NW_028244322.1:252500-595402 GCF_964263255.1 Lissotriton vulgaris | reverse complement strand
CGGAGCAATCAGAGGGTAGCCCCTCCCTGTATATTCACAGGGCTCCCGCTGGGAGGCACATTTCTGATCTGTGACAGTGCCAGTTCCACGACTTGCTGTATAATGGGTAGGTTCACACACAATCTGTTTTAATCCAAAGCTAGCAAGAATATCAAGAAAATGGATAGTGTCTGAGTTGTTGTTATCTTCCAGATGAAGATGAAAATCTCCAGGATGATAAAACTATCAGTATCAGTGCAAGATTCCAGGTATGTGTGAAGGGAAAGGGAAAACGTAGATCTGAGGCCAGGGGGCCTGTAGATTAGTAGCCCAGCAAAGATTTCTAGATTCTTAGATTGTAGCAGAAATGACATAGCTTCCGCGCCTACTAAGGACTCAGCGGAAATCGTGGCTATGAAAAGGGTGCGATAAATTATCGCTATTCCTCCCCCTTTTTGCCCTTTCCTATCAATGTTGGCGATGACATAACCAGTAGGTACGGCAAGGTGCCAGTCAGGATCACTGTTTTCATTTGCCCAGGTTACGGTAAGAAAAACAATGTCAGGGTCCTCTACTTGAATGAGACATTCTAAATAAAATTTGTGTTTCACCATGGATCTTGTATTAAATAGGATGCACTTAATAGCCTTCGAATTGTTGGTTAAGGTTAATGGAATTCGCTCCCCATAAACCATAGGCTTGGCAATATTATCATGCCGGTTGTTGTTAACGCTACTTTTAGTGGACGTTTGTGCATCATTGATAATAGAGGTCAAACCCTCCGCCCCCCAGCCGCATCGATTGCAGCAGTGGGACGTGAGAGAGATGGAACTCAGCGATACCTCATGGGATGCACAGGTGCCGGAATTAAGATGTAGTAGTTGGCCTCGTGTAAAATGGGCAGGGGTCCTGGCACTGGGCGCATTTTGGGTGCTGACGGGAGCAGACGGGCATGCCTTTGGCGCGCCTATGGTGCGCCGCCGGCGCGCCCACGGCACGCGGTCGCTGCATCCGGGTATTTATGCAGAGGGAGGGAGGGAGCAAAGATGAAAAGAAACAACTAGAGCGCTACTCTTCGAGCGGGTCCGCTCAAAATGGCCAGGCACCGCGTTAGCGTTCCAGGTAAGACACGAGGGATGGCAAATACAAACTTCAATTTAAAAGTATTACAAGATCACCCCAAAATATAAAGTGCAAGGTTAAAATTTCAGGAAAAAGCCTGTTAACATACCCCACGCCCTCGCTGCAATTGTGTGTATTCAATTATCACAGGCACGGTCGCTGCATCCGGGTATTTATGCAGAGGGAGCAAAGATGAAAAGAAACAACTAGAGCGCTACTCTTCGGGCGGGTCCACTCAAAATGGCCAGGCACCGCGTTAGCGTTCCAGGTAAGACACGAGGGATGGCAAATACAAGCTTCAATTTAAAAGTATTACAAGATCACCCCCAAAATATAAAGTGCAAGGTTAAAACTTCAGGAAAAAGCCTGTCAGCATACCCCACGCCCTCGCTGCAATTGTGTGTATTCAATTATCCCGTGAAGGGGCCGTGTTTGCGTTTTGGGGCGGTCTTGTAGCAGGTGTGGCTCCGTCCGGAGTTGAGAGCTTGCAGAGTGCTGGCGGCGGTCGTAGTGACGGCGGTCGTCGTAGCGGGTGCAGGGGCCAGGGGTTCTGGCACTGAGCACGGTCCAGGCGCGGACGGGCGCAGACGGGCTTGCCTTAGACGTGCCTTTCTGTGCTCCAGTGGCCGGCATATGTGGGGAGGTGGGAGGGAGGAGCAGCTGGGAGGCATGGGATAGTGCCTTCCCCTCTCTCCGTGCCCCCTAGGGGTTCCCCCTCACCGACTTCCTGTTCCCTGACACTCCAGGCCCCGATTGCTTTGGGAGTGTGGAGGAGGGGGTTTCTGCTAGAAGAAGTACACAGGTGCCATCTCTGGCTGCCTACTTTTCCTTAATGTTACCATTATTGTTTCACTGAGATATCTTGTACTGTTGATTCAAGATTATCGGGTAAATTATCACTGTTAATGCCTTGCTATTACTTTGGAGTTGGATAATCCTCTGTGATGTGAATTCTGACTGTATTGTTTAATTGTGCATTGATTTTTACACTGACAAACGTGTTTAAAAAAACTAAAAAAACACCACCACCTAATCCCCAGTACCTCATCTATTAAAACTGCCATTAACATTCACATACTCTGCCCCTCCACTAACGATCACTGCTAACTCCTAGTAATTTACCTATCACATAGAAACCGGAGTAAGCAGGTGGCATAGTTTCCTTAACCCTTTCGATGCTGATGACGAGCTCAGCTCGTCATGATGCACAGTTGAGCTGTGCTGATGACGAGCTGAGCTCGTCATGAATAAAGTAAAATATCAATGTCCAGCACAGGAGGGGGAAAACGCCTAGCAGCCAAGGTGTTAAGAGTGCACGACTAATCTCAATAACGAAAAAACATACTACTAACCCTGGGATCTGGAGCAGCGTGCTGCCTGGCGTAAAGCGCTACAACACCTTGTCAAGGTTGGTAAGTGCTATGTAAAAATAATTAAAACACAAATACAGTATTTATCCCTCACTAATAGTAATATCTCAAAACTCAGTGGTTGGGCAGTCAATTGTATTTCATAAAGGGTGCATAATAATTCCCTTTTACTCCTTACCACTTACAATAACAAACAACGCTACTGCTAAGGGTCTTGTCTATCACCCAGAACTACCAGTCTACAGCTAATAAACCTCCCATCCTGATCTTCACCAACTGATCAGGCAAGCAATACCAGGAAAGATCTGCTATGTGCTGCTGGCCAACGGAGAATTGTGAATCTAGCCCACCACTGCAGGTCTCCATGAGCTACATTTTATGACCACTTCCTGACATCTCACTATGATGAACAGATATGGCATGATTTAATAAAATCCATCCCAGCAGAGCTCTCCACAACTTCTTCCTATAACCTAAACCTGCTCAGTGTGGAAAAAGGTAGGGCTAGGACCTTTCTCAAGATTTGCCCGGCGCTAACCGCCCTTGTACCATTCAAGTTTACCAAGCAATGAGGCAGGCGCCGGAGACCAGAAGGCAGGAAACAGAAGTTTATTCCGACGGAGCAGAACACATCAGATCAGACAACAAGGTATCATGTCGAGGTGCTCTAACAGCCTCTCGGAGGCCTGGCCTCTTATACACTGGTTTATGGCATGTGACCTTCCTTTAATACAATCAAGTCTTTGTAAGGCAAGAGAAAAAGACATCTTCGTAATCCTCGTGTTAATCCCACCCCCATATACTTTCACAATAGAGGTCCTCAACCTGCTGATAAGAGGAGGGGGCCATCACGCAGCTGAGTGTTCCGTCGAGTCTTAGGATGTATGCGCCTGATCATATCACAGGGGGTGGGGAGGCCCGGATCAATAGAGGGTCCTTTGAAGGAGAGCGACCTCATACAATAAAGGGCAGTAAATGATATCTCCCGGCTTAGGCAATGGCCTCGGACCTGTGTGGACAGTCGGACACGGGGTGAGGGGCCATCAATGGAGTGGTATTCATGCTGCGTGGACAATCCAGCGCAGGAGGGAGGTTTATCAACAGAGGGGCATTCATGGGAGGAGAGGAGGTGTTGGTCAGGCGTTGGCGTGACTCCCAAGGACTGAGCCATGCAGAAGGGTCATGCTCATAAGGAGGAGGAGGGAGGGGGAGCCAGGGTGCGCGGAGGATGCTTGCTGGGTCAGAGGGACGTGCTGGCGATCGATCGTGGACAGGGAGACCATGATATCTAAAAGAAAATGGCTGCCATGCACATAGTACATAGGTGACAAGCTGGCGCAGATAATGTTCAGATCGCAAATTTAAAATTCCACAGTCCTCCCTTTTAACGTGTCTCGCCAACTTGTCAGTTTGGATTTATCCCCATAAGGCCACGTATTTCTACTTCATAGAGGGGGCTCATGTGCTCATTTCGGAAGTCCAAAGTCTTTGGGCACATACAGTTAGAAACAAGGCCGCACAAAGGGGGCAGACATTGGACACCTAAGCAACACCCACATAATATTACAACAGGTATCAGCACGAAGGAAAACAACTTCCAACCCCAATTCTTCAAGGTGTCCCAAAACCAGCTCCCAAGTGACCATCCTTCTTGTTCTTGGTGAACCTCTGAGGAAAGTCTGTGGAGGTGTTCAATGGCTTTGTAGACTGAAGGCGAGTTGTCAGGCACGTATGTGCAGCAGCTGGATCCGATGATGCGGCATGCTCCTCCTCGGTCGGCTAGGACCACGTCTAGGACAAGTCTATTTTGGAGGGTCACGAGGCGGACCGCCTGAAGTTCCGCAGTGTTGTTGGCGAGGATACCAGCAGTGATGTTGATCGTTGTTTCTACTGCCTGGGTCAGGTGTCGGATAGCACGGCTGTTTGCCATTGGGCCCCACAGAGGAACAAGTCCCTTTGCTGCATCTAGGAACTGTGCTCCGGTGGAGTCGACTTGTCCAAGGTCGTCTGCACGCCTCTGCCGGTGATGGTTGGCAGGGGCTACATATGTGGGTGGGAGAACGAAGGCAATGTAACAGGTACCCTTCCAACCCTTCGGGAGCCAGGTGTAAGCCTTGGTGCCACACACAAAGTACATGTTTGGAGAAGCAACAAAGGAAGGGGGGTCAGCTGAGTCCAATGTTCTGGTGATCTGGCAGGCGCTGTGACCCACCAGCTGCGTTCCATGGCCTTCGAGACACACGAGACCTGTGACATTGATGACAGACAGAGCCACAGTCAGTGTAGCGGTAGTTTGTTTTTGTAGATGAGAGAAGGTGGTCCTGGCTGGATTGTGGAGCACCTGTACTTCGACTCGTTCTTTGGCTGGAATGTCTTTGATGAAGGTGGCGCCTACGAGCGCAGGACACAGGGCAGCAGTAGTCTTTCCGGTTCTGTTCAGCCAGAACCCAGAGTAGAAGTGTGACACTGTCCGGCCGGAGGTGGCATTGTCCTTGTGGCTCTCTTGCATGAGGATCAGCCAGGCGAGGCAAGAGCCGTGAACTGAGAAGGGTGAAGGGATGAAGGGAATAGAGTGTCCAGTGGCATGCGGGAGCAACCCGCAGATCCAACAGTTTGTAGCATTTGCAGCAATGTTGTGTTGGTGCAACAGTTGCACGAAGGAATTGTTCCAGAATTCCCTGCGCCTTTCTCGGAGCTGAGGCGACAGAGAGATTAGGTGATGCTCTTTCAGGGGGGTCGGCTGTGCAGTAGGTAGCAATGCCTCATGTGCCGGTGTGCTTTCCTCCAGAATCCAGAAGGAGGTCATGAGGAGGAGGCAGAAGAGGAAGACAATGAAGAGTGCGATTGTCTTTGATTTGTGCAAGTTGTCAGTCTTTGGATTTCTATACTGGGTATTTCCTGTTGCTTCCATCATCTTCTTATCTGGCGCTTCCATCATCTTCTTATCTGGCGCTTCCATCACCTTCAAGGGAGCTCGGTAGCGGGCAGAACCACAGACCTCGTTTAGCTTCTCTCCCGGCAACCCTTGATTGTGTTTAGGTCACCGTTCTGAGATTTAACTTAGTCCGTGGCCTACTTAGCCGAAACTCCCTCCTTTCGACGCAGGAAATACCCTTCTCTGGATGGCACAGTGGGATCGGAGAATTTTGCAAGTTCGAGTGCCTCAGTATCGGGATAACAGTCCAATATCGGTCGGTCTTTGCTCAGGAGCTCTTCTTGGGTGCTGACGTTTTCTGTCGTGGCCAGGTTTGCAGAGACCTTTCGGCAATGATGCGCGTGCAGCCAGTGCTTCTTCCCCTCCACTCGGAGTGTCGTTCGGGTGGTGATCAGCACTTGCCAGGGGCCCGTCCACCGGGGTTCCAGACTCTTGGCTCGCTGGAAATTTCGTATTAATACGAAATCTCCCGGTTGGATGTCGTGGCCGGGGCCCCTGGAAGCATCGGGGATAGCCTGCTGCACCTGTTGATGAATGACAGACAACGTTTTAGTTAACTTGCAC
This sequence comes from Lissotriton vulgaris, assembly GCF_964263255.1. Taxonomy (NCBI): domain Eukaryota; kingdom Metazoa; phylum Chordata; class Amphibia; order Caudata; family Salamandridae; genus Lissotriton; species Lissotriton vulgaris. The sequence continues at coordinate 589,432 of NW_028244322.1, read as the reverse complement.
AAATAATCAGACAGTAGGACGTCTGGGACGTCATGAATGGAGGTCGGTTTGGGGGCAGTCCAGAGATTCATCGGACGCCCAAACACGACCTCGTAGGGGGTCAAATGGTGCTTGGTGGGAGTGGAGCGCATCGATAACAAGGCCAGTGGGAGGGCATCCGGCCAGTTAAGTCCAGTGGTGGCCACTATTTTTGCCAGTTTCAGCTTCAGCGTGGCATTATGGCGTTCCACTAGACCAGCGGATTGGGGGTGGAAGACCGCATGAAATCGTTGCTTCACCCCCAACCCTTTTAGGATTAATTGGATAACCTCAGCTATGAAATGGGGGCCATTGTCGCTCCATAAAATTCGGCAAAGGCCATAGCGAGGGAAGAATTCCTTCAGTAGTACTTTGGCAGTAGTCATGGCAGTGTTGTCACGGGTTGGATAGGCTTCCACCCATTTGCTGAAGGCACACACAATGACTAGTACATACTTCAGGTTTTGGCATCTCTCTAGTTGGATGTAATCCATCTGAAGGACCTCAAAGGGGTGATTGGGGGTCCCGAACCCTCCCCGGGGTACTACAGTCCCTTTCCCGGGGTTGTGTTGCAGACAGATAAGGCACTGCTGAACTAGGCGTCTGGCTGAGTCGGGGATTTTGTCGTTATGCCAGACTTTGGAAACGAGTTCGATCATGGGTGCAGATCCTATGTGTGCGGGGGAGTGAGCCATTGTCAGCATGGGAATCAGATATGAGTCGGGCAGCAACCATTTGTTTGCATCTTTTGTTCGCCAGCAACCCTCTTCGTCCTTCAAACCCACCCTTGCCCATTTAGTCAATTCGTGAGGGGTGCTGGCCGACTGTATGTCTCTGATCATTTCCCTTGTGTCACTCCATTTTTCTGCTTGTGACCTAGTCACATATATGCGTGTCACTGTCCTATTCTCAGCTGTGGTTCGTGCAGTGATGTCGGCTAATGCATTCCCTTGTCCGACTAAGTCTGTCACTCTTTTGTGTGCCTGACATTTGATCACCGCTAATCGTTTGGGGAGGAGAACTGCCTCAATCAGAGCGGACACTAAATCTCCGTGGAGGATTGGGGTACCGTGGGACGTCAGGAATCCCCTCTCCCTCCACAGGAGCCCAAAATGGTGGACCACTCCGAAGGCATACTGGCTGTCTGTATATACGTTCGCGGTGGTCCCTGCGGCTATGATGCATGCTCGGGTGAGGGCTATCAGCTCTGCTGCCTGGGCGGATCGTTGTGTGATGCAGGCTGTCTCAACTACTGTTCGGGCTGTCGTTACTGCATAGGCAGCTGAAGTGGTGCCATCTGGGAGTTTGATGCATGAGCCGTCTACCCATAGCTCTCCATCGGGGTCAGGAAAAGCAGTGTCTCGGAGGTCAACCCTACTCCTAGTCTGTTCGTCTGTGAGGGTCACACAGTCGTGTATGGGAGGAACGTCGGGGTCGTTTTCAGGCAGGGGTAACAATGTGGCAGGATTCAAAGTCGTGCATCTCTTTAGTGTGATGTGGGGTGCAAGCAGAGTCAATTCGTACCCTGTCAGTCGTGCGCTAGTCAGGTGTTGGGTCTTTGTCTGGTTCAAAAGGGTGTCAACTGCATGGGGCACTAATACAGTGAGGGAGTTGGAAAGTACGATTCCCTCGCTCTGACGGATGGAGACAGCAGCGGCAGCTACTGCTCGAAGGCAGGCAGGTAAGGCTCTGGCTACAGGATCAAGAGTGGCGGAGAAGTAGGCACAAGGGCGCTGCTTAGGACCAATCGATTGAGTCAGGACAGACAATGCGCATCCCTCCCTTTCGTGGGTGAAGAGGGAGAAGGGTTTGGAGTAATCCGGCGTTCCGAGGACGGGTGCTGAGCAGAGTGCATCCCGTAATTCCTTAAAGGAGGCTTGACACTCAGTGGTCCAAGGAAGCGGGGAGGGGACATCTTTGGTCAGCAGGGCAAGTAATGGTTTCACAATGAGGCTGTAATTAGGCAACCACTGTCTGCAAAAAGAGGTTAGGCCGACCAAAGAGCGGACCTGCTTTTGTGTTTTCGGGATGGGGGTGTCTAGGATGGTTTGGATTCGGTCGGGTGTAAGTTTCCTCCCTTCCTTGGACAGAAGATGGCCTAGGTAAGTTACTTGTGGCTGGCAGAACTGTAGCTTCTTTTTGGAGACTTTATGGCCATTTTCTGCAAGGAAGTGTAGGAGTTGGACGGTGGCTGTCGTTGCAAGCGGGGTGGTGTCGGCCGCCAAAAGGATATCATCGACATATTGGATCAACACCACTCCCTCTGGTAGTCGGAAGGCATCCAGCTGTCTTTTGAGAGCCTGGCTGTAAATGCTGGGACTTTCAGTGTACCCCTGGGGAGCTCTACAAAATCGGTACGAGCGAGATTTTAAAGTGAAGCCGAAAAGATAACGGCTGTCTGGATGAATGGGGATAGAGAAAAATGCGTTTTTAAGGTCGATAACAGAGAAGGTGGTGGCAGTGGACGGGATGAGGGTCAGAATGGTGGTGATATCAGAGACCACAGGATATTGGGGTACAACCACTTTGTTAATCTCTCGCAAGTCGATGATGAAGCGGTACGCTTTCTCATCTCCTTCACCTTGCTTCTTAACAATAGGTAGGATTGGGCTGTGTTAGACGGACCGGGAGGGTCGGCCGAGATTACGGGGAGAGGTCTCCAGGGAGAGCCGTCTCCAACGACTGTACAGACAAGTAACTTCCCCCCCACAGACGGACGCCACACAAGACTGAAGGTTAACGAGACTTTATATGCAATTCTTAGGTTACGTTGGTATGATACAAGGAGGTCTGGACTCAGGGGTCCCCTCGATTCTAGTCTTTGGTTGAGGAGAGGGGTAGCGGGACAGTCTTTAGTTACAAATGAGTACAAAATAGCTCTCAATCCTCGAGCTCGGCGTTCTAGATGATCGGGCCGTGGAGGAGCCAAGCAGGTCCCGAGATGGACGAAGGAAGGATGACGGTCCGCGGCGGAGCCTGCAGGTCCCGGTGAAAGATGACGGTTACAACGGTCCGCGGCCACGCCAGCAGATCCCGACGACGATGAAGGATGAAGGTTACGACGGCTGTGGCAGCGCCAACAGGCAGGACGATGGTGCACAGGACAGAGCTACGGCAGCGCCAGTAGTCCGTCCAGGATGAGTTCCTCTTTACGTCTCTCGACTCCAAGATACAACTGCCTTCCTGCTCTGGAGCTGCCCCAGTTATAGGGCTGGAGTGCTTTGATGTCCGGACCTTCGCACTTGGAGGTCGGGAGGTCCGGGATGAGGGGGCCCAGACACCCAGCAGGGGGGTGGAGCCAGTGCCCGGGGAGGCGATGGGCGAGCGGCACTTGGCGGGGGAGAGCCATTGACACCTCTTTCTCCTATTGACTTGCCAAGTAGCCCGCTCGCCTCCTGGGTGGATGGTGGTGCCGGGATGTCTGAGGCCTGGCCAGGCCCATGGTTGAGTTCGGCCGGGGGCCAGGTGGCCACGTGGTGGGGTGTCCAAGATGGTGCCCCAGGATGGGCGCGTAGGCTGGCAGTGGATCGGACCCACGAGGTTGACATGCTCGAGGGCAGGGGTCCCTGGGGGGACGGAGGACGTGTAATGGTGGTGTGTGGTACTAGCGTGACCGGGCTCGGGCCTGGTTGAGCCGGGAAGAGCGGCCCTTCATGTGGCCTGTCCAACATGCGTCCCCCCCAGCTGAAGGCGGGGAGAGTTACCCATACTCTTGGGGACTCTCCTCGTCGAGGCGGAAAAACCGGGACAGGCCATCCGCGTTGGCGTGATCTGGCCCAGGCCGGTGTTCGACTGTGAAGTCCATACCTTGCAAGGAGATGGACCAGCGTAGCAACTTTGGGTTTTCCCCCCGCATATGCATCAGCCACTGCAGGGGTCGGTGGTCGGTCTGCACCCGAAAGTGGGTGCCAAAAAGGTAGGGCCGGAGCTTCTTGAGGGCCCATACCACAGCGAAGGCTTCCCTCTCTATGGTGCTCCAGCGTTGCTCCCGTGGTAGGAGTCTCCGGCTGATGAAGGCCACCGGTTGATCAAGGCCTTCGGTGTTCACTTGTGACAGGACCGCCCCAATGCCCTGGTCGGAGGCGTCCGTCTGGACGACGAACTCCCGGCTGTAGTCTGGAGCCTGGAGCACAGGAGCGGAACACATGGCGGCCCTCAACTGTTCGAATGCCGTTTGACACTCTGGGGTCCAGTTCACTTTCTTGGGCTGATTCTTTGACGTGAGTTCTGTGAGAGGCCCCGCTATGGTACCATAGTCTTTCACGAACCTTCGGTAATAGCCCGTGAGGCCCAGGAAGGCTCGTACCTCGGTTTGGGTGATAGGGGGCTGCCAGTTCTGGATGGCGGCAATTTTCAACTGTAGAGGGGCCACTAGGCCGCTTCCCACCTGGTGTCCGAGGTAGGTCACAGATCCTTGTCCAATTTGACACTTGCTGGCCTTGATCGTGAGGCCAGCTCGCTGAAGGGCTTGCAGCACTGCTCGGAGGTGGTGGAGGTGCTCGGTCCAATGGTGACTGTACACAGCGATGTCGTCTAGGTAGGCGGCGCTGAACCCTTCGAGCCCTGCCAGGACCTGATTGACGAGCCGTTGGAAAGTCGCTGGGGCATTCTTCATGCCGAAGGGCATGACCGTAAAATGGTAGTGGCCATCGGGGGTGGAGAAGGCAGAACGTTCTTGTGCTCGGGGTGTGAGGCTGATCTGCCAATAACCTGCTGTCAGGTCGAAGATGCTGAGGTAGCGGGCAGCTCCCATTCGGTCGACCAGTTCATCCGCCCGGGGGATGGGATGTGCGTCTGTTCTGGTGACTTCATTCAGGCCCCGGTAGTCGACGCAGAACCGTAGTTCTGGTGTGGTTCCGGGGGCGGCTGCTTTGGGGACCAGTACGACCGGGCTGGCCCATGGACTGTCTGAGGGCTCGATGACCCCGAGCGTGAGCATCTTGGCCACCTCCGCCTGGATGCAGGCCCGTACCCGATCAGGTACGCGGTAGGCCCGGTGGCGGATGGGAGGGCTGTCTCCGGTGTCCACATCGTGCACACACCAGGAAGTGACACCTGGGGTGAGGGAGAACAGATTGGCGAACTGTGACAGGAGGGCTTGGCACTCTTGGCGTTGTTCTCTGGTGAGGGTCTCCGAGAGTCGGACCCCATCCACGGAGCCGTCTTGCTCCTGGGTCCGCAGGAGGTCGGGGAGAGGCTCGGAGTCGTCTTCAACCCCATTGTCTGTGGCCATCAGTAGGCTGAGCTCTGTTCGTGCAAAGTGGGGTTTCAGTCTGTTGGTGTGGAGGACTCGGAGTGGGTTCCGGGAGGACTCCATATCGATCAGATAGGTGGCAGGTCCCTTGCGCTCGATTACCTTGAAGGGCCCTGTCCATTTGTCTTGGAGAGCGCATGGCTCCGTGGGGGACATTACCCATACTTGTTGCCCTGGTTCGAATTCGATGGATGAGGCGTTCTGGTCATACCATTTTTTCATGTCCTCTTGACTGGCCTCTAGGTTGGCTTTTGCTAGGTCTCTGAACCGCCGGGACTGGTTTCGGAGGGTGAGGAGGTACCGGAAGACATCTGGAGGGTTCTTGGCCGGAGGCATCTCCCAGCCTTCTTTGATCAGGCTGAGCGGCCACCGCACTGGGTGCCCGTATAGCAGTTCAAATGGGCTGAAGCCTAGGGATTTCTGTGGGACCTCTCGGTAAGCGAAGAGGAGGCACGGCAGCAGCACATCCCACTGGCGACGGAGGGGCTCTTCCAATCCCCCGATCATCCCTTTTAGCGTGCGGTTGAACCGCTCAACAAGTCCGTTCCCTTGGGGGTGATAGGGGGTCGTGAATCTGTAGGTGACCCCACACTGTTGCCAGAGGGATTTCATGTATTTAGAGATAAAGTTCGTGCCTCGGTCGCTGACGACCTCTCGGGGGAACCCCACACGGGAGAAGATCCCCATCAGGGCCCGGCCGACCACTGGGGCTGTCACGGTCCGGAGAGGAACAGCCTCAGGGTAGCGGGTGGCGTGGTCCACTAGCACCAGAATGAAGCGATGGCCTTGTTTTGTACGCGGGTCCAGGGGGCCCACAATGTCTATTCCGACCCTCTCAAATGGGGTCGTGACTACTGGAAAAGGTTGCAAGGGGGCCTTTAGTTTGCGGCCGCTCTTCCCACTGGCTTGGCACGTGGGGCAAGATCGGCAATGCTGGTGCACATCGTTTCTCATTTTGGGCCAGAAGAAGTGGGTCACTAGGCGACTGTAGGTTTTATCTTGTCCCAGGTGTCCTGCCAGGGGAACATCGTGGGCCAGGTTCAGCAGGAAGGCTCTAAAGCGGAGGGGCACTACTAGTACTCGGTTGGCCCCCAGCTCGGCGATTCTTTGCTCGCTGTACAACAGATCATTGTCCCAGTAGACCCAATGAGTTCCGGAGGTATCTCCTGCGCTTTGGGCGAGCGCTTGCTGGCGTAGTCCCTCGAGGGAGGGACAGGTCTTCTGTTCCTGGCGAAATTGTTCTTGTGTGGGCCCCCCCTCTTGGGCCCACTGGTCAAGGTTAGCGAGGTCGGAAGGTTGAGCAGGTTCGAGGGGGGTGTCATGGTCGGTGGTCTCGGCTGGGGCGACCGGAGGCGGTGGCGCCGGCCATTCTGGTTCTTCCGGGGGATGGTTGGCACGGGCGGCCATGGACCGGGTGGTGACGCACGCCCAGTCCGGGACGCCCAACATCCCCAAGTGTTCTTTGCGCTCCACGGCTGCCCACGGGGAGCTCTCCAGGTCATTTCCGAGGAGACAGTCCACGGGGGCGTCGTCTCGGACCGTCACCTTCAACATGCCGGAGACCCCTCCCCACTCAAAGGGGACGCAGGCCATCCGACACAGACTTTCCGAGTTGTCGGCTGATCGCACAGGGCAGAGAATGTTCGGTAGATATTGTTCTGGGGTCACTAGGTGACAGCGGACGGCTGTCACACTGGCCCCGGTGTCCCGAAGGGCTTCGGCCCGTTGTCCATTGATGCTCACCCATTGGCTGTACTTCTGGGTGTTAGCGGGTAGGGGGACCCGCGGGACCATGTCTCTTCCCCCTAAGCACGCGAGAGTCATGGCGGCTGGCTCCCACTCTTGATACTCTTGCTCGTCTGTTTCTTGTTCCTCGGAGATCTGTTCTTCCCCTAGGGCCACGGCGGCCATTTGGCGGGGTTTTGGACTCTGATACTGCGGGCAGCTTGGGTCGTTGGCATAGTGGCCGACCCGTTGGCATCGGTGACACGTGACATTGGCTCTGTACCCTGGTCGCGCCGGGGTGCTGCCCCGGTTGGCCGGGGGGGTGGTGCTGGTAGCGGGGGCGGCCGGAGTGTTGTCTCTTCCTCGTCCTTGGCCCCCTCCTCCTCCTCTGGGTCGGTGGTGACCATGGTTGTTCCTGTTCTGCTCGTAGGACCCATTCCGGCCCACTCTGGTGATCTCCCACCGGTCAGCTTCGGCTGCGAGCTGCCGGGGATCGGTTAACTTGCTGTCGAGGAGGTGTTGGCGTAGTTCAATGAAGCAATTGTTGGACAGATGCTCCCACACCATCAGATTGAACAGCTGCTCGTAGGTCGTGACGTTGTTTCCTCTGATCCAGCCTTCGAAAGCTCGGCTAAAGTACGTTACATAGTCCACCCAAGTGGTACCCGGGATGCGTGTGCAGTCTCGGAACCTCTGACGGTACATCTCGGGCGTGAGGCCATAGCGGGTGAGGAGGGCCGCTTTCATATGGTCGTAGGAGGTCATCTGGTGGTCTGGGAGCTGTAACAGGGTATCGCGGCCCTCATTGAGGAATCTGCCCCATAGGCCGGCTCCCCAATCGTTCCTATCGATCCGGTCATAGCGATTTCATAGGCCTTAAACCATTGCTGGATGTCGTCCTCACGGAAATATTCTCGGACAACATCCTTGGGGATGTGTACTTTTTTCTCCGTGGTCCCTGGGGTGTGTGGTCTCTCGGGCACCCCTAACTCTTTATTTTGCTTGCGCAGGTTGATCTCGGCTAGGTTCCGTTCGTGCTCGTACGCCAGTTTCTTTTCCTCGAGCTCCCTTTGTCTCTGTTTCTCCTCTCTCTCTTCTCGGAGACGTAGGTGCTCTAAGTTGATTTTTTGTTCGGCTAACTTGAGTTCTATGTCCATTTTGAGTCGGGCCATTTCTAGTTCGTGTAGTCGGGTTTTTTCTCTTTCTTGGATCTCGTCTTGCGAGAGACCGGTTCTTTGCTCTTCAGGGGCCGTGTTGGTTTTTTTTGTGGTGCTTTGCTCAGGGGCTTCGGCATCCCCGGTCTCTGCCCAAGATTCTAGGGCATGCTTAAAATCGTCCTTGGTGCTTAGTCCGGTGGTAGCGATACCTAGTTCGATGCAGAACTGCTTTAGTTCACGATGGCTGTACTCCTCTAGTTTTTCCATTTGGAACTTCTCAGTTGATCCGCTTTCTTTAGTTGTCATTGTGGTTCGTTGTGGGGTGAGCTACTCTCTGTACGTTATGCGGTGATTCGGATCGCGCCGCTGGCCACCAATGTTAGACGGACCGGGAGGGTCGGCCGAGATTACGGGGAGAGGTCTCCAGGGAGAGCCGTCTCCAACGACTGTACAGACAAGTAACTTCCCCCCCACAGACGGACGCCACACAAGACTGAAGGTTAACGAGACTTTATATGCAATTCTTAGGTTACGTTGGTATGATACAAGGAGGTCTGGACTCAGGGGTCCCCTCGATTCTAGTCTTTGGTTGAGGAGAGGGGTAGCGGGACAGTCTTTAGTTACAAATGAGTACAAAATAGCTCTCAATCCTCGAGCTCGGCGTTCTAGATGATCGGGCCGTGGAGGAGCCAAGCAGGTCCCGAGATGGACGAAGGAAGGATGACGGTCCGCGGCGGAGCCTGCAGGTCCCGGTGAAAGATGACGGTTACAACGGTCCGCGGCCACGCCAGCAGATCCCGACGACGATGAAGGATGAAGGTTACGACGGCTGTGGCAGCGCCAACAGGCAGGACGATGGTGCACAGGACAGAGCTACGGCAGCGCCAGTAGTCCGTCCAGGATGAGTTCCTCTTTACGTCTCTCGACTCCAAGATACAACTGCCTTCCTGCTCTGGAGCTGCCCCAGTTATAGGGCTGGAGTGCTTTGATGTCCGGACCTTCGCACTTGGAGGTCGGGAGGTCCGGGATGAGGGGGCCCAGACACCCAGCAGGGGGGTGGAGCCAGTGCCCGGGGAGGCGATGGGCGAGCGGCACTTGGCGGGGGAGAGCCATTGACACCTCTTTCTCCTATTGACTTGCCAAGTAGCCCGCTCGCCTCCTGGGTGGATGGTGGTGCCGGGATGTCTGAGGCCTGGCCAGGCCCATGGTTGAGTTCGGCCGGGGGCCAGGTGGCCACGTGGTGGGGTGTCCAAGATGGTGCCCCAGGATGGGCGCGTAGGCTGGCAGTGGATCGGACCCACGAGGTTGACATGCTCGAGGGCAGGGGTCCCTGGGGGGACGGAGGACGTGTAATGGTGGTGTGTGGTACTAGCGTGACCGGGCTCGGGCCTGGTTGAGCCGGGAAGAGCGGCCCTTCATGTGGCCTGTCCAACAGGCTGTTGCAGACGTTGCTAACCACTTCTTCAACCACTCCTGCATCTACCAGAGACTGAATGATCGCTACCAGTGCCTTCTCACCCTCTGGGGATATCCGATATTGCGGGAGTTTCGGGAGCATAGCGTCCTGTCGTACAATTATGTGAATAGGGTCAATCATCATTCGCCCCACATCAGAGTCATTTTTGGCCCACAGGTACGGAGGCAGGGTGTCAAGCAGGGACAGGTCAGCGTTAGTTATGCAGCACATGTGTCGTGGGGGACGGGATCTGGGCATGTCTGGGTTGTCGTACAGAATGACTCGTATTCCGTCTGGGGAACACCTAATGGTAGCTCGAAAATGTTTCAGTAAGTCAATGCCCATAATGGCGTCAGGGGAGTTGGAGGAGAGTAGAAATGTCGCGTCAGCAGTGTTGCTTTCTAGGTCAAAGGTAATAGGTACGGACAGGGGGTTAGTGGAGGGCGTCCCATCGAATCCTATCGACGTTATGTGTGAGCCAGACAAGGGTGCCCTTGGAATCAGTCGTTTTGATAACACACTACGTGTCGCCCCAGTGTCTACCAAGAATGGAGACTCTGTACCCAAGACCTTAGCGGTGACATAAGGACCTTGCTGGTCAACACAGAGCTCGACTGGATCCCTCCCTTGCCCCTGGCAGTCCTATGCAAAATCGGGGGCATTTTCACCTTCGGATAGCTGATATTGATTCTGTCGGGGACGGTCAAATGTATTCAGTCTTCCTGATCTGTCATTGTTAGTGTCGTTGGAGTTCCCCCGTCCCTGTACTCTATTCCTCGGACCACCTGCCACATCCCTGGAATCCCTATTTCTATTCATCTCTAGCAAAACCGGACACTGGAATTTCCAATGGCCGAGCCCTTTGCAGAAAGCGCATTGGTCATTGCTAACGTCTCTCCGTCCAGGGTGAGATGTCGGGGTGTGATCCTTAGGAGGTAGATCTCTGGGGGTGTTTGATTGGTAGTTCCCCCTTTGATGTTCCCGTCCTAGCGCTATACCCTGTATCTGGGCTATCATTACCCTTTCCTTTAAATCTTTCTTCTTTTTCTCGGATGCCCTATCATTCTCATTCTTTTGGTGCTCGTAATACTGAGCCATCTGAAGGATGGCTGCGGGTTTGGAGGCCCCCCAACTACTCTCACTCGTCTGTAGTTTTTGGGAGACTTCTTGAGTTAGTCCCTTTACATAATTTTGCACAAACAGGTGCTGTCCGGTTGCGGTGGTCATGTCCTGGCCACTGTAGTCGGAGAACACTGTCTCAAATCGGGAGAAGTATTCTGACACATCTTCCTGGGGTTTCTGTCGACAGGCCGTGACTATCGACCAGTCTACTTTCCTTTCCGGGACCAGTGTTTTTAATTTCTGGACTATTTTATCTGGGAGTTCCAGTATGTCCTTCACTGGTTTACTCCCCGGCTCTCGCTGTCTGTCTAGTTTACCGAGTTGGTCCCAGGTATGTCCAAACAGATCCGTGTGGTCAGCCTTCCGGATTTGCTTCCACACGTCAGCTGGCAGACATAGCCCAAAGAACAAGTCAATATCTGCTAAAGTCATTATTGTCGAACCCAAGGCTGTGCCTAATTCGGTATAAAATGCTGTCGGGTTCTTTCTTAAGTCGGGCAGGGTTTGCTTAAAGGTTAGGATATCTTGTCGGTCCCATGGTTGGTAAACCCAATTGTACACAACCCTTCCCTTTGCATTTTCATTATTAATATCATCGCTCGTTCCCTGGCCCCGTGGCGGGATCCAGTAAGGAGCCGCTTCTCTGATAGGCATCATAGTATTGGCTACTTCTGCCGAGGTTGTTTCAGGGACCGTAACCTTGGCTTCTGGTTTCTGTTCTGTGAGGTGGCGGAAGACCTCAAGCATCTGCATGAATAGCTCCGTCGCCTCACGTTCAGTCCCATCTCCAACATCAATTTTCCTATACAGTGTTGTTAATTTAGCGGGTCCCTTACTCTGATACCTATCTTCATACGCGTTCAGGGTGTAGTAGCTGAATCGCAAGATGAAATGCCGTCTGTGACTGTCGGCATGTGAATTATATACGCTCATTGTATAATCTTCGCTCTCCCTTCGTTCTACTAATGTCTTTGCTATTTTGTCAATCCCATCCCGCTCATCTTTGCTCAACCTATTTAGTCTGGCCGATGATTGTTTGCTAGACTCGGGGTCGTCTGATGAGGTTGTTAATGTGGCTGGTGCAAAGGCCGTGAGGGCTGGTGCACTAGCCCTGAGATCGCTTTCGCTCACACTCGGAGCGTGAAAGCTTTGTCGGCAGGGGGCATATGGAGGGGGCATGTAGATGGTTGGGGGACCTAGTAGCAACTCATCGTTCATCCGTTGTTTGGAGGGCAATTCAGGGTAGAGCGCAGAGGGGGTCCTAACAGGACATTGGCCTGTCGACCCTGATTCTTGGTTTCGCGTGGTTTCCTTTCTTTCTTTTATTTCTTCTTCTAGTTGCTTTGCGGCTAGGTGGGCTGCCTTTCGTAATTCTTTCCCTGTTTTTGCTTCTTCTCTTTTCTTTCGTTGTTCCGTTTCTTTGCGCCACATGCCGATACTGTCGAGCATAGTGGGCGTGGTCTTATTCTTCTGGAGCGCTATTTCTAATGTTTTTATTTTATTTTCGTCAAAGGAACCTATCAGTGGCCACTGACTTTCAGGGTTCTTTTTCGTATATTTATGCCATAGTTTAGTGTAAGCTATAGCGACTAGTCCATACTTAGTGAACATGTCCTTATTAGGGGTGCCCTCCAGTGGAGCTGGATGGTTCATCTCTAATAAGCGGTCCGGGCTAAACAGGCTACCAACCAGTGGGGAGAAGACAGGCATGACGGATTACAACGGGGACAAAAGTCTGCACTACCTATCTTATCACGGCGGACAAAGACTAGACAGAATATTTCTATTCTACGTTGTTTGGAGGCCGTGAATACCTCAAAAGAACCAATACCGAATAATCGGCCAATCAAACAATCCAGTGGGGAGAATAAGTGGGCACGAAAAATTATCGTTACCCACTCTTTCTCTACCTGCAAAGAGAGGCCTTGTTCTTCCCTGTTTGCAGACAAAGAATCTCCAGACAATAATCCACGAACGATAGTTCGGGAAACAGTGGGGGAGGAAGATAGGCACGACGGTTTACAATGGGGACAAAAGTCTGCGTTACCTATCCTTCACTGCTTGCAAAGAGAGAGCCTGTTTGTTGTTCCCCGTTTGCAGACAGTGAATCTCCAGAGGGTTTCAACAAAGCGTAATACTAGTATTATCCAAACAAAAACAATTTTCCTTAACTTGTCGTGTTTACACGACCTTACCCGGACCGCATGGACGGTTTCCTGTCCTCTGGATCCAGCGCCCGATCGTCCTCTCTCCTTCGTGTTGTTCGCGGCACTCCTGATGGTTCCCAGTCAGGACCGTAGATCACTCGAGAGAGGTCTGTTCAGAACTAGTGAAGGTCGGATGATCGGCTGTCAGACGAGGGTCTATCGGACACGAGCTCTTCCCGATCGTTGCAGTCGTTCACTCTGTCATCGGGACCTCTCCCACTGGATCCACGTGTCGCTGATGGGCCCCACGCTTTGGGACGCCAATTGTGGAAAAAGGTAGGGCTAGGACCTTTCTCAAGATTTGCCCGGCGCTAACCGCCCTTGTACCATTCAAGTTTACCAAGCAATGAGGCAGGCGCCGGAGACCAGAAGGCAGGAAACAGAAGTTTATTCCGACGGAGCAGAACACATCAGATCAGACAACAAGGTATCATGTCGAGGTGCTCTAACAGCCTCTCGGAGGCCTGGCCTCTTATACACTGGTTTATGGCATGTGACCTTCCTTTAATACAATCAAGTCTTTGTAAGGCAAGAGAAAAAGACATCTTCGTAATCCTCGTGTTAATCCCACCCCCATATACTTTCACAATAGAGGTCCTCAACCTGCTGATAAGAGGAGGGGGCCATCACGCAGCTGAGTGTTCCGTCGAGTCTTAGGATGTATGCGCCTGATCATATCACAGGGGGTGGGGAGGCCCGGATCAATAGAGGGTCCTTTGAAGGAGAGCGACCTCATACAATAAAGGGCAGTAAATGATATCTCCCGGCTTAGGCAATGGCCTCGGACCTGTGTGGACAGTCGGACACGGGGTGAGGGGCCATCAATGGAGTGGTATTCATGCTACGTGGACAATCCAGCGCAGGAGGGAGGTTTATCAACAGAGGGGCATTCATGGGAGGAGAGGAGGTGTTGGTCAGGCGTTGGCGTGACTCCCAAGGACTGAGCCATGCAGAAGGGTCATGCTCATAAGGAGGAGGAGGGAGGGGGAGCCAGGGTGCGCGGAGGATGCTTGCTGGGTCAGAGGGACGTGCTGGCGATCGATCGTGGACAGGGAGACCATGATATCTAAAAGAAAATGGCTGCCATGCACGTAGTACATAGGTGACAAGCTGGCGCAGATAATGTTCAGATCGCAAATTTAAAATTCCACATCAGGACTATAAACATTGAACAAAATATCTCAGAATGCACGACCCCATGCAGAAACCCGCTAAGTAGACATAAGAAATGCAATAAAGGGGCCTGCAGAGCTGCTCAAAGTTGCCAGCTTACTGAAAATCATAAATTACATGCCTGTCCCTCACACTTCTTCATCCCTCCTACTGCAAAGCGATGCATCCCCTAACACTATAACTGCACCTCGATGGTCCTCATCCACAACATGGAAGCAGTTCCCACCCAGGTCATAGCAAAGACAACCCATTTCCAAGCACACAGCCGATAAGCTTTCGTGTGCTACCAAAGTAGGAAAGTGTTTCAGCATCCCACATAGGGATAGTAAGTGCTTTATAAATACTGTGATAAAATATAATACAATAAATGGATTAGCTAATGGAGGAGGGCAGTGTTTAACAACTGATTAAAAGTCAGTGATAACGTATTTAAATGAAATCAATTGTGGATAGGAATGGGCTGAGGTATGCTTCTTTTAATGCATAAATGAACAAATAGTTAAAAACTGAGACTATTTTACAATATAGATAATCTGATGGGAGGAAACACAAAAGCCATCTCAGACCAAAGAGCGAAGTGTGTCTGGAACAGCCTCCTCTTCTCTGGAGCAATCAGAGGGTAGCCCCTCCCTGTATATTCACAGGGCTCCCGCTGGGAGGCACATTTCTGATCTGTGATAGTGCCAAGGCCAAGACTTGCTGTATAATGGCTGAAGCCACACCAGCTGCAGCGGCTCCTACCGCTGATGTAGCCCCCAAGAAGAAGCAGAAGAAAACATCTGGGGCTTCTAAAGCCCGGAAGCATTTGGTTCCCAGAGTGTCTGAACTTATCCTTTAGGCCATTGGACGGCGGGAGTCATGCCCTTTCTTTTTGTTTTGGTGCCTTTTTGTCCATGCCCTCTTCCATCTTTCTCCTGGCATTGGGGTGCAATTTCCGGTCTTTTGTTTTTTCATCCCTCACTGGACCCACCACATTCCCAGGCCTTGGTACGGTTTATTCCGCCGCCCCCTCTATTCTCCCTTTTGGTGTGGGCCTCTGCCTGAGCCTGGTCAGCAAAGGCACGTTAGTCCAGCTGAAGGGCATCAGGAGTCTCTGCATCCTTCAAGGTGAACAAGAAGCAGGTGGAGAGCAAAGAAAGCGTCCAAGAAGAATGCCGCCAAAAGCAAGAAACCAACTATCAAGAAAGATGCTTCTGCTGCCAAGAAGCCCAAAAATAGCGATTCTTTTCATAATTAAAAATGTTGCACTTATATTGGAAGTAGTATGTAAAAAGCATCTCTACTGAGAATGTACTTTTCACGTTTAGTTTGACCCTAGTTAATGTAGAGACTAGAATCCAGTGCAAAAATCACAGTTGATGGACAGAATGCAGAACAATGTCATACATTCACCCCAGTACAGAGATCTGGGCCTAAATCCATCGTTTTTTGCACTCCACACCACCCCAGTTCCGACATGGCCATATGCAAATCAGTCTGAGCCTGTGCCTCATGGGAATAGTCCAGCCCGAACTGCCAAGTCATGCCTTTCCTGGACCGGAAACAAGCTTCCGAGGACCGGTTTCTGGCATTCCAGCCGTCTTCAGCCCGGCTTGCTTGAATCCAGTGGTGTGGAGAGCATGGGACTCACGTCTGAGCATACCCATCCCACTCGGGGTGACAAATGCAAAAACCATAGTTGATGGACAGAATGCAGAACAATGTCATACATTCACCCCAGTACAGAGATCTGGGCCTAAATTAAGCATGAGCGAATTTTGCGGATCTCGCGTTCGCAAATTTTGCGGATTTGCGGATTCGCAATCCGCAAAATCCGCGAATTCCCGCGAATTTGCGGATTTTTTTTTTTTGTGTTCGCCCGTGTTTCTGCCAGTTTTTACAATTTCGCAATTTGCGAACTTACCTGTCGGGTCGCAAGTTTTGCGAACTTGTTGTTTCTACGTGTCCAGCCTGTTTGGGACACTCTTCTTCATCACTGCCACTCTCTGTCACCACTGCCACTCTCTGACTACTCATGCCACCCTCTGGCCCACCCATGCCACCCTCTGTTTCATCACCACACCCTCTGGTTGTCCAGTGTACATTATTTTCGGCAAAGCAAAGCACACCTTCCCTGCCTCAAGTGACCTGAATTAATTTGGGGCTGATTAATGTGTCACAGAATATTTTTTTAGCTGGCACCTGCTTCCTTAGTGCGCCCTGATTAGTGATCTTTTGCACTTGCTATGTGCTTTCATTGTTGCAAAATTAGTTACAACACCTGCCCTGCCCCAACTGACAATAATGAATTAGGGGCTGATTAATGGATTTTAACTTCCAGCCTGGCTCCTGCTTGTCTCCCTTAGCTGTAATTCAGGACCTTTGTGGCATATGTGTAACTATTCTGAGGTTCAGAGCAGGGTCACATAATAGTTTCAACTGGCAACTGAACTCTGGAGGGGCCCCTCAGGAAGCACTACAGGAAATGGCTACTAATGATGTGCCTGAACTTTTGAACCTGGTAAGTAGTTACTTTCAGTTTTGCTAAGATCGTATTTCTGCAATTTTGCACTTATTCGCGGGGCGCGAACTCACGCGAACAGTGCGAGCAGTGCGAGCAAAATCCGCTGCTCGCGGATTTGCGGATTTTGCGGGAAATTCGCAAATCTCGCGGATTGCGGATTTCCCGAAAATCCGCAAAATCCGCGAGCGGAACGGATTTTCCGCCCATGCCTAGCCTAAATCCATCGTTTTTTTGCACTCCACACCACCCCAGTTCCGACATGGCCATATGCAAATCAGTCTGACCTTGTGCCTCATGGGAGCAGTCCAGCCCGAACTGCCAAGCCATGCCTTCCCTGGACCGGAAACAAGCTTCCGAGGACCGGTTTCTGGCATTCCAGCCGTCTTCAGCCCGGCTTGCTTGAATCCAGTGGTGTGGAGAGCATGGGACTCAGGTCTGAGCATACCCATCCCACTCGGGGTGACAAATGCAAAAACCACAGTTGATGGACAGAATGCAGAACAATGTCATACATTCACCCCAGTACAGAGATCTGGGCCTAAATCCATCGTTTTTTTGCACTCCACACCACCCAAGTTCCAACATGGCCATATGCAAATCAGTCTGACCTTGTGCCTCATAGGAACAGTCCAGCCCAAACAGCCAAGCCATGCCTTCCCTAGACCGGAAACAAGCTTCCGATGACCGGTTTCTGGCATTCCAGCCATCTTCAGCCCGGCTTGCTTGAATCCAGTGGTGTGGAGAGCATGGGACTCATGTCTGAGCATACCCATCCCACTCGGGGTGACAAATGCAACAAGTATTTACAATGCAATGGTCTCGGCATTATTAAAGGTAGAGCTATTGGCATTGCTCATGACATTTTCTTTTTTTTTAAATCATAAATAAATGGCATTGTCATTTACATTGCCAATAGCTTAATCGTTAAATAAATGGCATTGTCATTTACATTGCCAATAGCTTAATCGTTAAATAAATGGCATTGTCATTTACAATGCCAATAGGTTAATCGCTCGCAAATGCATGACCTATTGCATTTACACCCACACAGAGCCACACACACAAAGCCACCCACACACACATACAGAGCCACCCATCAGAGCCACCCACACAGAGTCATTCACATAGAGCCACCTACACAGAGCCACCCTCACAAAGACAGAGCCACCCGCACATAGAGCCACCTACAAAAAAAGCTATCCACACACACACAGCCACACATATCATATATTATATATCTCATTGATGTCAGTGCTCAAGATATTTCTGGATTCATTAGTAGCATTTGACATTGCCCATCATGAGATTATTCTGATTACGTTCCAAGCTATTGGCATTGTAAATGACACATTTTTTATTTATGTGTTGGTTTTGAAAACAGATAAATAAATGGCATTGTCATTTACAATGCCAATAGCTTAATCTCTCGCAAATGTGAGACCTATTGCAGTGTTTGTGCAATGGTATTGTCCTTGGTGCATCACTGGTTCACTATTCTTAGCTGGCTGAGATATTGCTTCTAAACGAGTCGCCATGTTGGAACCTTAAAACAATGATAAACTATACACTATACCATTCCAAGATGGCCACCCACAGTTATGTTTACCTTATTCTTTAATGCAAAGCATTTTTTTTAAACTTTTTTCTGCTTTTGTATAAATGTATCTTGCATATGTTTACTTACATTAAGTGTGTGTTTTACTAATCATGAGTGAAATAATGAATTCGGGTGAGTGGGTGAATGCAATAATGAGTCAGAGAGTGGAAGGATGCATGAGTGGAAGAAAGAGCTACTGGGCACATGTGTGATTAGTTAGTGAATGAGTGCATACACTCACCAGAGATTGAACAAACAGAGGGGGAGGTCCTTGGTTGTTGGTTTAGATGCCAGCCGGCATATATGGTGACACACACAGTGAATGTGTACTGGCACCACCTTAGTTTGCAGAGTGTTGACACAATGTACCAGGTCACTAACAGGACGATTACTGTGCCCGGCCAAGATCTGGATCATGAGTAGCTGTTTAATTCAGAATCTAACTGAATACCACTTTATTTTAGCGATCACCACATAACTGTGAACTACCCTCATTGCGCCTCATGGAGGTACACTTCAGAGAGTGTGGAACCTCAACTTCATGTATGTATTGATGCATTTTAAGTTAGGTTTATGCATATTCAAATGCCCTTCCACCTAGCCTCCACCCTGACCCACTTCCCACTTACACCATGGCAATTGTAAATTTCTTACCTGGTCCAGGTCATTGCGCAGAACGATTTTGCTGGTGACCAGTTCATGAGCCAGGTCGTCCTTCTCCTGCTCGAGACGCATGCTGGCCTCCTGCAGTCGCTGGTTTTCTCTCTGTGGAAGAGACATGCAGACCATGAGAATGAGTTAATCATCGAAACGTTGAAGAGGGATTGACATACAGTGGGCAAAGCAAACAAAGAAAGCAAAACGTCGCAATCAGAGAAGCATATATATAGCATAACTGCAGCTTACAAGGCAAGAGAAGGATCAAGGGGTGGCTTGGACTGCAGCTACTGAAAATGGCTGCAGTTTTTTTCACTCAAGAAACCGTCTTGGTTAATGCCAGACCTAAAAAGAGAAGAGCAAAGTATAGAGAGAGGCTTGTTTTTGTTGGTCTAGAGTTACCCATTAAAAGAAAATGCAATGCCATGCCTTTCGAGCGGGCTGCATGCCAACCAGCATCAGCTCATCTGAACAGCATGCAAGTTCATACGCCTGGTATTTCCAGGGAAAGGGTCGAAGGGAAACTTTCTGAGGCGGTTCACTCCAATATAGTGAATCTGCTATGGCAAATTCGTGTACTAACAGCCCAGCTGTGGAAGCACAACTGACAGACACCCTTGGACCCACAGGTGACCAAATTGTGTGATGCTAAGGCAGACACTAGATAACAAAACTGAGTTGTACTCGTGTTAATGACTTTGGGAGCATAACAGGCCGAGTTAGCAGGATGGCATTTAAGCATGTAGCCTGCAGGATGCAGCCATTTTGGCAGTAGATGTGTTAGACCAATGGGGCTATGTGGCCGGTTCCACAGATCGTCGCCTGCCCCCTAACAATTAACCACGTTTCTTTCGCTCATGAGAAAGCCTCTTTGTTGCAATGCCTTCTGGAATCTCTTTTAGTTAAGGTGCAATGTTAAAATGACATCACAAAGGACCATTCATTGTGCATTGCTTTTGGATTGAAAAAAACACAAAATGTTCTTTCTGCTACAAAATGGCTTTTTCCCATAATTCATAAAATGGAAAACAACAAAGGAAATGGCTTCACGTGATCAGCGTTTGCTTGGCAGTGCCTCACAGCCAGCCAGGAGTGGGAGTTTATGAAAGTTACAATGTATGCTGGTCACAGCTCCACAGCGGACAGAAACTTGGGATGAAAGATGGCTTTATTCTAATGACATGGATCTGCGACCCCGAACAGCAATTTGATTCTAGTGTGTGGGAAGGCGGGGGATGGGGGGAGAATAGTCCTCTCTCTATTGTATTTCTGTCAGAAAGAAACACATGATGCATCGTGTCAAGTTTTAAACATGGCATTTTTTTAAGAGTTGCACATTTACAAATAAGACCGCATGCACGTGCAAATTAGCTGAAATGCAAGTACTTATGGGACGAGAGACAGCATTTGAGGCTTTGTTGCGCAGGTATATGCTATTGTTCACCAGGATATCAGATATAATTGAACCTTACTGCATATTTACAGGGCGAGCAGTGGTCATCAGTGCAGCGGGTGCAGTGGCACTGGAGCGCAGTGGTGAGAGTGGCCCACTGCACTATAACTATGGATGTATTTTAGTACCAAACAGGTTAACGGGGTGGTACCTTATTTGCATTAGAAACCATGACACCCTTCAACGTCACGCATTGTTTACAATTCGAACGTTTTTAATAAAAAAATGTTTTATCTTTTGCTCCACCAAAGTAGGGCTAGGTCCAATGTCTAACTTTTTAAGCCAGGCCACCGCATTAAAAGATCCGAATGCAGAAAAGCACTGTAGGGAGAAAGTATTGTGGGCTGTGGAAACCTCAGCGATACAAAACGCATGCCAGCTTTTCTATGTGGTCAGCTGTCGCACTGTGGGTGCAGAGACACGTGTCCGCAGCGGGTCCTCACGGGCCGGCACAGCACCTCCGGGCACACGGAGCAGTAGAAGGCGGAGAGCTCGGGCTCCCCGGAGATCCCCAGCGACGGGTAGGAGAGGACCGGGGGCTCGGCCTCCTCTTTCCCCCGGGCCACGCTGCCGATCATGGAGCCCATCACTCGGCGGGCGCGGGTCGGCCTCTGCCCTCCTTCCGGTGACTTTGCACGGCGTGGACCTGAACGGCGCTCACCTGCGCAATTTTAGCCTCGTAGCAGCTCAACTGCCGATCAGAGCCCAGCCAGAGGATTAGGAGGGAGCAGCGCGAGGCGGCTGGAGTGCGGCGCCGACAATGGGGGGTGGGGGGAGCTCGAGGAGCGCTCTGCGCGTCCCGGACTCAAGCGCGGTTTGCAACAGCCGGGGTAGGTAGGAAAACGGCTCACCTTCACTGTGGTGCTGCTTTCAGGCTCGTGGGCGACGCAAGGAGGAGGCTCTCTGCTCTTCAATCTCGGCGGTGGACAGGCAACAATGGCGGCCAACAGCTTCTGCAAATTTTCGGATTGGGGGCGTTGTTTTGCTGTCCTGAGTGACGGACAACGTCACTGTCTAAAGAACAGCAAAATCTACACCCCAAATCCGAAAAAGACAGAGCTTTTTTAGAGTGAATGCTCTCTCCTCCAATGGCTGGCCTCCGTTTAGGAAGCCAGCCAATGGAGGAGTGACAGGGCAGGGAGGCGGGACCTACAGCGCTACTAAGAGTCATTAAATCTCCGGCCACAGACTGCGCAAGCGCAGCCTTTAGGCCTTCGACCTAAAAACCACAGTTGATGGACAGAATGCAGAACAATGTCATACATTCACCCCAGTACAGAGATCTGGGCCTAAATCCATCGTTTTTTTGCACTCCACACCACCCCAGTTCCGACATGGCCATATGCAAATCAGTCTGACCCTGTGCCTCATGGGAACAGTCCAGCCCGAACTGCCAAGCCGAGACTAGAATCCTAACAAACGTTCAAATAATGCATTACATGTAACATAAACTTAAACAATGTGAAAAATACATCACATAAACCAAAACAAACTGTACAAGACAAAATAATGTTGCCAAATGCTTACACTGTTAACTGTCTCTATATTATTTGTTGTGTAACTAGGAAAGCCCCAACTTCTGCGGGTTTTATATTACATTTCTATTTAATTTTTACATATTTAAGCTTGGGTAGTGGTATCATTTGGCAATATTATTTTGTCTTGTACAGTTTGTTTTGGTTCATGTGATGGATTTTTCACATTATTTGAGTTTATGTTGAATGTAATGCATTACTTGAACCTTTGTCAGGATTCTAGTCTTTACCTTGCCCCTGTTTTAGGTAATAGGGCTGCCCCTGTTGGTGGTAACCAACCAACCATAGTTAAAGTAGGGCACATTTTTTAAAGAATAATGTCTGGTTTCCATCTTCACAAGTGTCTTTTTAGTTAAGGAAAAGTTGACTCCATGTACCTTTTATTAATATATCCTTGATGTCTTGTTCCATGTGAAATGTTTTTTCTTCACACAATTCTTGTAGAATGCACTAACAAGCTGGTGCAATGGACCAGCAGAGCACAGCTTAGCTTGAATGTATCTCATTATGTTTTCAATAACTGTTAAGTCCAAAGGATGTTTAGATGAGCTCATTATGTAGTAGCTTGAGAAAAATGATACATTTAGTGTACCTGCTTGTGCCTTAACCTGATAGGTCCTGTGACTGGGAATCATGTGTAAGTGTTAAAATTGTACGATTTAAACTAATGCAAAGTATATTAAGATGATTTCTTTCATTTGTCTTGCAGAAGCTTCCGTGCTTGACCCTTAGGCACAGGCCTTTTTGCTTGCCTTTAGAGCAGATACCTTTCAGGTGCTTTTATGGCTTAACCCATCTTCTCTGACTTTTCAGAACTTTTTTCTGACTTAGCAGAATAGGCTGCTCTTGTTATGGGAGAACCAATTTTACCTGACTTTCGGTCAAAAAGAGCCTGAAGAAGCTCAAAACTGCCGGGCCAAGAAGGCTGCCAAGAGTGCAGCGAAAGCCAAGGCTGTAAAGCCAAGAGCAGCCAAGAAAATTCCAGCTAAGGTAGTGGAACCAAAGACAGCCAAACCCAGGCAGCAAAGCGTAAAAAGGCAGCACCCAAGAAGTAAGGGCTTACACCAAAACATCGCAAACACAAAGGCTCTTTTAAGAGCCAACCACAGAGTCTAGAAGAGAGTATGTGCATACCCAGCATGCATTGCCCCAGTTATCAACAGTAAACAGCACAATACATTGATAGTGCACCTTTACGCACTTGAGTTCCATGTGTGAACTTGGCCACATTAGGCTTTTGATTCATTCAATGTGCAATATGAATCTCACTACTGGCTTAGTGCTATCCTGAACTGTTAAAAGATTAATGTAATTCCACTCTGAAACAGGGAAGATTAACATTTATTTTCATAAAAATCTGATTGTCCTAAATTATGAATAAGTTAAATTTTTCCTCAATAATTTCACCTTTCAATTTAGGATCCTTATGCTATAGTGGGTGCTTCTAAAATTGTTTTTCTTTCGGTATTGTCTACAAATGATTCCTTGTGTTCATTTTCAGATTGCTTTTAAGCATTTTAAAGTAAAGAATTGAGTTCTTCTGCTCGCTTAGAGGTGTTGTGCGAACTTCATATCCCTGTCACCGGAAGGGCTGCGTGAAGCGCTGTGAGCTGGGGAGAAGGAGGAAAGGAGACTTGTTGAGCCCTGTGGGATACCAGGACTGCGAGGACCAGCATTCCATTCTCATCCACAGCTGGTGCCTCTTCCCGGTATCAACCCGCCCACCTACCTGCTGCCTTAACACGCCTCTCGCGGCCCCCACTCCGCGGGTGCCGCTCGCTGAGAGGTGTTGTGCGAAATTCAATTCCCTGTCACCGGAGGGGCTGCGTGAAGCGCCGTGAGCTGGGGAGGAGGAAAGGAGACTTGTTGTGCCCTGCGGGATACTGGGACTGCGAGGACCAGCATTCCGTTCTCATCCACAGCTGGTGCCTCTTCCCGGTATCAACCCGCCCACTTGCCTTACAATAACAGGCCCCTCCCGTGTATTGCGTGACGCGCGCGGGCGTGCGCCGGGCTAAGCCCGGGCAAAGGGCGGACCGTCTGAGGACGGTAGAGGCCGGACTGGGCCCCGTCCCTTTCAAATTTTGTGCCTAGTTTGTGGCTTATAGTTGATAGGATATTGTTATATTGTTTATACTCAGCACCATGGTCCTTCGTTCAGGGAAGCGGAGGAATGTGGCAGCCACGACTTAAGGCTGGATGGTTACCGGCACAATTGACCAATTCTTAAACCGTGCTACAGCCATATTAGTTAAAGAAATTGCCCTGACTGAAAAACGCTTTTCCCTAGATTTAGTCACAGGAAAGCGCTTGTCATTGGGCGCTATACGGGCTGTCGGTTCTCCTAACCCAACTTTTTCTGAATTAACATCTGCCCAGCGCCCCGAAACAGGTTCCACACTGGTAGTGCCGGGTCTAGTAGATCTAGTAGAGGATAAATTCCACTATAATTAGTGGACTTTCTGGGTCGCCTTCTCTACTTAATACTTCCCCTCTTACCCCTATTACATTAAGTCCCCTTGCAAAAAACCCTAACCCGATGGTAAAAGATAATGGTAACCCTGGGTCAAAAATAATCAATAATAATGGTAACAGGAAAAGAAAGGGTGATTCCCAGAAGGGGAATGTGCCTACAATCTCTAAAACCATCTCTAAAATCACCCCCCCCCCAGTGTTGGCTCCTAATCCCCTATACACTAGTCTACCTATGGGGTCCCCTTTAAACACCAACCCCAGTACGGATTTTAGTACAAATGATGTATTCCTGGGAAAAATTGAAATTTTATTGAAATCTTTAATGCTTCCTTTATTAGAACGAACCAGGATGATTAACAGTAAACTAGATCAACTGGAAGTTCTGGTGAAAGCCAACTCCACTTCACTGGATAGGTTGGTGACAAACATGAAGCTTACTGAGGTACCAACGACCATCGGCCAGCCCCAGATCACTCACAATGAAGTACTTGTAACTATACCTGTCACACATGACCAATCTGCAAAAGAAACCTTAGCTGCTGCTGTACCCCAGGCTTGTCGGGATACAGTCGCTAGGCCTCTATCGGCAGCTCAGGCTAATCCCACGAACACAGGTGCCCAACACAAGGGACAGGCGCAAGTGGATAATAATTTGAAGGGTAGGCTACTAACATCGGATCTGCCCCCAGAAGCTAACCCCCTAGAGGTTATATTAGCGGGAGTCCCTGTTTTGAGAGAACATGCGAAGGAGCCCTTTGCTGCTCTGAAAAACAAGGTAACCAGTTGGCTTAATTTAAATAGACCCCGGCCCCCCCAAAGTCCGAGCAAGATTGTAATAGTGAGGAGAACTCCGTGGATAGGTAGAACGACTAAAAATATTGATGGGGATTGCATAGTGGTTACCTTCAGAGACCCCAGTACCGTCTCTTATATTTGTGCTTGGGTAACCAGGTACTGGATGCCACTATCCAGTCTTTACCACTAGCCTATTTTTATCCGCCACCTAGAGTAGTGGTAGCTAAGGGGAGGCCGAATGAATGGACGAGAGTGGAAAGGCGGGTGGATATAGGGGGAAATGGAGTAGGCCAATCCCTATGCATATCCCGAATCACTTTCTTAACTTTTATCGTTTTAGTTGTCTTGAAGCTGTGGATTGACTGCATTCTTCCATTAATGAACCAGGAACCCCCAAGGATAAGGAGGGTGCTGAAGAAGTATCCGTTGTTTCTCAGAAGCTGTTAAATTATGTACAACCTAATAACATTGAGGACTGTGGCCCTACCGGAGCTAAAGACAGAGAGCTGGACAAGCATGTTGTCCAGGGCACCACTGATAGTATAGGCCCAGCCTATATGCAAGGATGTAGTAGCCCGATTTCCAACTTAGCAAATACAGAGGCTGTAGATGTTATATAACGGGACAGGGGTGGTATCCCCGAGGTAGGGATCCAAAAAGTAAAAGAAAAAGAAAGTCAAGGGTACAATTTAGCAAGTTGGAATATTGCGGGCTGGAATAGCAAACTGGGAGTCCTTGGGTGGAGAGAAACAGTGGAATCATATGATATCCTGTGTCTACAAGAGACTTGGTAAATGTATAGAAGGGTCCCCGTGGAAGGGAAATTATTTCTGCACAAACAATAAAAAAATTTTAACAAGAACTAAGATGGTACTCAAAAGACAGGGTTGTTGTCATTTATTCAACAACAACAGGTTTAACAATTTACAACAATATTTGTAATCATTTATAGAAGAAAACGAGAAATCGAAAATTCGAAAGGGCCCCAAGGGGGAAAAGGGGGGAAGGAGGGATGTGCTCAAAGGTTGTGTGAAGGGTTATAAAGATAGTACACAGATTTAAACATACTGTACATATACACAATCAACAAGGAATTGCAAATTATTCCAAAAAACCTAAACGGCCTACATCAATTAAGGCAAAATTCAACAAAAAAGTGGGGCATTCCACGGTCACGTGTACAAATCAATCGAGTACTGGAAATGTGCCGGATGTCCCAAGATAATGAGGTGTCGACGTTTCGACCCCTATGTCTAGGATCAATTTATTCCTTTGCCGGGGTCTTCATCAGGACCGTTGTAGAAGGGAAAGGGACGAGGAGGGGCCGTCCTATCTGTGGTAGAATAAGACACACTCTTGAAAATTCAAATTTGTGGGCTGCCTGTTTCAGACAATTATGCTGCTGGGCACGTCTTAAATAAAGCGTCTCGGTATATTAGGCTGCACTGTTGCAGGGAGGCTTAGGCGCTGTGTTATATTCAATAAACTTCAAAGAGTCCGTACAGTGTCTAACGGACTGGGGAGCTGGACGATGATTTAGGCAATTTGCCGATCGCTGCTTCGCTTAGTGGTGGACAACATACGGTGATACGATCGCAGCAAGACGCTCTGCTGCCTCGCGGTCTGCGTTGAAAGTTCCCTTCGCGACCAAACGGAGCCGATCGGCAAATTGCCTAAATCATCGTCCAGCTCCCCAGTCCGTTAGACACTGTACGGACTCTTTGAAGTTTATTGAATATAACACAGCGCCTAAGCCTCCCTGCAACAGTGCAGCCTAATATACCGAGACGCTTTATTTAAGACGTGCCCAGCAGCATAATTGTCTGAAACAGGCAGCCCACAAATTTGAATTTTCAAGAGTGTGTCTTATTCTACCACAGATAGGACGGCCCCTCCTCGTCCCTTTCCCTTCTACAACGGTCCTGATGAAGACCCCGGCAAAGGAATAAATTGATCCTAGACATAGGGGTCGAAACGTCGACACCTCATTATCTTGGGACATCCGGCACATTTCCAGTACTCGATTGATTTGTACACGTGACCGTGGAATGCCCCACTTTTTTGTTGAATTTTGCCTTAATTGATGTAGGCCGTTTAGGTTTTTTGGAATAATTTGCAATTCCTTGTTGATTGTGTATATGTACAGTATGTTTAAATCTGTGTACTATCTTTATAACCCTTCACACAACCTTTGAGCACATCCCTCCTTCCCCCCTTTTCCCCCTTGGGGCCCTTTCGAATTTTCGATTTCTCGTTTTCTTCTATAAATGATTACAAATATTGTTGTAAATTGTTAAACCTGTTGTTGTTGAATAAATGACAACAACCCTGTCTTTTGAGTACCATCTTAGTTCTTGTTAAAAATTTTTTATTGTTTGTGCAGAAATAATTTCCCTTCCACGGGGACCCTTCTATACATTTACTACGTGACGCCCAGGTCCCCGTGACTGCTTGGGTTCTACCCCCCCTTTATAATGTCTACAAGAGACTTGGAGCGTAGATGATATTAGCTATGATGGTTATGTTGCCTATAATCTTCCAGCACAAGGATTGAATATGGGCAGAGCTAAAGGGGGCTTACTTATTTTGCTTTCCGTTAGATTCCCTGTGCAGGTCATAAGATATGTGATGATCGGAAGTCACTCCCAACTGCTGTGGCTCAGACATAAGAATGGTTGTAATGTTTTATTGATTAATTTTTACAATAACTTGCCCGACCCTATGCGATCGACCGCGGTTAGTGAGGTTAACAAGGCCCTGGATGGGATTGTTCGGGCTAATCATGTTAACTTCGAACTCATCTGGGGTGGGGATTTTAATATTCCGTTGTGCCCCTTTTCTTTAACTAAGGTATGCGGGATATATGATGACAGAGGAGAAGGGTATAACCATTTTAAGCATAGCACTTATGGTGAATCGCTGAACTCCGCCCTTGCTAAATTCTACCTGGTCGTGTTACAACCCGCAGGAGACGGTGATGGAAACCCCGTCCCTACCTTTACAGGGAGGAATTCGGCCTCAGTTATTGATCATTTGTTGGTCTCAGCTGATATTAGTAAATATTGTGACACTATGGTTACACTGGATCTTGCTATCAGTGACCACAACTGCGTTACAGTCATGCTGCTAGTTTGAGGTAATATAGTAGCATCAGCTAAAACTGTTGTCACCGATATCGTCCCATGTAGACCAAATGGTCACAGGATAAAATGGAAGGGTGATAACTCTGATAAGTTGTTGGTTAAAATTGTAGCGGCCTGTTTGCCCGATCTGTGCTCTTGCTTGGACGGAAGCACAGATTCATGTGGCATATTAACTAGATTTAACAGGATTAATAATATAGCTGATAATACCCTGACCTCTACTAAGCGTACTAAGGGCAAACCAAGGATAGGTTGGTTTGATTCTTTGTGCACCGAGTCTTTGCAGAAGCTTAAGAAGGCTCTATCTAGTAGGCCCAGAGATAGGTCGAGTATCATAACCCTCAGGGCCGCTTATAAAGGGCATTTAAAACGTTTGGTATTGGAATTGCAGGAGGAAGCATGGGCTAATTTGTCTAAGGTCGTTGAATTATCGGACACCAAATTATTCTGGGATAAGGTTAATTGCCCTTTTCTTAAGAGTGATGAAACCCCTATCCTCACTGCTCTTGTCAGTGAGGACTGTTGGGTCGCTCACTTTGCTAGCATTTTTGACTCACAGAGGGTGGTGGACTTATCCCGGGTAGAGGCAGATCCATGGCCAATTGTTCCCCTAAGCATCACAGTTTCGGAGGTGGAAATTGCCATTAGGACTAGCAAGGGAGCGAAGGCTCCTGGCCCTGACGGGGTGCCCATAGACCTATACAAGGCAGATACATCATAATGGGGCCCAGTCCTGACTAGGGTCTTTAATTCAGCAGTCCTGGAGGGCACACCGCCCACCTGGGGTGAATCTGTAATTATTCCGATATATAAAAAGGGGGATAGGTCAGATGCTAAAAATTACCGCCCTATCTCCCTTTTAGATTCATCACTTAAAACCATGAGCCGGGTGCTGTTGGCCAGATTAGAAGAGTGGGCCGAGGGTAGTGGTATTCTTGC
This sequence comes from Lissotriton vulgaris, assembly GCF_964263255.1. NCBI lineage: Eukaryota > Metazoa > Chordata > Amphibia > Caudata > Salamandridae > Lissotriton > Lissotriton vulgaris. Next base: position 560,223 of record NW_028244322.1, on the reverse strand, counting down.
ACAGTGCCAATTCGGATTCCGTAAGGGTCTGGGTACCGTGGAACAACGAATTAATCTAGACCTCCTAATTGGGAAGTATACCCGTTCAAAGAAGGGCTCGCTTTTTCTCTGCTTCGCTGACCTAAGCAGCGCGTTTGACCTCGTTGATCACGCGCTGCTATGGTCAACCCTTTTAGATCAAGGTGCCCCAGCAGAATTTATTTACTTTCTGGCCAGATTGTATTCTAAACTTTCTGCCCGTATTAGATATGGTCAAGGGGAAAATGTACTGATTGTATCAGTGTTAAGTTAGGTATAAGACAAGGTTGCGTCCTTGCGCCCCTCCTTTTCTCCCTTTTTATTAACACAATAGACTCTGAGCTCAAGCAAGTTAACTCTGATGCCCCGTTAGTTGATGGTCAGGCTGTTCCCATCTTACTTTATGCTGATGACTCAGTGCTCCTATCAAGAACCCCTAGAGGCTTACAGAAATTGATGGACAAGTTTGCGGGTTTTATCAAGGAAAAAAATTAAAAAATTTATCATACTAAAACATTCATTATGCCATGTGGAAAGAAAATGAGGAAGCTGAAATCTTTCCATATAGAGGGACAAAAAATAGAAGTTGTTAATAAATTCTGTTATTTGGGCATAACTTTTAGTAGCAACGGTTTGTGGTCAGAGGAGATATTCAATGTAAAAGCCAAGATGTCCAAAAGTGCTCATGGAGTTTTTAAATTTGCAAATAAACTTGGTGACCGGCGCATATATGACATGCTACACATATATTGTTGCAGATGTGTTGCTATTGCGCTCTACGGATCTGGTGTTTGGGGGCATTGTCGCCACGGAGATTTGCAAATAGAAGAAAATAGTTTTCTAAAAAGATTGCTATGCCTGCCTAAGTCTGCTTCCACAGTGATAATTCACCAGGAACTGGGCCTAGAGTTTTTAATCAGATTTAATTTGCTTAAGACCGTTGCTGGTATAGAGAGCAATAGGGCATAAAAAGGAAACTAGCTTTACGAGCTGTATCATCACTGATTGTCTCCGCCTAGAAATTAGCACATCAATCCCATGGATTGATTATGTTGTGACAACTGCCAGGGATTTATTTAATCTCAATCTCCTGGATGATCAAGAGAGTTTCTCCGATATTTCCAAGAAAGAACTCAAGTGCTCCTATCTATATAAGAAAGCCCACGTGCGTAGAGACACTACAATGTTGTTAACTTTCCCCCAGTATTATTACTCCAATCGGGACTCATCTGGCTTCTCAAAATACCTAAAGGTTGTCACCAGACCATCCCATTGTTTTGTCCTTACTAGATTAAGACTTGGAATTGTCCACCATTTGGTGGCATTCCCAGATATGAAAAATCATCCTTCTATACCATGTCCATGCGATGGGGTCACCAAACAGAGTACTGTGCATTTCTTATTCTTGTGTGACCTTTATAAACATCTTCGTGTTGTTTATTTAAAACCCCTATTTATAAAACGGACAGTTACTACGGTAAACTCGGCAATGAGATTGTTATTCTCCTTAGATGACCCTGACATTTGTTTTCATACAGCCATGTTCATCTTGAAATCTGTGGCCGCAAGGAAAAGCATGATATTTTAATAACTCTGTTTTATTGTATTTTCGAGCTGCACCAAATCTGTAAATTTTCTAGTTTTTAATGATTTATTCTGTGAATGTACATGTATATGCTTTTATGATTGTTTTTTTTAATAATCGAATAAAGCTTTTGAAATGGAACCTGAGTTCTTCTGTACTAAAACAATGATTACCTTTTATTTCATTTACTTTAACTAATTCTGTTCCATTAGGTGCTCAGGTACTCAGCGCTTGTAAAATAAATTGTGAATAAATGGCTAATCTAAAGTAATGCAACACAGCACTAGGAGTTAATTTGTGTTCAGGTGCTCTCCATGGGTGTTCCCTTCAACAACTCATGGGTTTTGACGCAAATCCCTATCTGTAAAGAACTGTAGACTGGGATGTGCTCCAAAATCCTGCAGAGGCAGGTGTAACAAGGGGAAATGTTTTCATTTCTCTTCGTTTTCCCTCTTTGCATGTATGCAGTATACAACACACATACAAAGAGGAGAATGCCATAAAAGAACAGTTTTTGTACAGGAAGGGACTGCTTCCTGTACAAAAACTGTACGTATCACAACACAAACACCATGGTAAAAGGGTGTCTTAATTGGCGCATAGCGGTCAAAGGTGCCCCAGTACAAGGAGAGCAGACCAGAACAACTTCTTAGTAGATATGGTGCTGTTCTGCTCTCTCCTGGTGGCACAATGCAGCACAACAACTTTACATGATGTTCTGTGTTGCAGCTGTTCTTTGTAAATTTGTCCTTAATCAGTTAAACAATTCTCTCTTCATGCACTATATCCAGATGGGCACCCCACCTATCAAAAAAAGATGGGGGGGGGCGTGGCTAGCTACCAGCCAAGATGGCAGCAGTGTAAAGGAGCTCTGTGAATAACGAGCCCTCTCCAGCAAAATCCGACCACTAATCCGCAACACTGCAGTCGCTGAATCGCACCACCGGAAACTATTCAACCTCCGTCACACGAGGCACTAATCAGTTTTCGTGTGCGGCGGAATTTCGAGGAGCGGCACCGTGTTGAACACCGGGGCCTGTTTGGGCGCCAGGAGCCAGAGACTCGAGTAGGAGGCTGAGCCGGTGGGACTCGTATCCCGAAGAGGGAGCCGGCAGCCGACTGCCGGAAGGTACGTCCTGGTGCTTCACCCCCAGCACCGCTGTCGGGCTCGAGAGAACACAACCTACCCCCGCCAGCACCGAGCCGCGCTGCAGCCTCCGGAGGGGGGGGGTTGCGCCGAGGTGCAGACCGGGGAGAGAAGGCAGCGCCCGACGGGTGCGAGCTCACGGCGGAGGGGCAGACCGGACTCGGCTGTGACCCGCGGTTGGACACAGGCCTCGCTGCGGCTCGAAACAGCGAAAACGGCGGACTGCCCTGCATTACGCCACCGCTACACCCCGGACCACTAACAGGGGGGGCCCCTCCCGAGGCAAAACGCGCAACACTGTAGCCATAACCCGCAAAACCAGTACACAGTGAGATCACCACAGCGAACCGTCCACCCATAGATCCCCCGCAGCGGACCAGACGAAGAAACCCGATCGGGGGACCACAGCAATCTACACCACCCTCGAAATTGTGGCGACCTCGGCGCCATTGGGCTAAGGGTGGGAGTGGCTTCTACAACCACCATTAGCCGCCATTACAGATAAAGCATTTGGCCCACCGGCACACAGACGGCGACTAGCCGGCCCCGCTCACAACAGGGTGACGCATTAACTCTGCAAGCTCGCTGCTTGGTCACCGCACAACCCTACTGTTTGCTCAGCTCACTATATACTGCGATATCCGCAAGGAGTGGCAGAGGGACAAGAGGCCATCAGGCCTCCAAACTGGACAAATTTGTCTACCACAAAGATCCGCCGGACAACGCGAGAGGAGACCCACAGCGCACGCCGCCCCAGAACAGTGGAACGCCAAATGACACCGAAAAGGTCACCCTAAAGGATGTGAAGGCAACGCTGAAGATGATGCAATCATCGATGGGCACAATATCAACGGATGTCTCCTTGATAAGGGCGGACTTCGCGAAGATGTCGGAACGGCTCGTGGAGGTGGAGAAGACAACCACCGGGCTCGTGAGTGACACGTCGGTGCTTCAACGGAAAGTCCAGAAATTAGAAGAAGACAACGCCGCACTGAAATCTAAACTGGACGACCAAGAAGGCCGCTCTAGGCGCAATAACGTGCGTCTGGTTGGTGTACCAGAAACGGAAGGCGGCCCTGCCCTGGACCTCTACGTTGAGGAACTAATACAGAAACAGCTCCAACCCAAAGGATTATCACACTTTTTCTCGATTGAGCGAGCCCACCGAGTGCCCGGAGGAAAGGCCAAGCCAGGGGCGCAGCCCCGTCCCATCCTGGTAAGGATTTTCAACTTCAGAGATCGCAACGCCATTTTACAAACAGCACCCACACGCCCTCCGATAAAAATTGATAACTCAGAAATTAATTTCTACCCAGTCTACACGGCGGCAGTGGCTCAACAACGAAGGGGCTTCGTAGACGTAAAAAGGGAACTGAGAGCACGTGAACTCAAATACTCTATGCTTTTCCCAGCAAAACAACGCGTCGAATCAGAAGGAAAGTCATGGTTTTTTGAGTCGCCACGAGACGCCCAGGATTGGTTGGAGGGATGGAGGCCAGCCAAAGGACCAAGGAATCGTCGTCCGCAACGCAGCAACGGTAATGGAAGCCCACGGATAACCGATGAGACGGAATAGCCGGGACGCGACACACGGCAGAAACGGAAGACTCCTCACGACACTGAAAAGGTGGCACCTGTCTATTGGACTGAAACACCTGAGTTCATTCCCAGTCAAGGCGAGAGAGATGCCTGACTTGCGAGCGGATGGGAGAACATTTATCCTCAGACGCAGGTAGCCAGTTATGGTAAGCTTCTGACCGCAGGAACACGGGCCCATGCAGGTAAGACATTCTGATCTGGACTGACACTGCATGGTATTTAAGGAGAGAGGGACTCGACAACGGACACAGAAGTCTCACCCCCACGGACAATACCTATAAGTTGGGACTCTAAGCACTCTGCTCAGTTGGGGAGGTGGAGGATTCTTTATCCACCGGGCAGGGAGGCAGGGAGGGGGGACAGGGGTTTGCACATTTCAAGTTTGACTTGTTTTTGTTCTTTGTTACTGGCTTGGATATCTTCCTCATGTACACATGCAGCATGCACTCAGGCTCTTCTTTACACATCTCGACACATCACCTCGACTGAGGCACGTTCTAGCTTACGGCCCCAACAATACACCACACCTACCCTATGGGACGATCTCGGAGTGCACTAAAGTCCGTACCAGGTACTGACTGGTTAACAGCCCCACCACGGGCACAGCCATCAGCACTAAAGTTACACCTGCGCGCCACACACCATGATGGAACACGCGATACCAGGACTTGATCCCCCAAGGGGAAAAATGGTATCCCCCCACTGACAATCACTTCCTGAAATGTGAATGGGCTAAGTCATAAAATTAAACGGGGACTGGTCCTACAGTACTTAAAACGTAAGGCACCAGCAATAGCCCTCCTACAAGAAACGCACCTGACAGGCATGGCTACTAAGGCACTGAACCGATGGGGCTTTAAAATGGTCACACATGCAGATTTCTCCACCGGCTCCCGCGGGGTAGGCATTCTAGTCAACAAAAATGCCCCGTTGCTAATCAAGCGTACATGGACGGACGATCAGGGACGCTTTGTGGCAGTCACGTGTCAATGGGAGGGACGAACCTACAATATAATATCAGTATATATTCCCCCGACACTACATCAAGGTGCCTTCCGGGATCTGGGGAAACTCCTACTCGAGCTCCTAGAAGGGAACCTGATCATGGGAGGGGACTTTAACGCAGTACTCAACACAGCGATAGATCGCCAACCTCCGCTACCCTCAGCGAGGCCCAACCAACTCTTTAGAGAGTTTCAGGATGCAATGGGGCTGGTAGACATGTGGAGACTGAAACACCCAAATGACCGCCACTCCGCATTTCACTTAGGAGCTCATAACAGCCTCTCCCGAATAGACTACATGCTAACACTAGCGATACCACCTGAACGGGTGACGGCAATAGAACATTTACCGAGAGGAATATCACACCACTCACCAGTCCTACTTACCTGCACTACACACCCCACGAGGCGACAGAGAATATACCCAATTTACCCGGGCTATTTGAAAAATCACAAAATTACAAAGGAATTAGACACTGCAACCACACACTACTTTGAAGAAAACCTCTCGTCAGTCGACTCTCCCTCGATCCTATGAGAGGCCTTTAAAATGGTCATTAGAGGGCAGGCCATATCCACCATCACTAGATATAAAAAAGACCAAAGGGAGACATTGGAAGCGCTAGAATCAGCCATCTTGACAGCAGAAATAGCTCATGCCGCAAACCCCACAGATGACACGACGCACACGCTCACCCTAGCATCGAGCGAATACAGGACCTATGCAGAGGAACTGGCCAAAATTAGACACACAGATACTCTACATAGGATTTACGAACTGGGAGACAAAACGGGGAAAATGCTAGCATGGCTGGAAAGGAAAGAAAGAGCAGACAGATGGATAGCCCAGTTAGCATTACCAGATGGTACACATACTACCTCCCCCCAACAAATAGTGGAAGAATTGGCCTCCTACTACGAGAACATATACACTGCACGGAGTAACGTGCCAGAAGAGGACTGCTTAGACTTTCTACACGACATACCACTCACCGCTCTCTCACAGGACGATGCGCAAGAGCTAGAGAGTGACTTAACAGCGGAGGAATTGGGGAGGGCGCTGGCAGCATTACACACAGGCAAAGCAATGGGACCGAACGGTCTGCCGGTGGAACTATATAAATCAATGGCACGACAGCTCATCACTAATATGCTTCCCATGTATACTAACTGCTTATCACAGGGTATATTAACTGCTGATCAGCGATTGGCCACCATCGTCACAATTTATAAACCTGGCAAGCCACCCGACCTAACGTCCTCACATCGTCCGATCTCACTACTAAATGCAGACGCAAAAGTGTTGGCGAAACTGCTTGCACTACGACTGCAGCCACACCTCACTACATTAATCCACCCGGACCAATCGGGCTTTATGCCCGGGCAAAACACGTCACTTAACCTGCGACGTCTGAATGGGGTACTCCACCGCATCCCAGAACTCCGTGAGGAGGCAGCTATTCTATCCCTGGACGCAACTATGGCTTTCGACCTTGTAGAGTGGCCATTCTTTTTTGCAGTACTCAGGAAGATGGGCTTTGGCCCCAAGTTCTGTGGCTGGATTAAACTGCTATATACGGCACCCCTTGCGCAAGTGGTGGCCAACGGCCATACATCACGTCCGATAACCTTGGGTCGCAGTACACGGCAGGGGTGCCCCTATCCCCTCTTTTGTTAGCCCTCATTTTGGAACCACTGGCGGTGATAATAGGAACCCACCCAGTGATTCGCAGGATCACCTGGGAAACGGGATGGGAAGATCGCATCTCCCTCTACGCCGACAACGTCTTAATATACCTTATGTCCCCGGCAACATCCATAGTAGCCCTGTTCGACATCCTCAAGAAGTACGGGGAAGTCTCAGGATACACAATAAATTGGACAAAATCGCTCTTATATGTATTACACGGTTCAATGCCCCCACTCCCTCCAGCCTGTCCACTGCAGACAGCAACCAGAGGTTTCAAATACCTTGGAATCTATGTCACTCCGCAAGCCTCCATCTTTATGGAAGAGAACCTACAGAAACCCTTGCAGAGGCTCAAATCTGATGTAACGCACTGGCGTTCCCTCCTGCTGACACTGTTAGGGAGAGCAGCACTCTTTAAGATGCTTTCGCTCCCACGGTTCTTTTATGCATTGCAAAATACCCCATTCCCGGTCCCTATTACTTACTTTAAGGCAATAGACGCAGAAACCTCTTCCTTATTATGGGACGGAAAACCTGCCCGTATCGCTAACTCCAAATTAATCCGTAGCTGGTACGATGGAGGGATTGCGCTGCCAAGTGTTAAATTATACTTCTGGGCTACACAGCTAACAGTGGTCAACCAATGGTTACACGCCCCTCACCATGACCCAGCCTACAGCTTAGACAGGACGCTACTACCCACAGACCAACTGATGAAGGCCCTCTACACTAATAGACGACGTCACACGCTCACTGGCCCTACGGCTCACACAGTGAAAATCTGGCACACAGCCCACAGAGCTTTGGGCTGGGAGGGAGTGCTTACAATGGCCACCTCACTCTGGGACACGCGTCGCCTTCGTACCCTGGCTAATACTAAGGGGTTCCGGCGTGGGACCTCATAGGTATCTCGAAGATAGGTGACCTGTGGAGCAGGGCGAAATCATCACATTTGAAGCCCTGCAAGAAAAATACGGAATGGCGAGTACCGAGCGGTACCGCTACACGCAAATTAGACATGCCCTAAAAGGTGCCATCCCACCGGGATCGGCCCTGGTTGAATCCTCCCCACTGGAGGATAGACTCCTCACTGACCATCTTGAAAAGAAGGCAATTTCACTAACGTACCGCAAGTTGATAAATAATCTTCCAGACCCCACAGTGGTGCTCCGTAGCAAGTGGGAGGTGGAACAAGGGGACATAGACGATGAAGACTGGTTATACGCACTTGCTTCGGCAAGAGACGCCTCCATACCGTCTCGGCTAAAGCTCATACAGCTGAAGAGACTACACCGAATCTATTACTCCTGCACTCTACTACATAAATTAGGTCCCGTCCCGGAGCCTGAGTGCCTGAGGGGTTGTGGATTCCCGGGAACATACTTTCATATACTATGGGACTGCCCCAGGATAAAAACGTACTGGTCAGGGATGCTGTCTGAAATTTCAAATGCAGGCATGGTAGAAATACAACTTGACCCACGGTGCTGTATATTAAACATTTGGCCGCCCACGGATCTCAACCGGGGGCTACAGACCTGGGCAACACTAGGCATGACGCTAGCAAAACGGAACATAACTAGAAAATGGGGAACCAGCACCGTACCCTCAAGGACACACTGGGGGGACGACATGGATGCGGCGATGGTGGCAGAAAAGGCGGTATTTCTACATAGGGGGTGTCCCAAAAAATGGTCCACTATTTGGGGCAAATGGAATGAATACCGGGGAGAACTATGTAAACCACCACAGGAGGAGTCTGAACTGACAACAAGTCCGTAGGGCGGGAGCCAGGGCGTAACACAATTGTAACGGACATGGGTGCCTGATTAGTGCAAACAAAGGCATAAGACTGACAAGAAATCGTTTTTGATATACAGGCTGGGTTTCGAAAGGTCTTCCATACACATAACATACAAGCTATACCCAGGTGGAGGTACACCCGGAGGCACAAGTCTCTAATATTATCATGTTTATGGTGTTATGATTGTCGACGTTCACAGATCACCAAATGTAGAATTATTTGTATACAATGAAGATGCCAAAAAATGTTGTCTGCATGTGAGAAAACGAATTCTACGTGTACTGTTACACTGAAAAAGCCAATAAAAATTGTTATAACAAAAAAATATGGGGGGTCAAAGTTCTTGGTATGTTTAGCATACTGCTACTTAATTTAATTTCTAGGGTTACAATGGTGACAGAACAGGCAGACAGATTATGCTGAAATCCCACCCTACGAGCACTGCACTGCCTCCGAGCTGATGCTAGGATGACATTCAAGGTCCTCTGCACCCTCCAAAAAGTGTACTGGGCCAAAGACCTAGGGCCCGATGTAGGTGCCCTAATACCGGTCGGAAACGGCCGAATTCGGCCGTTTCCGACCGGTATTACGGTTTCCAGATGTAGGGCATGCATTTACAGAATCGGTATTTTACCGAATCTGTATTTAACGATTTGGTAAAATTACCGAATCGGTAAATACAGACTCGGTAAAATACCAATTCTATAAATGCAGATGTAGCTGGCACATGTCAGAGTGCCACAGGGCTTTAAGAATCGGTATTTTACCACCCAATCCTATTGGGTGGTAAAATACCGAATACAGGTGTGCATGCACACCAGTGGCATGTGACACACAGACATGCCCTTAGGGCATGTATGTGTGCCACATGGCACACGTGCCTGAATTCAGGGTGCTAGAGGGTGTCAAAGTGACACCCCCTGCACCCTTGCAAAAATCGGTACTAACCGAATCGGTAAATACCGATTCGGTAATGACCATTGATTCCTATGGGCTGCAATGCCTATTGGAATCAATGGGCTTTACCGATTCGGTATTTACAGAATCGGTAAATACCGAATCTTAACGATTCGGTATTTACCGAATCTGAAATACCTACATTTCCCCCCTTCTAATTTACCACTTCTTAAATACCGAATCGGTATGATTCGGTATTTTAGAAGTGGTAATTTAGAATTACCTACATCGGGCCCCTAGAGTTCAATTCAGAAAATGGCATCCCATTTTGTTTCCAGCACGAACCTCCATTGATACCCTGCCGTAGAAAACAACCAGGAATCCATCAAGAGATTTAAGCAAGGGGACATATCACAGAGTATTTGAGGCTCTAGACTGTGGAACACCTCCAACTCTAATCTAAATTACAAATTCAAGTACATACATCGATTTAGACTCTTCTCAAACTCAGGGATTCCGAATTAAGAACATTAGAAGTGGTTTCTAAGCCATTGGATTGGACTCTTAACTTTCTCCTCCACCCACCTGTGCTCAGCTCTTTAAGGTAACCAAGGGGCTACATGCGGTGCTTTAGAAACATTTTACATAAATAATATCTTGCATGCTGATGTTTCATCATTATTGTGCCACTAGTCAGTGTGGCACAGGGTAATGTGTTTTGAAAAGAAATGACATTTTAATTTGTAACACGCACTAATACCCGAGGGTACCGTGGTAGGATAAATGTGGTAGGTGCATCTAAGAGCTGTGCATGATAATCTAGAATTCAGTGCCCTGCACAGAGCTTTCCCCCAACACCTTTGATTGGTCACAGGTCACCTTGATGCTTTGTGGCGTGCACAGAGCAGGAACCCCTTGGGAGGGCAGGAAATGGGCCGCATGCTTGGACTAACACTTAGGAAAAGCAATCATGTGGTTTAGGATTCAGAAATTGACCTAGTGCTCTTCCCTTCTTGAAAATTAGGTGGTAGCTATGTAGGTGTGCTGGTGAAACACCTTCTAGATACCCCCAAGCTCAGTGTCCTGTATCTCACAAGCTGTCACGATGATAGAAGAGTCACGAAGTACTTACTAAGACTAGGGTATGTGAATGTCTGCCACTATGAATAATATTAAATAAACAATGAACTTGGTCTCGAATTTACATCAAGCTGCTCTTTATTTAAAGCAGGATGTGTGCTTCGATTAATTTATTCTGAAGCACCAACGTTTTACTCATACATTTTCTTTCTTATTACTTTTAAAGAATTTCATGTTTTTTAAAAACATGTCTGAGTTTGAAACACCATAATACAATTTTCATTCATAAGTGATCATAAACAATAAATAACAAACAATCTATGCATCAACAAATATGAAATGGATTACTCAATTTGATACATGTGGTCAATATATACATTACATCAGTACACCAGAAATTTTTAACACTCTAGTCCTATCTATTAGTTTCTCGCGCATTTTAGGACTATTTTAACATAGGGTCTATGCTAATATAACTCTATTGTGCATGTCCACAGCTAAGATGAAAATTGCTTATTTGATTGCCCTTAGTGAGTTTGTGGGATGAGTCTCATGGAAAAACCGACGCGTTTCCAAACCCGTTCTGTAGTTTCGGGTTTTTCCTCAGGGCAGAACTGGGTACCTTTGTCGTTCCAAGGGGACTTTATTTCTTTAGACTGTGCTCTTTGCGGTATCTTTTTATAAAAAACCTTTTCGTGCTGTGAGGGAAAGTTTGAGGGCATGCATGAAATTGCGCTTTCGTTAGTTGATCGTCAGATCACAGGTGTTTGCAGCTTTATTTGCCCATTAGGTGAGAGTCCATTTATTTTCTGTCTTTCTATGCTTGCTGAAAGGAAGCGTCTCCGCTAAAGATTTCTCTAGCGCGTTCAGTCTTCGTTCTTTGAAAATCGGCGATTCAATCACTCTTCTTCGTTCGCTGGGCTAGCGGGTTTAGGGCCATATGTATGAAGCCAATTTTTGGTCGCAAACGCTGCGATTCGCCAAAAAATCGCGTTTGCGACCAAAAACCAGCATTTCCCAATGTATGAAGGAAAAATGCATCGCAATTTTGGGAATCGCAATAATAGCGATTCCCTGAATTGCGTGATGCAAAAAATTGCGATTATCATTGCGATTCCTCAATTTGCGACCATGCAGTTAGCGAACATCGCAAATGAAGCAATCGCAAATAAGGAATCGCAATGAAATGTATCAAAAAATCGCAAATAGCGAAATCGCAAAATAGCACATCGCAATTACCATCAAGTGGCAGCAGGTGGTAACCAGGTGCAAAGTATATAAGGAATCCCACAATGCAATAGACTCTTTTCCACAATGGCTGGGCTGTACGTCATTGCAAGGAGGCGAAGGCTGAGAGCTGCTGCGCAAAGGAGGAGGCGCCAGGAGAGGACATTCCGTGACCGCATCACCATCTACCAGCGCACAGAGGAGGACATCTACAGCCATTACAGACTGGAGGAAGACAGTATTATGGATTTAATTGATGAGCTCAGACCCTATCTAGAACAACCCACACGTAGGACACAAGCCATCCCCACACACATTCAGGTCCTGTGTTCACTACACCTGCTGGCCTCAGGTAGTTTTCAGGGGGTCATAGCCTCAGTGGGAGGGGTATCACAAAGTGCACTGTCGCGCTTTTTCCATGCATTCCTGGATGCCATGGTACACAGAATGCCACACCACATACACTTCCCCAGCACCCCACAGGAACCTGCCCAGACCAAGCTGGACTTCTACAGCATAGCCCAATTTCCCCACGACATAGGATGTATTGACGGGACACATATCGCCATTTCACCCCCCCTCACACAATGAGTATATATATAGGAACAGGAAATGCTACCATTCACTAAACATACAGGTGGTGTGTGATGCTAAAAATATCATAACTGATATAGTTGCGAAGTATCCTGGCAGCACACATGACTCATTTATGTTCAGACACAGTGGCCTATACCGTAGACTGTCCAGAGGCGAATTTGGCGAGGGATACTTACTAGGTAAATGCTTGTCCACATAGGGTACATTACCACTGACTTACATGTCCATTACAGCCACTAACCATTTACCTTTACAACCACAGGTGACAGTGCCTATGCAGTCCGGGACTTCATCTTGACACCCTACCTCAATCCCACAACTGCTGGTGAGCGGAGATACAATCGGGCACACATTAGCACAAGAGGCACCATTTGAAGAACATTCGGCATACTGAAGAGCAGATTTCGCTGCATCCATAAAAGCGGAGGAGCGCTACAATACAGCCCAGAAACCTGCTGCAAAATCGTTGTGGCATGTGCCATGCTTCACAACATCGCCACAAGGAAAGGCACGGCAGTGGAGTTGACAGAATCCGATTCCTCTGACGTAGAGGGGCCTGGACCAGGACGCATGCCAGCTGGTGCAGCTGGCGTAACTGGTGCTGCAGCTGGACGACAGAGGCGTGATGAGATTATGCGCAACTACTTCTAGGTAAGGAATAAGACGACAACAACTTCTAATTTTGTTAATGCTTTAATTTAACTCAGTAAACAATGCCACATATCCTCTGTGGCAAGTAGTCACACTCAAAATGTAGAGCACATGTTCAAGTCACAGTGCAAAAATAGAACTGTTGTGAATTTAAAGTCTTCCTATTTGTGCGTAGTGGGGCGACCGCTCCGGCCACTACGGCGCCTCTCCTGGCTGGGTGGTGGGGTATTGTTGCTCCGCACAGACTGTGCGTCCTCCTCACTGGGAGTGAGTACTCCTGGCCCAGCTGTACGGAGTGCCCTCAGCTCATCCACAGCGGATGTTGCCTGCACGACAGCTGTGGCGATGTCTTGCATGCCATGTGTAAACTCACGCTGCATGAGTATGCTGCGCCTGGAAGACATGTTGATGGCAGAGGACAATCTATTAATGGCCCATGTATAATGTTCCAAGCTGTCCTGCTCCCTGCGCCGTGCAGCACGTTCCGCTCGCAGCTCCCCACATAGCTCGCGCATGGCATCCCTCACCTCTACTTGTATGCCCCTGAGCCCTGCCCTCATTTCACGTTGCATTGACTTCATGATTTTCGCTTGCAGGCGCTGCACCTGGAGCATATTTAATTCCAAGCCTGCAAATACAGTCTCATCCTCCAGTTCAGCCACGCTGCCTGCTCTGCGCTGTGTGCGTCTTCCTGGACCCTGTTGACGTTGCCTGTCCTGAGGCCTGGACTGATGCTGTGGCTGTGCTCCTTGGGACTGCTGATTTGCATTACTGTCCTCTGCCTCATCCTCCATTGGTGGCAGTGGCCTCACTACGTGTCGCCTACGTCTCTTGGGAGGATTTACAGGGCTGTCCTCCCCATCTGACTCTGGCTCCTGCCCTGCTTCTCCGGACTCTGGATGGTCCCTCAATGTTCCACTGCGTGTGGGCTGGGTAATTGCTGGTGCTGTGGACAGAACAGCACACATCATTATTAGTTTATTTTGTTCTTTTTAAATGAATTTCTAAGACTATTGGGTCTACATCACTGATTGAGTTCCCTTTCCTGACCTGCACAAGGAAATGTGGCTTGGCGGGGCTGCTTAACACGACTCATATTTACTTTTCACTACATCTCCCATAATGCATTGCTCTGACTGCCTTTGGGACTGCTTTGGCTCTGAATGCGCTTCCCCTACCCTCTAGGATGATGCAGGGGGTGGGGGTGAGGGGGTGGGGTAGTGATGGCATGATTCTTACCTGCAGTGGATGGTGGTTGCTCCGAGCTGTCTAGGTCAGCCACGCCCTTCACGGTCTCAGGTGCTAGTGTACCCTCCACAAGTTCCTCCAGTGGTGTTGGATCAGGCACTGTAGATGTTCCACCACCGGTGAGGTGTGACTGCTCCATCCTGGCAGCTACCATTTCCTTGGAGCGCTGGCGCAGATCATACCAGCGCTTGCGAAGCACCTCTACAGTCCTGTGAGTGACTCCCAGGTCATTAACTTTTGCCTGTATTTCTCCCCAAATCCTCCTTTTCCTTGCCTCTGGGACTTTCAGGGAATTTTTACCAAATAGCAAGTCGTGGTTGTGCACCATTTCCTGGATGAGGGTCTCTATTTCAGCCTCTGAAAACTTCATTTTGCGCTTTCTGGCTTGTTCTCCTTCCTGCTGCTGTGTTGCATCCATTTCCTTGCTGCCACTATCAGCCATGGTGTGCCTGGAGCAGTCTTCTGTCTCACTCACTCCCTCTCTGTGAGTCTCCCTCTACAAACAGTGTTGCAGCATGGGTACTCTATTACTTCCTGGTGGTGATGTCATCAGACTACACCAGTGTTCCGATTGGCTGTATAGCGAAAATCGCAAATTTGAGATTTTTCCCGTTATGGAATCGCAATTTTGCGATTTTTTCCGGTTTCAGGAATTGCTTTTCACGTTCTCGCAGATATTTAGCGATTGTTACCGAATCGCTGAATATTTGCGATTTTCGTCATACATCCCGATTTGCGATTCCGAATCAGCGATTCGCTAAAAATCGCTAATTCCGAAACGCAAACCTTTTCCTACATACATATGGCCCTTGGAAACGCGTCTGTCCTGAGGAAAAGCCCGGAAATACAGAACGGGTTTGGAAACGCGTCGGCTTTTCCATGAGACTCATCCCACAAACTCACTAAGGGCAATCAAATAAGCAATGTTCATCTTAGCTGTGGACATGCACAATAGAGATAGGACTAGAGTGGTAATGATTTCTGGTGTACTGATGCAATGTATATATTGACCACATGTATCAAATTGAGTAATCTCTTTCATATTTGTTGATGCATAGATTGTTTGTTATTTATTGCTTATAATCACTTGTGAATGAAAATTGTGTCATGGTGTTTCAGACATGTTTTAAAAAAACATGAAATTCTTTAAAAGTAATAAGAAAGAAAATGTATGAGTAAAACGTTGGTGCTTCAGAATAAATTAATCGAAGCACACTGCCTGCTTTAAATAAAGAGCAGCTTGATGTACATTCGAGACCACGTTCATTGTTTATTTAATTATATTGTCCTACTTGGTCCCGTATGGACAAGACCCCCCTTGTGTAAAAACTATGAATAATATGGCACGTGAAGCCATAGCTATCAAAACATTGTATGTAGATCCCTCTTTACTGGCAGATCCCACAGGAACAATGATGGATGGATGACTTTCTTTCAGGTGTGTACACATGAGATAGCATTTTTCCGTTGTGAGGTAGACGTGCTCTGAAGGAAGGGATGTTTTGCACGAATCCCCCCTGAAGTGGATCCTTATCAAGTGTTGGATGCGACTGATATCTCTTGATTTTTAAGTAAACTCATGTAGTCCCTTGGATGGTGGGTCCGGGTGCTCATTGGTATGAATGTCTTCATCTTGTGGAAAGAATACGTGAAAACACAGGAATGCACATAGACACATCCTATACACCACACTGAGTGCCGCACGTCTGTAACACCAGCTTCTGCTTGCGTCGACCAGGGCCCCCTTCTTAGATCTGGTTGTTTAAGG
Organism: Lissotriton vulgaris; assembly: GCF_964263255.1. Classification (NCBI taxonomy): domain Eukaryota; kingdom Metazoa; phylum Chordata; class Amphibia; order Caudata; family Salamandridae; genus Lissotriton; species Lissotriton vulgaris. Next base: position 543,908 of record NW_028244322.1, on the reverse strand, counting down.
AAGAGGGAACTACGCCTACCCCTGTCATCCTGTTCCATCACTTAACGGAGGTAGGAGGACCAAGGTGATGCAATGAAACCAGAAGTCACCCCTCCAACAGTTTAGCATGAAGAGTTTCTATCAGAGCTTATTGAGGCATAATCAAAGTAGCATCAATCAATCAATCAAAGCATTTATATAGCGCACTACTCACCCGGAGGGTCTCAAGGCGCTAGGGGAGGGGGGGTCCGCTACTGCTCGAACAGCCAGGTCTTGAGCTGCTTCCTGAAGGCAAGGTGGTCCTGGGTCAGGCGGAGGTGGGTCGGGAGGGAGTTCCAAGTCTTGGCGGCCAGGTAGGAGAAGGACCTTCCTCCTGTGGTGGCTCTTCGGATGCGAGGGACGGCGGCGAGGGCGTGGCCGGTCGATCGAAGCTGACGTGTGGGAGCGTAGAAGATGAGGCGGCTGTTAAGGTATCCTGGCCTTGGTTGTGTAGGGCTTTGTGTGCGTGGGTGAGGAGACGGAAGGTGATTCTCTTGTTGACCGGGAGCCAGTGCAGATCTCTCAGGTGTCCGGAGATGTGGCTGCGATGGGGGATGTCCAGGATAAGTCGTGCTGAGGCGTTCTGAATCCGCTGGAGTCTCTTCTGGAGTTTGGCGGTGGTTCCGGCATAGAGGGAGTTGCAGTAGTCCAGACGGCTGGTGACGAGGGGCTGGGTGACCGTCTTCCTGGTTTCGGTGGGGATCCACCAGAAGATCTTACGTAGCATGCGCAGGATGTTGAAGCATGACGAGGAGACGGCGTTGACTTGCAGATGTTGAGCTACAGCATCCATGGATATTCCCAGTGCCAAAGGTGTTCAAGCGCAGGGATGTGCCGTATTCACAACAATACGGTGCACCCCTGCCGTTCGCTTAGCACTGGCGGTAAATGTAGGCGCCTAGTGCCAACGCAGGCACTCTTGCACCATTGTGCAAGGGTGCCTGCGTTGTCGGGACAGATTGTTTATGTGCAGGAAGGTGCCCCTTCCTGCACATAAACAATCATTGGTGTTTTGTTGTTTTTATGTGTGCTGCACAATGCATCATACATAGAACCAGCAAAAACGAGGAGAAAGTAAGCATTTTTCCTTGTTTTGCCATGTTAAGACCAGATTTTCCCTGATCCTAATTTTGGCGCTGCCCCATATTTACGTCACACTTGTAAATAGGGGGCAACATCAAAGTCAATGGGTGTTGCGGTGGTACACCCGCCGCAACACCCATTGCATGCCCATTTCACGCTAAGTGTTGCGTGAAAGGGGGCATTGTTCACACTATGGCGTTAAGCCATACTAAGTGGTTTAACGCTGCCCTGTGAATAAGGTGAAGTCTCCATCGTTACAGGAACGTCAGAAAAAGTGACGTTCCTGCGGTGATAGGGCTTGTAAATATGCCCCATAGGGTTTAATTTAGACTTTGAGATGGTACTCCATTCACCAGTGGGGCGGGGGATATTATGTATGCCACCCTGACATCCACCTACCGAATGAGTTTTCAGCAGGCCCCACAGCTCATCCCTGTACCTTTAAAGGAAGTGCTGTCTCAGCAGTTTCTTTCAAGTTATAAAAAGTTTGGTGGGGGCTGCTCACTAAACTTTTAAACTTTTTGTTGTTTTTCATAAACAAACTACCAAAGCAAGGGTTAGCTTCTGTGTGCAGGGTCACTATTTATTCTTTTCTGTCCTTCCCTGCCAGGCTGATACTGAGCAACAATTTCTCGCAGGTGTGTCCTATTAATGGCCCAGATGCATTCTGGTTTTTCGAGGTGCCATATGTCTAATTTCAATTTTTCAGTAGCCAAATACAAATAGACTGGTATAACCTTTTTTACTTTCAAGGCTTATACATTATGTTGGGTTGTAGGATAGAGGACTCGCATGGCTAAACCAAGTGTGCCTCTTCCACGCAGCCCGAACCACAAATGCGTCCCAACCACGCATTTTCAGAATTGAAACATAATCTAAAGGAACTTGGAGAGGTGCCGCAGTGTACAGACCTCCATGCCAGAAAACTAATTGTATAAACCATCTATCGAGATAATTGCCTCACATGTATTAGCTGCTGATAATTTTCTCCTAATTGGAGATTTTAATGACCATGTGGAACTGCCATCAGACCCCGATACAAGTCAACTGGTGACAAATCTGAACACATTGGGACTAGTCCAGATGGTGGTGAGATGGTGGTGTGACACACTCACCTTGCTGGCCATACTCTTGATCTTTTGTTTACTAACACAGCCAATGTTAGAATTAAGCCCCCACCCTCTGCTTTGGTCTGATGATCACCTGCTAAAATTCTCCATACCAATAAGCACCACAAAAAACTATCCTAATGGTGAACCCACATGGAGAAGGCCCTCGCATAAAGTCACTTCAGTGACCTTTTTGGCTCATTTTAACCCCCTTCTCTATCCTGCACCAAGAATATCGATCATGCAGTAATAGACTTTGATGATGCAATCATATTGGCCCAGAACACCGTGGCACCTTTGTCAAGGGTCAAGATTAAGCCTAGGGCATCACCCTGTCTAGTACGAATGCCGAGCATAAATGGGAAAAAACCAAGACCAGTGTAGATCGACAAAAATATAAACATAGGTAACATGGGAGATAGAGAAGGTAGGAACACTAAGAAAGGACTACAGACACCAGGTAGTCATTTTGATGTAAGTATAAATATACAACACATATGCATCAAAGCTTCTTATATAACATCAGACATGCCAAAAAGTTGTATCTTATTAACAGGATTAACAAAGCTGCCAATTCCAACAAGGAACTTTACAAATATTAAAGGAATTTACTACTCCTCTTTCCGATCAGCCCGGTAATACATCTTCGCACGAATGGGTAGACACGTTGTCAACTTTTTTTGATGAATAGATTATAACAATTCATAGGTCCTTTCCACACCATTATACCAAAATCCTGATAATAACCCAGACACTAACCATGATCCCACCTTTCCTCCTTCACTGGAGTTCACTGTGTTCACTTCAGATGAAGTCTCAACCGCTCTGGCTAAGATTAAATCGGGTTCTCCAGTGGACCCGCTTTCCCCCGGCTTCTATTCAACTATTGCTCCTTTGCTCATTGGTAATCTCACAGACTAATTTAACATGTCATTAGCACAAGCAACGGTCCCCGTGAAATGGAAAGCAGCACGAGTTAAGCCAATTCTAAAAAATCCTCTGCTGATCATAAGGTACCTAGCAACTACCGTCCAATTTCTCTGCTTCCATATTTTTGGAAGGTACTTGAGTCCCTGGTCAACAAGCAGCTTACCAACCATCTGGAGAGTCATGAACTGTTGGACCCATCACAGTCGGGGTACAGGGCTGCTCACAGCACCGAAACCTCACTGGTGGAGGTTGTAGACAACATTAGACTCGCCTTCGACAACAGCAGCCTTGCTCGTCCTGTTGGATCTGTCAGCCATCTTTGACACCATCTCCCAGAGCATTCTAGAACATCAGCTCTGGGAGGTAGGTTTCAGGGGTATGGCCTTGGACTGGTTCGGGAATTATCTAACGAATCGACCAACACAGTACAAATGGGCACCCTGGCGTCTTGCAGTCGGTCTGTAAGCATAGGATGCCCTCAAGGCTTTATCTTAAGTCCCATGCTTTTCAACCTGTACCTGACACCCTTGGCCAGGGTGATCAGGTTCTACAGTTTTGATGTGGTGTCATATGCTGATGACACCCAGCTATTGATTACCCTGGGCCCCAAGCCCACTGATACAAGGATCTGTTTTAAAAACTGCATGACCCATATTGACAACTGGACGCGTACCAATCATTTACAACTTAATAGAAGTAAGACAGAGGTCATTCTTTTTGGTAAGGCAGATGAATACTGGTCTAGTGACTGGTGGCCTCAGAATCTGTGCCTGTGTCCAGCTCCCAAACCTGGTACGGAACCTCGGAGTGATAATTGACAATCAGCTGTAAATGAAAAGACATATAAATCACGTAATCGTCATCTGTTATGGCATTATGCATAATCTAGGCAGAACCTTTCAATGGATTCCCATCGAATCTAGAGAACCTCTGGTCCAGGGACTTATCATACGTTGTACTGACTATGGAAATGCCCTGTTGGCCTCCATAAACAAGGAGCTCTACTCCAAGCTTCAAGTCTTGCAAAACACCGCTACCAGATTAGTATTAAACCTTCCATCGAGAGCCCCATCAGTGCCTAGACTGAAGACTCTTCATTTGCTCCATTTCAAGAAGCGAAGCCACTTCAAAATCCTTTGTCTTGTTCATAAGAAAATGTATGGAACCGGGCAAAGTTATTTTGCTAAAAACTTAGTTGGTATCAGCCAAGTAGGACGCTTAGATCAAGTATTAAATGTCTCCTCACTCCTCGCAGAATCCGCACCGGCAGGAACGGCGGTAAATCTTTCTTCTTTCACGCACCTGATTTTTGGCATAAGCTTCCATCACATCTCCTCTCCATCGCTGACCATAAGCTATTCCGTAAGGAACTAAAAACCTGGTTATTTGACCATCTATAAGGCCTGCAAATCCGATCATCAGTCTTCACGGAGTCTAAGCTAGCGCCATGAGACCCCAGGGTGATATGTGCGCTTAAGTTCATCTGACTTGACTTGACTTTACCACGCATGCCTTTTCCACTCAATTTCATTGTAAAGGAATAAATGGGAAGGAGGTATGCGTAGTTTACTCCACCACAACCACTTCCATTGCCCTGAGGCCTCCATGGACGGTCAAACTCATTTGCCAGGGCTGGTTTGCATTCCCAGTTCGGCCATGTTCCAAGGGTTGTACCACTGAAGCGGCTGCATATTCTAAACACTACAAAATACCCCGCTGAAGCATGGAGCGTTGCCACCAGGCTCTGTAAAAGCCATCCATGCACATCTTTTAACGAGCACACAAATTCCAGTAGCCCCCATTTATCACGAAGACCCTTCGGTGTCTTTTACCAGAAAGCATGCTACTTCCACCATCTCATGCAGCACCACCTTACATTTCAATGAGCACGACCACAGTGCAACAGATGAGTTTATTTTCAGGAATCACCATAGTCAATGTCTGCAAAATCCTACACAATGAAAACTTAATTCCAAATACATTTCACACTTCTGAAAAGAGCATTAAAGTTTAGACAAATTGCACAATGATTTATGTGCCAGTGTCATCTAATAGCAGTGAATTACTCTAGGGTGTTTACAACCTCTGTGATACCAAGCAGGGTGAGCTAAAAGGATACACCAAGGACTTTGGTGGGTAGATGACGTCATGGCATGGCAGAGAACAGCAGCAGCATGGGGGGCTGTTGGCAAGGGGCAGCACCCCTAGAGGAGGTCTTCTAAGGTGAGTGACTGCAAGATATGCCTTATGATGCTGGAGGGACCTGTCTGCCCTTATTGGTACTTTTAGTTTGATCGCTTCTTCCAAATACTCACTATAGAAGGACATGGCTCCCACCTTAATGCGCACAAGTGGATGGAAGATCACAACATGCCACAGGGAAGGGTTAACACCCTACTTCGAAAACCCTGAAAACAAACACAGTGGTGAGCAAACACGGAGTGTTAGATGGATCCTCGTCGGTATTGCATCCTTTGGGGTATAATGTGTTCATGGGTGCATTGGTAAGGCACCTGCTCATTACACTCTCTGGCTTTCGGTGTCTATTTGGTCTACTCTTTATTCTGTGCACTTTAAATACCTTTATTCCAGTTCCTGGAAATGGATGGAACTGACCCACACAAGACGCAATACCAGATCCCAAAAGTTGGAGACTTTCCCAATCTGCCTTCCTGGGGTGTACTTGCAGATCCTGCATGGAATGCTGGTACTGGGTCAGGCAATCAGAAATCTTAGAACACTGGCACAAAATAATTTTGTTTACCTGCAATCTGGGTTCAGGAGCAAGGATGTGAAGCAAGCAGATATATTGGGTGTGTTTATTTACCTGTGTTATGTGAGATTATAGGAATACCCTCTTTTCCAACGTGCTGGAAGGCTTGAACAGCTGTTAACTTCCCTTCTCCTCAATGTGGGACTTTTCCTTGGATCCTTAGCTGAGGGACAGGCAATCAGCAGCAATAAAAACCCTGAACAGAAAACAATGATGCTTAAAAATTATCTGGCACAGTAAAACTCTCTCAAAATGTCACTTCCTCTTTAAATGATCAGTGTTCATCTCAGTAGGGTCTGTCCTCTGCGTAGTTCATAATGCCCACGAATTGACGTCGTTTCCAGGAAGTGAAGCAGGTCCTTTAATCCTAAAAAGAGTTCATTGTGCAGGAGGCGGCAGCAAGTCAGCAACAGCACCTGAAGTGAAGTGTAAAGCAGTGCCTCCGACGCCGGAAGAATAATGAGAAAAAAAGAAATAGATGTTCGCGCTACCAGCAGACGTGTGGCTCCTCCATCTTTGGCTCCGGCGCCACAACTCCATAAACCTTCACTCCACACAGAGTGAGGTATTCATTTCGGCCAGTGATGACCACAATCACGTAGCGGCCCTCCATCCCTTTGCAGCACAGCGTGGAGCTGGATCCTGCGGACAGGTCTGTGATGGTGCCGCATCTGTGTATCAAAACATAAAACCAGAAGGCCACGTTGTTAACTTTGCCATTGACATAACTACCACATTTTCAGATAGCTTATGTGTGACACCTTCATGGTTTCAGTTGGCGTATGAGTAACATTCTACTGTCAAATGTGTGACACTTCGAGTGACACTTACTCATGAGTAAATCAAAGCAATGACCAGTATTTGAGTACTTTCTGGTGAGTTTCGAAATTGTATTCAGACATATCACAAAACAATGAACATACGTCTAACACAAGCTAGACCTATTGGCGCTGCTATTAATGTTGGCTAGAAGTATCACATCAATGAGTAACAACAAGATGTGAATAATTAGGACTGAAAATAGTTCGATTCTAAGACTATTATACTGTGAATTGAACACTGCTAGGCCTGTGGAAGGGGTAGTAGTCTTCATTGGATCTCAGTCACTCCTGTTCTTCCTTTCACACCACTTTCCTCTGTAGTTTCTCACTCTGTTAGCCACTTAAGCCATCTCCTCACATCTTTCTGAAATCCTTCATTTGCATCTCACATTCATCCCTCTCCTTTCACTGTATTTTACTACCTTTCCGCATGTACTTCCTTATGTCGCCCTTTTCGCCATGCTCCTAAACACACACATGCACACACTCTCTCTCCTCATCTGAAAATACAGCATTTGCATTTCCTTAGGTGGCGGGGTCAGTATTTGGAGAGTTGTATCCCTCCTACAATTGGCATGTGTGACTGTTTTTTTAATTTTATTTTATTTAATGCGATTTTATATAGCGCAAACTTTACCCGAAGGTGTCAGAGCGCTTTACATAAGAACCAGTTGCAAAACATAAGGACTAAGGATTACATGCGTTACATAAAAGATACAAACAGAAAAAATTGCAAATGTACAAGATGTAAAGTCACACAAAGAAGAGACTGGTGATTAGAGTTCTCTAAATACATAGGGAAGGGATACGAAAGGATATACTCTAAGAGTCACATGGGAATGGTAGAGAGTACACAAACGCTCTGCTGAGAGGCTATGGATTGCACCAGCGTGTGGAGTCCAGCAACTTTGACCCATCGACAGGCACTGTGAGAAACTTTCACTAACTTTGGCCTCAACTCCAGAACTCTCAATCGTGCCCCGTCATGCACATCCACTCATAACCGGAACTTACCCAGACACCTATGGCCCGATTCACAGAATGAACTTAAGACTCAATCCTAAACTTACTACTATTTTGGTATTCACAGAATGCCCTTACTACTTTTGGCATTCACAGAATGCACTTAATACTTTTGGTATTCACAGAATGAACTTACTACTTTTGGTATTCACAGAAGTTAGGATTTTGTCTTACGTTTGTCTTAAGACAGACTTAAGACACACTTAAGACACACTTAAGATAGACTTAAGTTAGGATTTTGTCTCAAGTCTGTCTTAAATCTGTCTTACGTTTGTCTTAAGACAAGACAAAATGCTAACTTCTGTGAATACCAAAAGTATTAAGTGCATTCCGTGAATGCCAAAAGTAGTAAGTGCATTCTGTGAATACCAAAAGTAGTAAGTGCATCCTGTGAATGCCAAAAGTAGTAAGTGCATCCTGTGAATGCCAAAAGTAGTAATTGCATTCTGTGAATACCAAAATAGTAGTAAGTTTAGGATTGAGTCTTAAGTTCATTCTGTGAATCAGGCCCCTCGAGGCGACGCCGATCACAGTATGCACTGTACAAGAATCACGTTTCATGAAAACAAATCAAGAAAACACCATCTAGAAAATTCATACACTCTTAGGGAAGGCATATGTAGTTCAATGTTAAATGTAAAAAAGAACTCCATCACTGACATGGATTACCTTGAGAGAAGAGTTTACCATCGTTTGGTGCATTCAGTAGAGGGGCCAGTGATTAGATGAGCATGTGGTCTGAAGACCTTTGGGAGCCACCAGCAGCAACTGTGAGAAGCTGTCACTGCCTTAATTCTTAACCCCATGGCTCTCCATCGTGGTCCAGTATGCACACCCACCCATCACCCGAACTTATCTACACACGTATAGGACACTCACAGTTTATGCTCTATATAAGAATAACAAGTTGCCTGGAAATAAACTAAAGAAGATACTCTCTCTTCTATAAATATAATCTATAGGACAGCTCTGTCCTCTGTGGATACTCTCTGTCCTCTGATGATGCTGCCTCCTCTGACAGTGGCATCTGCAAGGTAGTCTCTTCTCTGTGACTATGCCTAATGTGAGCATGAGTTTATACTCTGATATTCCAATGAGCTGCAGAATCTACCTCTGTCCCAGTAGTAAGACGCCAAATGGAGCTCAACAATGCACCTCACACCTCATCAATAACTACCCACATGCTGCTCATCATTTCACCTCACACCTGCCCCAGAATAGTGCATAGATCTTCTTTCAACTAATCCCCACGTCGGTAGCCCAAGGATGCCAAAGCAAACGAGGCACCACAAACTACTACACCCCATACCTGACCTACAACAGTCTTCTCTATACTAGAACACTGCATAGGCCTGTCAACGAGCCTCACATCAGACTAGCATTATACCTTACCAAAAGCAACCCTTTATCTTCTGGGGTCACAGATGGCCTTGTGGTGCACAGTACTTGGCACAACACTGGTCCTGGGAGCACACAGAAGAATGCACTTTCAATACGTGCTCTACAGAGCTGCTGCTCGGTCTGTTTCTTACGACTGTTGTGTCCTGTAAGTAAGGCGCGACACGAGAAAGGTGCTATTTGAGAGAGAGTTTCCATGACTAAGTCCCTTCCAGAAACCTTTGTTCCTCCTTCAAGCGACTGGCTAGAATTCCTCAAGGGACATATTATCTAGTAATGGCGATAATGATCGCCAACCCCAATGAACTGTTTAAACCCCCCTTAAGGAAGACGCACACTCGGAGCTGTAGGGACACTTCTTTATTTTTTCATGGCCGTCCCTAAACTGAAACCCTTTCCTTTCCCCGGCTCCTCCTCTTCCGTCTCTGCCTGCCCTGTACACAGACGAGGGTCAGGCAGGACGACATAACACCTCCCCCTTTTGTACAATAATGCTTACTGTCTCTCAGAGTTCTTCAGTGAGTCGAACAGGTCGCTTGGTTGTTCTTCGTGGGAGGCTGGTTTGTGCCCGTTCAGGAGTACGACAGTCCCTGTTGTGTTCTAGGCTCACTGAGCTGGGATGTGCCTCATCACTGTTTCCTCCTTGGCTCGACGAGTCTGTACCGGAACCGCAGTCTTGGAGTCGAGTGTGGGCGGAGGGATTGCACCTCTTGAAGTGGGATATGTTTCGGGTTATTCCCTTGCCTTCCGACTCAGCTGTAATCATAGTCCCTTTTCGACTGGAGACTCGCAGCGGGTGAGCAAGGTATCGACTGTCTGCCTTCGTCTTACGGTCTCGTTTTACCAGCACGTAGTCTCCTTTATGAATGCCTGTCCGTCGCGAGTGTCTGCACTGATCAGCATAGTCCGTCATTTTTTACTTCCTTTCCTGGTCCAGTTTCACCAGAGTGTCGTGATTGGTGGTCACGGTTCGGGATTGCATGACGGTGTCTGACGCGGGCAGCCGTGTGCGAGGAACTCGCCCGAGCATCAGGGTGGCAGGGCATTGGTTCCTAGTACTCTTTGGCATTGTCCTGTATGCTCGCAGCACGTTGTTCAGCGCTTGCTGGATGTCACAGTGAGCGAGTTCTGCTTGCTGAACCATCTTCTTAAGAGTCCCCATGAATTGCTCAACCATTCCGTTAGCTTGAGGTCACAAGGGGGTAATCTTCCGGTGTTTAAAATTGAGATGTTTCGCAAACTCGGCAAATTCGTGACTGTTGAACGGTGGTCCGTTATCTGTTTTTACTCCTAAGGGGATTCCCCATGCTGCGAATGTTTCGTCGATGACGGGGATGACAGCCGTCGTTTTTGTGGAGGACACTTGATGCGCGATGGGAAAACGGGAGTATTCATCCATAATGACGATGATATATCTGCCTGATTTTAATGGCCCGAAGAAATCAATGGCCACTTGTTGCCACACCCCGCCAGGTAGTTCAGACATGTGCAAGGGGGCTGGTTGTTCATCTCGACCCACTAACTGACATGAGGCACAGTCCTTGAGTGTGGCCTCCACCATTTGATCGAGTGATGGGAACCAGATGCGTTACCGGAGTGCTTTCTTGGTGGCTACAACTCCTCTGTGCCCTTCATGAGCCAAGTTGATGACTACTTGGCGCAGTCGCTGAGGAATGACTATCCTCCCTCCTCTCAGCAATAAACCATCTGTGCTGATTGATAGTTCTTCATGGACATGTTTAAATGCCATGAGTTCTTGAGCATCAGGAGTCGCGTCTTGGTGGCTGTCGTCCAGATGTCTCCAGGAGTTAGCACGTATCCGGACCATGATAGCCTGAACAGTGGGATCTCGAGCAGATGCTTCGCGAATGGCTTCTAGAGGCACTGCCGGAGGGCATGCATTGTCGATGACGAAATGGATGTACTCCTCTGCTACTGAGCATCGTTCTAGCGTGTGGGACTGTGGGTGCCTTGACATATAGTACGCTGGGTTTTCCGCTTAGCCAGGCTTATGAACGATGGTGTAGATGTAGTCTTGCAGGCATAGACCCCATCTTTCTATTCGTGGAGGCATCTTCGCCCACGGATTGCCAAAGATGGTAATAAGCGCTTGGTGGTCTGTGATGAGTGTAAAGTGTTTCCCGTATACAAACAGGTTAAAATGTTCACAGGCCCATACGACCACAATACTTTCTTTCTCAGGCTGTGAGTAAGCCTTCTCCGTGTCAGTGAGACTACGACTGGCTTAGGCAACGACATGACGTTGGTCTGCTTCATCGTTATACTGTGCTAGGATGGCGTCCAGACCAACGGGGCTTGCGTCCACGGGGATTTTGGTCTTTCTTTTGGTGTCGAAGTACACCAAATTAATAGCATTCCTCTCGGCCTTCTTGATTTTGTTGAACGCATGTTCACACGTGGGTGACCACAGGAATTGCTGACCTTGTCGGGTAAGTTCCCTGAGTGGGTAGCTGATGGTAGCATAGTCTTTAATGTAACAGGCACAATAGCTCGCCATTCCCAGGAAGGAGCGGAGGTCACTGATGTCTTGTGGTTGTGGACTGTCCACAAGGGCAGACACTTTCTCAGGGTCTGGTTTCATGCCATCTTTGGAAAAGATATGTCCATAGAATTTTAGCGTGGACTTGTGGAATTCACATTTATCCGGATTGAGTGTGTGGTTGGCATTGAGTAGGGCGTGGCACACCCTGTCTAAGGCTTTGTAGTGCTTCGCTTGGTTTTACCCAAAGTCTAGGATATCGTCGCTGTAATTGAAAGCATTTGGGATACCCTGGATTACCCGCCGGATGGCTTCCTGAAAGATTTCCGCGGCTGAGGATATTCCGAAATTTAAGCCTTTATATCAGAACAGGCCTTGATGGGTGATAAAGGTGGTAATATAACGGAAATTCTCATACAGTTCCAGCTGGTGGTACCCCTTGTTCAGATCCAGCTTCGAGAAAACAGTTGCTCCATTGAGACGAGCAATCATATCACTGATGTGGGGTCCTGTATGTCGTTCCCTCTCAATGGCTGTGTTCGGGGCACGCATGTCCACACATAGGCGTACTTTGTTGTCTTGTCCTTTCTTGGGCACTACCACCATGGGTGATACCCAGGGAGTGGGTCCTGTGGATCGTTCAATGATGTCTGTCCTCAGCAGGTCTTGTAGCTCGTCATCTACTGCCTGTTGCAGATGAAACGACACCTTCCTGTGGTGTTGCGCTATCGGTGATACCTGCTCATTGATGTGTAGCTTGACCTTGAACTGGTTGAGCTTCCCAAGGCCCTTGAAGAGATTCGGGAACTTGTTGATAATGTCCGGAGAGTCATCCACTGTGTATAAAAGTTCGACAAGTTTGAGGCGTTTTGCAGTCGGCATACTGAGAAGGCAATCCGCAGCGTCAGGACCTTCAATCACATGGATGTGGGCTTGGATCTGTCGGTCCTTATAGGTCAGAGTCGTGCGGAACTGTCCCAGGACAGCGGCTGGTTCCAGTTTTGGCTGAGGCTTCATACTGTGATATTCCATGGCACATATGTAGTTCAGGGATGCTCCTGAATCTAATACGAACTTGGCAGGGTGACTCCCTATTTGAATGTTCAGTCTTGGGTATTAGTTCAGTCTGTCAGGGTCTGACACCATACACACGTATTCGTTGCTGTCTTGTGACACAGGTGTGGGAGGCGACGATTCTCGAGATGTTGACCTCTGAGATCTGTATGAGTTGACTGACTGGACGCTCGACCTTGATGAGCTGGATGAGCAGCTTTTCCTTCCTCTTACTGCTCTTGCATGGTGACGGGTCTCTGAACTTGACTTGGCCGTCTTCATTTCTGACCGTCGCGTTTGACAGGCTACTTCGAAGTGATTTTCTCTTCCACAGCAGTGACACTGCTGTCCTGTGGCGGGACATTGTCCTGAGTGCAAGTAATCCTGTCCACACCTGTAGCATATTGAGGCTGGTCTGCTTGTCCGACTGCTTCGGGCTCCGTTGCGCGACGAGGTTGCTCGGAGGGTCTGCGTCAGTCTTCCCACCTTGCGGCGGTCGGAGTGGCGCTTCGAGTACACGTGAGACTGCAGTCGAAAAGCCTGCTCCTTTTTTTCAGACTTGCTGGCTTCCATCCTTTTGGCATGGTCTTCCGCTTGATCATTAATGCGAGTGAGCTCCTCTATTTCTTCAAGCGTATACGTGTTTCTTCAGCAATCGGCGGCGCAGTGATTCTGACTGGCATCCTTCAATAATGCGCAGTCGCAGGGCATCTTCGGTGTTGAACGTGTCAAATTCGCAATACCGGGCTAGGCGCCAAATGTGAGCAATGAAGTCACACATTGATTCATCCTTTTTTTGGGAGGCAAGGTTGAACGTGTATCGCTCGTAGTCTAGGTTTCGCTTATTCAGGAATTTCCGATCTAGAGCTCCTTTTACATCTTCATATGAAGCGGCGTTGGCAGCAGGCAATTCTTTGATAATGTGTGCAATGTCTTTCCCTATTAAATTTCGCAGGGCTATCAATTTCTGCTTGGAATCTTGCACTTGGGAACCTGTCATAAAGTCCTCGAAATCCTCAGCCCAGCTCTTCCATTTGGGTCCCATGCTGTTCCCAGACGTCAGCTCGAAGGGTTCAGGCGAGCGCAGGTATGACACTCCCAGCATCATTAGAGGCAATTGGGGAGCTTGCTGGGTCGATCCCGTGGCGGTGGGGCCGCCGGGGTGGGAGCCAGTATGGTTCTAGGCATGGTGCCTGACTTAAAGATGGCCGCTGTGAGGACGTGATTCTCATAATCTTAATGCCTGCTTCAAATTTACTGCCAATCAGTGAATAAGGGTAGTCACTGCTTGGACTCACCCTTTATGTAGCTCCAAATTGCTGCTGCATGGCACTCTGGCAGCACCCGGCTCCTCACGCCATTCCGATTGCGTTTTCGTGCGCTTTGCTACTCGCGGTGCTTTAGGCAGGCGGGTCTTCAGCTGCGCGCTCGCTCGAACACTGTAGCGAGGGGCAGAAGCGGCGGGTCTCCATCGATCCCACCCTCGTCGCCAGTGAACTGTATAAACCCCCCTTAAGGAAGACGCACACTCGGAGCTGTAGGGACACTTTTTTATTCTTTCATGGCCGTCCCTAAACTGAAACCCTTTCCTTTCCCCGGCTCCTCCTCTTCTGTCTCCGCCTGCCCTGTACACAGACGAGGGTCAGGCAGGACGACATGACACCCAAGTTTCGGCATTTTTTATATTTCTTTCCCGGTTAGTTTTCGCATTGTTTTCGACGTATTATCAACACGTTGGTAACATGCGATACTGTGTGGGAAAGGAAGCGCAAACGATCGCTAACCGGCGATAAGTATTCATGAGATACCTTTGCTTCGGCGGAAATGGATGCGTTAGTGGAATTTATATTGCAGCTAATGCATCTTTTGACCCATGGAGTGCCTGCAAACCCGGGGTGGCCACGTGACAAAATCATCACATACTGCTGTCCACATTCACAGAACATATATTGGGCACTAACTGCAATATTAGACTAGTTCCTCCTGCTGCCACACAGGGAGGTAAACAATCTGTCACAATGTCTGTGATTAAGTTGAGGGAATCGTACCAACTCCAGTGACTTGGACACAATGACGGTGTGACTTTGTGCACCTTTTTGATGTTTGTGGGTCTCCTGATGGAGATCTCGGCTACTCTGCCTTATGTACCTCCATGTATTAGCACCTTTAGTCAGGTTTCTAGCAGGTGTACAAATCCTGCGTTTTTCGGTGTTTAGCGATAATTTTATTATCGCGGGTCATGTTAGATAACACAGCAAAGTGGTGTTAGTGACTGTTACCTTGAAATTTAGGTGAGTAACGCCTAACTTGCATGTCATTAGCGATAAATATCGCTGGCATGCAAGGTAATAGAAAAAACGTCAGCTAACGCCGAAATGCTTGCGCTAACGCTTAGCGCAGGCTTGCTAATAGGGTGATACAAATATTGGCGCTTTATCGTCAAAAAGTGCCGTTAAAGCGGCGATAATGCCCCTGATAATATGCCCCCAAATTTGTTGGGCTAGAACCCGTAAGCAGTCTTTTTCTTATCTCTAGCCGGTCACATGGAATAAACTCCCTCCAGAGCTACGAACTACAATGCAAAGCTCCACTTTTAAGAAAAAACTAAATACATGGCTCTTCCAGCAAATATAAAAGGGCATGCATTGTTGTTGTAGACTGCCTGATTTACCGCCAGGACACTCTTTTTAATTGCTGTACACTAGTTAAATCTCCCTTACATAACATAACACTCTGCCAGACCAAGTGCTCAGTGGAGTGAGCCTCAATTCAGTGTCCCTTTGATTAGGTGGTATAGGAGGTGCCACGTTGGGTTGTGCGGCCACTGGTGAGGAGCAATCTAAGTCACAACTGAGTTCAGTGGTTCTGAAGTGCGATGTGTTCCGGGCTTAGACTTCCCAGGGCGTTATGCTGTGACCATGTTTCCTTTAACCGCAGTGACTTGTAGCTTTTGAGTGTTGAAGGGGATGACCACTTTCTTCTGTACATAGTCTCCTGGTTCAAAAAGTGTCTCTTGTGCCTGTTGTCTGCCATTGGCATAGGCTTTCATTTTCTTTTTCTTCTCTCAGTCCGTGGCTCAGACCACAACGGGGTTTACAAGACGCCTACTGTGGTAGCTTGATGTGCAAGGATCGTTCAAACATGAGAGTGGCTGGGCTTTTTCCTGTTGTTGAATGCGGTGTGCTCCAATATGTTTGCAGAACTTGACAGAGAGCATCGCCCAACACAAGTCCTTCTTCATTGGCTTTTTGCACAGTTTGTTTAAGAGTTACCATGAATCGCTCCTCGATGCCATTGGCCTGAGGCCAACGTGGGGTTATACGTTGCTGTGTGATATTAAGGCCTCTAAGGAAGTTTCTCAAATCTCCACTCGTGATTGGTGGTCCATTGTCCGACTTTAGAATCTTGGAAGACCCCGAAGTTGCAAAGACCACAATGGGAGACACACACTGCATACGGCCTTCAGATGGCTCAATGATATCCAGACCGAAGAGATTGTCAAATTCCTTTTCCACTTCTTTCTGTAGATGAAACACCACTCTCCTATTGCACTGCACCACTGGGCGAACTCTCATCTATGTGAAGGCAGACACTGGCGCAAAAACCTCTCTATCCAGTCAGCCCACAGCACCCCTTTGTTGTGTGTTTTTTTTACATGTTAAGGGGCGGTGTGGGGACTCCAAGATGCAGCTGCATCGTAGGCAGGTCGCCGGTCAGTAGACTGATGACACGTAATTGACAGTACACTCACGAGGTACACTGACCTACATACCAACATTTTAGAAGAGACCAGTGGGAGATCCCAAGAAAATAATCGGTAGAATGTATTTTCCCTATTGACTTCTATTGAAAGAGAGGCAATTTCAGGCAGGAGACAGACAAAAGAAAGCAATTTTTTGCTTTAAAAAACAGGAGCCTTCCGTCTGACTCTGCTCCATTGAAATGTGTACACTGAGGAACAGCATTCAGGCAGAAGATGTACCCCTTAGGGGGCATAGTAAAGCTAAAAGTTCTGGGCATCCCATGGCCAGGTAGGGTTGGGGTGGTGCATAAATAAAAGGTCACATGCAGAAGCAGGGAGGACAGAAGACGATAGGCCACCGCAATCCAAGATGTCCACTTCTGGATAGGGAGAACAATCTGGATGGGCTGGCAGCTCAATCCAGAATGGCCACTGGAGCAAGAGTCAAAGTTAAAGATTTGCAGACCAATTCAAGATGGCGGTTGACATGAGAAGTTAGGCAGTCCAATTCAAAATTGCTACTGAAGTATGAAGCATGCCATCAGATCTGGCAGCCCCAATCTGTGTTGGTGGAAGGCAGCAGGCAGGCTGCAGGGTGTGAGAGGCGGCATCTTGATGTACGCAGCAGGGGTCACTTGATACGAGGGGTCTTACATCTCCTCATCGCCATCTGTGGTGTCCTGTAAGTAAGGTCTGACACGAGGCAGGTGTGAAGAATCTTTTCTTTTATGATTTTACTGCTCAGCACAAGGTAGCAACATGCTATCCTCACCTGAGATCTGCAATTACTATCTCCCTTTTTCTGATCTCGGTACTTCCCAACCTCCACACTCACCCTTTCTGTCCATCTATAACTCCCCTCACCCACTGTTCTTCCCTGCTGGCCCAACCAGACAACACCTCTCACCCGGACTCTCCTACAATCCGGTAGTGTCCTGCAAGCAATAGCTCACCACCAATACCAGTCCTTGAACATCCCCACACAGACCATCCTCACACCATTCCCTTTCAACCTACCACAAACTTATATCTCCCACTTTTCCATCCCCTCTATTGGTCCATAGGTTTCCACCTTACTCCCTACCCTCTTTGCCTCTGCCCTAATTTCTACCAACACCACATACCAACAACCAGCCTACCTGCACCTCACCCTCCCCAGAGAATATCCCTGACAATCCATCCCAATCCCACCACAATTGCTGGACATAATTGTCTTTCTCTCATTTAACGAAACTCCATGAGATGCCGAACCCTCCCAACAACTAATTTTCAATCTTTTGATGCATGTTGGTGGAACTGTCCACTTCCACTACCTCAAATGTCAGACTGAATGTGATTTACCACCCACTGGGTCAAATCAACACCTTCATCAAGGATTGCATGGATTTTTTCACCTCACAATTCCTCAGATCACACAACAATATCATCCTTGGTGACTTCAATATGCACTGGCGAGGCATAGACAACAGCTTTCTGGACATTGTTATCTCTTTTTTCAATGCCAATGATCTCCAAAAACACTGCCATAAACACACACATCACAAAGGTGTGTGTGTTTGAGACCCTCACGGGTAAGTTGTGCGCTCTACAAATTCTTGATTGATTGATTGAAAGGTGGCATTCTGGATCTGATAATTTCCAACTTTCCCAACCTCCTAAAGATACATGATTCCATCCCAGTCAACAGGTCTGATCACATGCAGATTCCATTCTCCCGAACCATCTTGCATGCCAAAACATACGGTCAACCCAAGAAAGAGGAAATATGTTTAGGGACACATCCAACCTTGATATTGAAGCCATGGTCATCATGGCCCTTCCCACGCTAATCTCGATCACACCTCATCTGGACTTAAACGAGGCACCCCTGAAGTATAAATTATCGAGACCAAAACTCTCCAGGTCATGATTCTCTAAAGAGATTTATGAAGAAAGAAAGCTTATCAGAAGATGCGAGAAAGAATGGAAATAAGCGCCTTCTCATCTGAGTTTGAATAAGCTTCGCAAAGCGAGAATAAGATAGAATTACCGAAACCTCAGAGCTAAATCAGCCCACATATTGGAGACATCAGGAATTCAACAAAGAATAGACAGACGTACTTGTTCAAGTTCATTGCATAGATAACTAACCCCTGTACCACTTCGGCTCCTAAGTCATCCGTGGCACATTGCTACAAATGTGTGGATTTCTCCGATAAAAAAGTTAGAGACATTCATATCTCGTTGCCCATCAATGACTACTTTGATTCAATTGAGACTATACCATGCAAGGCAATACAATCATGATCATCCTTCTCTCCAATTTCAGAACAGGACCTACAACAAACAATCTCCCAAGTAAAAACCTCAAACCACCATCAGGACTCCATTCCAGATTATATCAGAAAAATCCTCTCTCAAACAGGGCCTCTTCCCAGAACGACTAAAAACGGGTCAAATTACCCTTTCTTGAAAAAATACCCTCTTGCCCCAGAAAACGTGAGCAACTACGCCCAATCTCCATATGTACCCATTCTTAGGCAGAGTCATTGAAAGTTGTAAAGTGTCCCAACTAGCTTCACACATTTGAACAAACCACTTCCTAGACTCTCTCCGATCAGGTTTCTTCTTGGGTCACAGTACAGAAACTGATACTTCAACTAGTCGAGGACTTCCTCAGAATTCTTGACTCCGGCACCTCCTGCCTCCTGGATTTATCTGCTGCGTACAACACTGTCGTCCATCTGGACCTCCTTCGTACTCTTGAACTTCGCATGGAATGTGGAGTCGCTGTCCTCATCTGGTTCTCCTCATACCTATCCAACCGTTCCCAAATTGTAAAATTCGCTCTTGAGACCAGTCAGCGTTCACCAAGGGGTCACTCAAGGCTTGATCCTCCTCCCAACCCCATTTACCCTCTACCTAGGACTCTGTGTGATTATTAGAAACTCTGGGAGTCTCTTCCAACTCTATGCTGATGGCACCCAAATATACTTGAAAATCTCATCCCCCGAAGAGGTTGCCCTGCTTTTAAAAACACTCTTAAAGAGTCAAAACTGGATCTCCTACTATCATTTAAAACTCAACCCAACTATGCAGAATTTCTTTTGATCTCACCTCCGAAAGCAAAAACACCAGTAGAAGAATAAATGGCCAACCTTCCCACCCTGGATGGCTGCCTGCCATTGTCCAGAGTGCCAGATCACTCTGATTCACCCTTGATAATCGCAATGTTCACAGCCACATCGCAGGCATGGCCAACAGTGCACAGCACCAACTTCGGCACCTTTGGGGCATCAGACAATTGATTCCAGAACAAGACTTCAAAATAGTGTTTATTTATTTATTTATTTAGGAGTTTTATATAGCGCTGGCCAGACCCAAGGGTATCGGAGCACTTTACAACAAAGGTGATGGGAAAATAAATACAAAAACATAACAACAGTATACATATAGATTCACTGTGAGTCAAAAGTCGCAGAACAGAATGTAGCCTTAAAAACCTGAAAAGTTACAAATAGAGGGCGATATACCCAGGGGTGAGGCAGGACTAATTTGGTAGGAGGGTGAGGTAGAGTTTTTGAACTTAGGGTGACTGGATGTTGTGTTGGGCGAGAGTCTGCTTTCAGGCGGTAGCTATCCATTCAGCAGGGAGTGTTTGAGGAAGAGGTCTTTGAGCTGCTTTTTGAACTTTACATAGGAGGGGTTAGTCCTGATATGGATTAGGATGGAGTTCATATTCTTGGAGCATTTCCAGAGAAGGATCTAGAAGAGGCTTTTTGTTTGCGCGTTTTTGGGGGGGATGAGGAGTAAGGTGTTTGAGCTCCGGAGGGTCCTTGTCTGGCCAGCTTTCTTGAGTTTGGAGGCCAGGTAAGCGGGCTTCCCAGTGTGCAGGGCTTTGTGCGTGAGGCAGGCAGTTCTGAAGTTGGCACCCTATTCACTTGGGAGCCATTTTAAATCTCTGAGTGCCGGTGAAATGTGTTTAAATTGCTTCACTCCGGTGACCATTCTTTCTGCTGCATTTAGAGTTGCTCTCAGAGGGGCTAAGTCGGATTTTGCTGTTCCTGTGAGGGGTGAATTCCCATAGTCCAGTCTGGAAAGCACCAGGGACCAATGTTCCCTCTAATTATTTTCCCCTGTGTGCGGCAGTGTAGGGTCTCTGTGCGCTGCAGCCATGGCTATGTGTGCCAGGAACCAGACCACGTGTGTGTGCAGCGCCAAATATTACTCCAAACTTTTGCTTAAAAAACAAATCACCCGCAGCCCAGCTCTGTTACATTCTGTCTGATGTAACATTTCCTATACATTGATTTACACACTATGATTTAGTGTCGCTGTGTAAGGTGTATGCAATGAAAAGTGCGTATCACCTTTCACTGGTATGAGTGGCGCTAAAATAAATATGAAAGAGAGGGGTTATGGAGACTTGGG
Organism: Lissotriton vulgaris; assembly: GCF_964263255.1. Classification (NCBI taxonomy): domain Eukaryota; kingdom Metazoa; phylum Chordata; class Amphibia; order Caudata; family Salamandridae; genus Lissotriton; species Lissotriton vulgaris. Next base: position 523,048 of record NW_028244322.1, on the reverse strand, counting down.
GGGCACTGTTTAAGGTTGGTAATGAGAGTATCCATGGGGAAGGTGGTCATTGGGGTGCCAAAATTGTTACACCAGGCGCCACCAGCACTAAACCCTGCCCTGTTCAATCGACACTAATAAATACAGTGAAATTATGAAAACGTCCCACATTGCAAATTTGAAACCTTGGCAGCTATGTTGTTGCATTTCTTTTCTTAATGGGTCTGGGTTGCGGGGTGATTGTGTGCATTTGTTAAGGTTTTCGTGTTAATTGCAGCTCAATATGGGTTCTGTGATTAACATGAAAACTTTTACAAAGGCACAGTGATATCTTAAGGATTTTGAGGGCCCTGGGCCAAACTTTTTTCTGGGGCCCCTGATGAGAACAGCTTTTAATTTATGATCCAATTTCAGCTTTTTCATGTCCTTTTCGGCCAGGTCACCGACACTGCAGAGGCACGCTGGTCCAAATTCTAAATGTGCTTCCATCTAATATTCAAGGATAGTAATATGTGTTTTCGAAATTGTCATATAGCAGCCAGAAGGAAACAAGAGGATACTAGTGAGAAATAGGATTTAGTGGCGAATAAAGGAGGAGGGAGGAACAGAGGAGAAAAAACAGTCATCGCGAAGATGAGAAATGGAGAAGGGGTAATGGAGAAATTGGTAAGAGAGGGTTTGAAAGAGAAAGGCATTCAAAGGGTCTGGAGAACTGGGAGGGAGAATGGAGAATGGAAAACCGGTAAGAGAGAAAGCAAAGAACAGGCAGCGAGAGGGAAATGGAGACAAGAATGGGATGGGGGAGAAGGGAAAGTGGGTAAATGTGGAATGGGACGGATATGAGGAAGAGGGAAAAGAAGAGAAGGAAACAACAAGAGCAGCTGAGGGGTAGAATAAAAAAGGACAAAAGATATGTCAGAGAAGACAGCGAGTGTGATATGGCAAGACTTCAGAAGTAGCATCTCTGCATTTTGATGTTGGGGTTCTAAAGGAGACTTTTTCGCCATCTTGTCATTTCTAAACGCTCGCTCTATATAACTGTGCTCACTTTAACAAAATAAGAAGGGTGGAAGGCTGGTTAGGCCTTGCCAAGATTTAGAATCTTGCCAAGATGCATGCGTCTGAGCAGATGGCAGCTGCTAGTCTGTAAATGACTGATACATCTGTCGGGAGTATTCTCTTCACTAACACTTGCTCATTTCCTACAACACTCTCCAAACCACTTCCTGCAGGCACGAGCTCGGGCTGCGGGTGCTATGAATGGACTAGTCTTGCACTGGCACAGAGGATATCCAGCGTGACCCCCCTGCATGGAAGACCCCACGCTTCCCCCAGCTTTTAGCTTCCACCCAGAAATCTCCCTTGTTTGTGACATTTCCTCCTGATAGTCTCCAAATCTCACATGTGGTGCCAGATCTCATGTGCTAACTGGTAGTGCCCTTCCTCACATTCTGATTGTGTGATATTCCTAGCTGACAGTGGGTGACATATGATGAACACTACGTTCAGGGTTCTGAGGGCCGGGTCTCACAGGTGCTGAGCACCTGCAGTTTTTTAAAGGGGGCTTCGAAACGGGTCTCTATCGGGGTCTGTTCTGTACCCTGGCACAGACGGTCCGTTTTTTTCCAGACTGCGGTGACAGCAGTCGCTGCTAACACTGTTCACTACTCACTAGTGAAGAAGTTACGGCATGATGTCATGCCAGGCATTGTAGGGGAAGGGAAATCCTTCAAAGAGTCTTTTTCTCCCTGGATTTTCCTTCTCTTTTTGAAACTCAGGGGCAGCAACAATGCTGTGGTGTCACCAGGGAATCAAGTGGAAGCTTTTTCAATATTATATACAAACCATAGTTGCTGCCTATTTATCTTATGCAACTAACCAACCACTGACAAGGCCAATAGTTCAACTTGCTGTAGGTATGATGTTACTTGTTGTATCATAAATCTGGATGCAATGACGGAATCAGCAAAATACAAGTCAAGTGGCATACTATGCCCAGCACAGAAAAGTTTAATGTCACACAATCACCCCCAAGCTGCGCTCTATTAAGAAGGGAAATTCAGCAAGTCTACAAACAGGGTTGTGCTTTACACGCCATGTTTGCAGAGTTGCTAAATATCTTTTCTTAATAGTGCTGGGCAGCGGGGTGATTGGGTGACTTAGCTAAAGTTTTCAGGTTAAGCGCAGTACCCGTCAAGAGCTGCAATTAACAAGAAAACTTTAAGAAAGTCACACTATCACCCCGCAGCCCAGCTCTGTTAAGAGGAGAAATTCAGCAAGTCTACAAACACTGCGTGAGCTTTACACGCTGTGTTTTTAGACTTGAGAATTTCTTTTGTTCCAAAAGTGCTGCTGTTGGCAGATTGTGGGCTTTTGTTTAACGTATTCATGTTAAATCGCAGCTCGTGATGGGTGCTGCAATTAACATGAATACATAAATAACAAGCACACAATCTCTCCCGCAGCGCGCTCTAGGTACAAGAATAAAGCAAGGCTTACCTGCCGCTCCCTCGTCGTCTTTTCAAATTAGTCTATTCGTACATAGAGAGGGACCCAAACACTGGTCAGTTGTCTTGCTGCGTGAAGCACAATTTTTCAGTTTACAAGCTTCAAGGTAAGCTCTTTATAACATAGGCCACACGTTTTGGAAAAAATATTTACTTGGGCACCCCCACCCCTGTTCCCTTCTTTCCACAAGTGCCCAGAGAGATATGGAATACATTTTCTCAAATGCAGGACACAAATCAGCAATAGGAGTGTGGGGGCATCGTGACTACAGTAGAGGGGGGCGTGTCGGAGCAACCTTGAACAAGAAACTGCAGTAAACTGATTTAATTTTTTTTTTTTTTTTTATAAGATCAGATGTGGCCGTAACTTGGTGCAGACCCAACAGTGGCAGAGCTCAGAGAAAGCTGACTGTACTCCAAGTGGATGAAGTGTCCAAAGAAGGGTGAACAAAGCTTGCGTTTGTTCCCGGAAACAAAGAACAGGCACCCGAGCTCAAAAATGGGCTAAACACGAATAAATCAGCTGAGGGCCATGAAGCATTGTACTTAAAGCGGGGACAGGCAGTCACACAAGTGACTAAACAGAGCAAGGCGAGCACAGAAAACTACGCACATAGTTTGTGTCAGAGGCGCAACTAGAGCCAAATTTCGGGGGGGTGGGGTGCTAAGAAAAATTTCGAGGGGGGGGGGGCTGAACCTTTAATCAGTAGGCAGAGTGGAGCTGCAGGGGCTCTTAGAAGGGGGTTAAACAACTGTAAGGCCTAATTAACATTCGAATGGTCTTTCGAAGAGCTGTGAAACGTTCGGGTGTGGCTGTGTGTGTGCCCGGGATCTGTCTCATCCCGGGCTGCCACACACGACGACGGGGGGCGTGTGGGGGTTGGGGGCTGAAGCCCGGTGAGTCCAATGGGTGTTGCGTGCCTGGTTTGTGTTACAAAAATAAGGAAGATCGGAACACACATAAAAACAGATCCATTGAGCGCGACCAGCCATATTAGCAAAGAGAAATAGCACTACCCGCAGAGTGAGTCTTATTTTCTGCTTGGCAGGACCGCATCCCTCCCACCCCCGGAAGTTAAAGGAAATAACCCACCCCAGTTTATTCTGCCCAGGAAATACACTTTTTTCGCGCCGCTTGCTATAATTAAAGCAGCAGTGCGAATGCTGATGCAGGATCATGTCTCGTGTTTGCGCGCTCCAAACACGGCTCTGCACGCTCATGGCAACAGAGGTGCGCGGGGCGCATGCGCGCAGGTTATTGGGAACGGTGCCAGGGACTGAGTGGCTGGCTTGAGATCGCTTGGAGGTATGAATGGTTTTATTTTGTTGAGCAGTTTAAGGGTGAGGAATGCGCTCTTGGCGGAGTTCTTAATGTATTTGGTCATATTTAATTTTGGATCCAGAGTGATTCCCAGCGATTTAACTTAGTCGGTCAGGGTGAGGTTGTAGTTGAGGGCATCAATTGTTTTTATCCATTCTGTGACTTGGGGTTTGTGCTCCTTATTAGAAATGAGCAGGATTTCTGTCTTGCCCTGGTTCAGTTTCAAGTGGTTGCTTGTTAGCTAGTGCTGAACTTCCCTTAGAGTGTGGTTTAGTCTATGAATGTCTTCCGTAGAGGAGGTTTCGAGATGGATCTGGGTGTCGTCCGCGCATAGGTGGAAGGGGATGTTTGTTTTTTTGAGGATGGAGGTGAGGGGTTCCATATAGATGTTGAAGAGTTGCGGAGAGAGAACTGATCCTTGCGGTACACCCCTGTTGACGGAGTGTGAGTCGGATAAGAAGTTATTGATTTTTATTCTTTGGGTGCGATTCTGTAGAAACGAGGTGAACCAATTTAGGACCACCTCGTCCGCTCCTACTCTTTCTTGCAGTGCCTTAACGAGTAGATTGTGGTCCACTGTGTCGAAGGCTGCCGTTGGGTCCAAGAGTACAAGCAGACAGCATTGATCCCTATCAAGGGACTTGTGGATGTCGTCTATGACATTCAAGATCGCTGTCTCTGTGCTGCAACCTTTTCTGAAGCCCGATTGGTGGAAGTCGAGAAGGTTATTGCAGTCCATGTGCTCAGTAAGTTGAAGGACGCATCTTTCCAGAGTTTTAGCTAGGAAGGGGAGATTGGAGACAGGTCTGAAGTTATTAAGATCGTTGGTGTCCGCTCCCGGTTTTTTTAATAGTGGTGGGACTTAGCCGATTTTGAGACAAGCAGGCATGACTCCAGTTCTCAGGGAGCTATTTATAATCTTGTTCCAGATCGGGCTAGGGTGCCTTTAAGCTTTTTGACCAGTTTGCCTGGAATGGGGTCCGCGATATGAGAGAAGATGGGAGGTGAGTTCGGTTGTGGAGAGAGTGTCAGTATCAATGGGGAGGAGTAACCTTACTTCTTTTTCAAGGTCAATAAGGGGTATTTGATTTAGATTTCTCACCCAGTGGGTGTGGTCCTGTGTGCGGGGCTGGCAACAAGTCATTAGGTTGATGTGGAAGAGGATGATGTGGTGGTCGGACCAGTCTACAGGCAGGATACGATCGATAGAGACAGTGTCAGCTTGGCCAATAATGGCATCCAGAATTGAACCTTTGTTGTGGGTTTGTTCTGTGCAGTGTTGGATTAGGTTATTGTTGTGTAGAAGATAGATCAAGGTTTGTATCATCGAGTTGTTCACCAGTGTAAGTTGAGGTCACCTAGGATCATATTGTTAGAGTCCTGAAGTGCACAGTGGGTTATCAAGTCGGAGAGGTGTTCACCGAATGTGAAGACTTTTCCAGGGGGATGGTAGAGGAGATGGCAAACTAGGGGTTTGTTGCTGCTCGTCTTAATGGAAGCAGTTAGACATTCAAATGAGTTGTAATTGAGGGAGTTAAGTTCAGATATGGAGATGTTGCTCTTATGGATGATTGCGGCCCCCCCTCCTCGTTGTATTTTTCTGTCTTTATTGAGGATTTGGAAGCGTGGAGGTACGAGCCTGTCCATGTCTGGGAGGGACAGTTCGTTCATCCATGTTTCAGTTATGAACGTGATGTCAATGTCATGGGCCAGGATAGTTTCAGACAGTTCTGTTGCATGTTTCATAGCCGATCTGCAGTTTATAAGCATGCATTTGGTGGAGTTCCCCTCATGGTTGAGTCTCTCCGTTGAGGGAGCCTTTGGAATAGAGGAGAGGAAGGCTGGGGGTCTTGACGTTTTGGGTGGGAGGCATCAAAGGCAGTTTCTACCAAAGCCAGTGATAACCTGGATCTTGAAGTTTAGGGTGGTAGAAGGGTAGGTTAGAAGAGGCCACTTCTGTCGCTTCTCTCTCGGACATTGCGTTTTTTGTTCTTTCGGGTCTCTGAGTTTGCTTCAAGAGGGGGGGTTGTGTTCCATCTGGGCCAGGTAGTCCTACGAGGTCTAGAGTGATTGTGTTGTTGGTTATGGGTGTGGTGAGTGGGTGTTGGCGAGAGCTATGACGAGAGGTGAGGTTCGGTAGGATTTCGTTAAGGTCCTTTATAATATGTTCGAGCTGGCTTTCTAATAAAGCAAGTCTCAGCGTCGTCTCCCAGGAGGAAGGTGGGGAAAATTGTCCTTGTTAGGGTTGTTGATGGAAGGGAAGGGCTTGGGATTTGGAGGTTGTGTTTTGGAGATGGTGTAGCCTCTATTATCCCTGTGGGTGGCCTTGGACATCGGGTGTGTGGAGTCTCGTTTAGTTTCTGTCTGCCGTCTAAGGCACGTAGGTGGGGGGAGAGAGCTAGGAGTCATTGATTTCGGGTTCAGTTCAGTAGCTGATTGTGAGGAGTAATAATTTAGTGAGGGGGTTGTTTGTCAGGGGGTTGTGATGTCTCTCCTATGCTGTGCCAAGTATTGGTATTGGCAGGTAGCTCTGAATTGTGCATTTCCAGGGGGGTGCTGGAGGGAGGAAAGGTTAATGGGGAAGGTCTGTGTTGTCTCAAGAAGGTTCATTCTTTCAGGCAAAGGGGAAGAGTTCTGGAGTGAGTGGGGTGAGTCATTAGGGCTTTACGAAGCGTGGGGAAGAGGTAGTCGAATGCATCCAGGTTGTTGTTATTGGCTTGGATCATGACTGTACCGTTAGTTTTGATGGTTGCAGCTGTGTTGCCGTTATGCATGTGGTGATTTGGGATAGAAAGCGTAAGTTTGCAACTGTGAGGCGTGTTCGTTATTTTGGATATGAGGAGATGAGTTTTGAGAATGCTGATCCAATTCTCTGAGCATTCAGTATGGAAAATAAAATCCATTTTCTGCTGGCCTTTGGAGGTGCAATTGTATATGTCTGCAATTACTGTGTCTGGGTGTTGTCTGATCAATCTGTGTTTTAAATTTCTCTTTGCTTTGGGTGAAAGGTAGGAGGGAGGGTGATGGTGAAGGAGTTTGGGCCGTGTGGTTTCAGGTAGTTCGGGGTGGGGCCGGGGTGATTGTGGTGGTGGGTGACATTTGTTTAGATTTGGAGAGGTGAGTAGGTAGCTGGGATTGTGCACGGTCTACTTGGCCAACTTGTGAAAGAGGGAGATGAAACAATAAGTAGGACTATAGTCAGATGGAGATGGTGTTATATTAGTGACATTGTTTTTGAGTCTGGCATCTGGTGCCAAGACCTTCGTCTCGCGCAGCTGATGCAGTACAGTCTATTAGGTTGATGCGAATCTGTTGACTGGTCTTGAGGCTGGGTTCTGATTCAGATTTGAGGTTTATCAGCCGAAATGGGGGGAGTTTATGCTGCCATTGTGGAGTCAGGCATGGGTGCCCTGTTCTTCGTTTTCCGTTTGTAGGGGGGAGGATGAATCCAGTCTCAGGGTGGGGGGAGGGGGTGAGTATTAACCCTGCTAGGCACTGGGGCCCACGTGATCTTGATGTTGTTACTGGTGCGTGCGTCCTTTGCTTGTTGGGAATTAGCTATCAGAGCAGATAGTCAGAGCAGCGGCCATCTTACGCTCAGGCAGTGTTGAGTGGGCAGTCAAGAGTCATGCAAATCGCAGAGCAGTGCAGCAAGGTGTATATGTGGCGGGCGTCCTACGCTACCTTGTTGTTATGATGCGGTGTGGGAGGTGCATTCCGTTTATCACGAAGGACGGAGGCCTCCCGGAAAGGCGGACATCTTTAGGACAGGCAGTAGATTACTGGTGTGTTCAGGAAACAGGCGATTCTGCAGCAATGTGTAGTGGGGCTCACCGTTTGGTCGTGGTGTTGTTAACCAAATCTTGGGTCCAGATGCAGAGGGGCTCTCATGGATCGTCAATCATGGGTGACGGCACGGTAAGAACTTTGAGACCGGTGTAGGCTTCCGGGACATCGGCCATCATAAGGTCAAGCAAAGACATCCATTGGCATCGCTCATCAGTAGTTCGCAGGCTTGGTTAAAAAAAAAAAAGAAAGAGAACCGGAGTCTTAGGTCCCGGATAGTGAGGGTCTCTTATGAAGTGTTTCTCAAGGTGTCGTTGCTGTTATTACTTTGTAGGATTGACGAAGGCAGTCCACATCCGTGGCCATCATAAGGTCACGCACAGGCAAATTTAGCTGCGGTGCTCGTCCGTGTTGCACATAGTTTCCTCAGCTAGTTTGCGATCCTGGGTCTCGGCTCATTGGAGACTCCCGGAGACTGTCTCTCAGGGTGTTGGAGCAGTTTGCACATCCGCGTGAACGGGCCAGGGGTGGCTGTCTTCTGATCCCGCAATGGCGAGAGTGAGGCGGAGCACGTAAACAGTTCTGTGCCTGCTCGTTGATGCCTCGGTCCTAGCTGTTGGGCTCTCGCGGGTCCTATGCGGGGTGTCCAGAGTCGCGTGAGGTTTGTTGATCCGTTGAGCCACTAAAGCACCTTCCCCAAGGCAGCCATCATGTAAGTGCAATCTCTTGTTCTCTCTAGACTAGACTATGGAATTGCCCTTCTCTCAGGCATTCCCAAAGTTCACCTAGACCCACTGAGAGCAACACTACATGTTGCACCACACTTCGTTTTAGGTCTCAAGAACTTTGACCACATTTCCCTTGCCCCGATAACCCTCCTCTGGATCCAATTAAAGCACGGGCCCAATTCAAAACCACTTGCATAACCCACAGAACACTGCACTCCTCCTATCTAAACAAGAAGCTGAAAATATACGGAGCAAATAGGGGTTCCAAAAGTGGCTACTAGAACCCCCCACTTTCAGTCTAGAAAGATACATGAACCAGTCTTTCTCAGCCTCTCTTCCTCCATCTAACAACCTGCCTAGTAACCTTCAAAAAGGACCCCATTTCGATGTAAATGTCTAAGTTTAGTTACTATTATTGTAACCTGCTGTAATCCTTGTACATAGCTGCCACTGTTTCAGATTCCTTATGAGTGACCTTTCCCTAATTTCAGTGTAATTATGAGTGACATTCAATGACTATGAGTGACAATTTCATGTGAACAGCATAAAGTCACCCACACTTAGTGGTAGCATGGCACAGCCCACAGCCTTGGACGGACACCTGTTGCCAAGTGGGGCTGCAGAGAAACAATAAATTAAACAAAGATTCCCTGCCTTAGCAAGCCTGCACCTCCCTGGCTGGCAATCAATCAAATTAATGGATGATCAGATCATGAGTCTGTCCAGGCTCTCTGTCACGTGGGACTCGAGGACAACTATAAGATGTGAGAGGGGCCACAGCGGGGATCTTCTCCCTGTACAGTTCTCCAATCGGCCCCTCTTTTACTGCAGTGTAGACTGACCCAGTTGTTGCCATGTATTTAGAAGCTTTGTTTTGCGGCTGGACATCCACAACTTTTTAATAACACGGTTTGAGCAGGGGGTGATTTTTTAAGTTAATTAGGCAGGTGTGTGGTTTTGTGTTTCGGTAATCAAATCTCTGAAGTTCAGTTTGGCTTGCATCTGAGTTTATATATATCAGGATATTTCCACGTCATAATATATTGATTCCTATTCCTCCCGTTGTGCACTAGCGCCATCTTGTGGCCTATGAAAAACAAGCTCCGCTTTTATGCGTCCATTCAGCAATGCGAGAAACAGGAACTACACGGTTTTATTGCACTTCAGGACACCTTTCTTTTGCGTGACACTCAGTCTCAGGCATTGCCATTGTGGTAATGCGATATTCTAATGCGCGATGCTTGCACGTGGCAGGGCTGCTTGTATCCTGCTTGTTGTAGAGCACTCTGATGCCTTCAGGCCATGTAAAATTGCAAAACTCAATAAATATATCCATTCCCTAACCCCTGCCCCCCCCCCCCCCCCCCCAACTCTGGCTGGGGCTGTAACAACACATTAAGGCAGAGACAGGGGCAGGGTCCTAGAGACCGGACTATACACATCCAAAGTTGATTGGTTGTTGTGCAGGTTCTTATTACTTATTGTTCATAATTTTGTGTATTTACCTTTAATGACACGCGCTGTTGCGAGACATAGAACCCTGTAGTATCAATAGGGTTCTAGGTCGATGCATTCATTTTGTCCATTCTGCCTCGACCTGAAAGCTGTGCTGCCTGGCATCTGCCTGTTCGACTATATTTAACTTAAACAATAAAGCTTGGATTTACAAAAAACTTGAATTAGAAGGATTCTTTCCTCACAACAACTGGCGACGATTGGACACGGACCATTTTGCTGCTATTTTCACCCGACATTTTGAAAGGAAAATATATTTGGCGACTATCGCTGTGCTGAACTACAACTTTACCAGCGTAGAAGTCAACGTTTTGACATTATTCCTTACTATTGGCTATGGGTTTCTATCATGCAACTCAACGCAGAAGAGAACATTTTTAACAAGCTTTCCAATGTAAGAGTACCTTATAACAAGTTGGCCGACCGTTATCTACCGCTTTGCACTGCGTCTTTCAAATACCGACGCAGTTACAGCCTCGAGCTTTGCCTCGCGTACTGCTTGACGTAGGGGAGCGTACGGGGCCAATAAGGAAACGCAATAAGGTCAGCACATTACGTGACTCGGCGTAGCAGCCATTTTCAGCGTCTCATTCACGGACAACAGATTAAACAGAAGTTCACCGTAAGGAGCATTAAAGCTCAGCTCGAGGTGAATCCTGCAACAAAGGAAATGCTTTTTGGCTAATTTTAAGGAACGAAACAAGAACAGGTGAGATTGTTGGGGCACGACAAGGTTATGTTTAAAGAGTACATTCTAATGACATTATTACTTTTTGTGGTATATTTTTGGGAGTTGATCCTCTTATTTGTCATTATTTTTACTTGTTATTGTTCATCATATGGAACAAGGGGATCAAAGTGATACAGTAGTTCAACAAAACATGGCACAACAGAATTTTACCATTAGTTTTCCTCATACATTTTGGGTTTCTGGTTCTCAGCCCAATATAAAGTGGTTGGAGTGGAAAGAGTACCTTGTCAATTACATATGTGCTATAGATGAGGAAGGTACAATGAAACCAGAACAAAAGAAGAGAATTCTCCTTCACTCTTTAGGCCCAGTTGGATAAAAAACGTATTCTCACATGCAAAAAATTTCTGACGTTGGTGTGGATGCCTTTGAATGCGCACTTAAAGACATGGATAAGTACTTTGCCCCAACGGTATGCATTGGTGTGGTAAGACACAAGTCCTTCCAGAGGAAAAAAAATAAAAAGTAACTTGTAGATGAATGTCTGGATGATTTAAAGAAACTGGCTATTGATTGCAAATTTGGAGATCTCCATGACGATCTAATTTGTGACCAACAAGTCATGCATAACAACAATTCACCTATACAGGATCGTTTATGGGTGAACGGAGATGCTCCACTGGAGGATGTATTAGCCATTATGAGAAAATCTGAGATGTCTGGGAGATGCACAAATGTAGTTAAAGACTCAGAGAGAGACTTAGATAAGTCTTCCACAGGTGTTTTTAAATTACAGACTCTGGCTAAAAGCCAAGTTCAACAAGCTTATGGACGTTGGTCGAACCAACCGCAAAGGAACTTAGGAAATGACAGGAAACAGGAGGAACATAGTGTCGTGTTCTATCTAGGACCCCGATCAATATTGTGACCTTGTGCCCCTATACGGCTATAATCAATAGATATTCCTATAATGGCATAAACGATCAGAGCCACATTTCAGTAACTCGTCTCTGCAGCTCATTAAAGTATATGACACAGCAGAAGCCACTTCCTTAGATTCCTAGATAACACTCCGAGTTCTTTCAACAGATAAAACCACCAGCAACCTGGGAAAGCCCTGCTTGCTTTGTTTTGATTAGTAATAGAACTCTAACGAGCACTGTAAGAACGACCAGTTCTTAGTGACATCTTTATTGACGTCTTATGTCCAAAAACTTACGTCAAACAAGGCACCTTTCAGGTATAAATAATACCAACGTTTCCGTAAGCAAATGCGATGGTGGTGGTGAATACAGGAGCAGAAGAGCTGTCCCTTGCAGAGCCCAGCAGATGCGAGAAGCCCACGGACGCTGCCCCTCCTCCTCCTTGACGCACTGAGAGAAATGCTGTCTTTTCTCCTGCCGAGAAAATCCAGCTCCGGCGTTTCCAGCCTACCCTTGCAGGTGACTGGAATATCAAGTCCTGAGAGGAGATACTAGACCTACAACATTCTATTCCAGAGGTACGGTGCTGACTAAACCCTTAGAGAGAATTCTTGAAGCAAACCCTTGGCAAAACCAACTTAACTTAAACTGCTACTTACTTACTCCCTTCCATGTATTAGGCTTAGGTCAGGTACACTGGGGTAGGCGTAGTTAGAAACACCAGTTGAGTACGTTAGACAAATGTATATATGAATGTATATATTTTATTCATTTTAACTATCATATGGCTAAGAAACCATATCAATGCTTTTACAGTATTATTTCGCACTCCTCCTTTTACTGTACGCACTTTTTATAATAACAAGTCTTGCAATTGTGGCAATTCATTTCTCTTGCATGAGAAGAAAGACTGTTCAATAAATAATACCTTTTATTGAAAAAGCCAGTCTCTCTATTCTCTGCATCCAGGTAAAAGTAATCTGCACAACTGACTGAGTGAAATAGCTGTCTATTGTTTCACACGACTCTAGAAATTGACTTTTATTCTGAGGAGCAAAGTTGTCATGTTTATGCGGTTGTTGGAAAACTGAATCCCTTCTTGTCTGAGCCAGGGAAGCTGATCACTTCCTATTCAGTCAAGAAAGTTTCCAGTGACCTCTGAGCTAGTTGGTGCAAACCCAATTAAGTTTAACATAGTCAGTAGAGACCTAGAAGACCGCACTTCTACGTCTACACTGCTGTTTATGTTATTCCAATGAGCAGGGCCTATAGGGAAAATAGGAACTACACTACATGGCGCCCAACGTTTGGTAAGGCGATAAAACTAACGCAAGACGTTAGAGTAACTCAGTCGTGCTTTTTCACGCAGACCCTTTCTCCCGTAAATACTCCAATAGACGTCTGGAGTGGGTGAAAGGTTAAAATCCGCCCGAACTTAGTAGGAAGAGATTCCTATGTAGAGTTTCTGGTTTATTCAACGTTAAAGGATACAGTGTTCCAAAATATTGTGCACCTAATCTTTATCTCCTTGAAACCGGAGAAGGTGGGAACAACGGGACCACTGATGCCGCAGGAAATGCGACTCAGCAGGAATCCGATGTTACAGGGATTAATGAACCGGGTGCGATAATCATCCCGGTCAACATAAGAAAAACTATAACGTTAAAACTTATAGAAAATGGACTGACCACACAAGGTGGCACAGTCGTCTTCGTGATAGAGGAACACGAATATCGGCAGACAGAGGTATTCTATTCTTGGATAAAATTTCCAGCGGCAAACGCTACAACACACGAGTTCCACTATTATAAAATAGAGGATCCACCGGATGAGTACGCTCCTTTCTAGGGGATTGAAATCCCATTAAAATACCAAGAGCACCTGCTCTGGTTTAAAGGCGCCCTAAAACACAATGATCATATTACCAGGCTCGGTCCACTAGGTAGGCCAGGAGCAACGTGGCCGGTTCTAGCCAGCTACACTCCACATCCGGACATTGAAAAAATGTCAAAAGAAGAGCTGTTAGCTAAAAACAATAATTAAAATACATAGACAGTTAGTCCAATATGTAATGCGGACTGCAACAGTCCAAACAACTGTTAATGTCCCACAGCTGACCCCTCATCAGGGGAACACAAATAAAATTACACCACAGAACATACAATCATGTCTTGGTAAAACACCAATAAAACGGGAACAAATTCCTTTCTGGTTAGCGCAGAAAATTACTCAAATAGAGGCAGTATTTCCGAATACTACCCCTATTGAGAAACACAGAATTCTGACCATCTGCCTTCCAATGGGGGTCGCACCACATGTGGAGGACTGTGACACTTGGGGTACAGTCTTTGCTTCCATTTACACAAAAACACATGGTGTTCCATCCATGGTGGTAATCCCAGATGTGCTAAAACAGATTCAGAATGAATACGGTCCAGAACCTGCTTTAACTCTTGGTATGAAATTACTAAAAGACTTCAAGCAGGTCTCGGCTATATTACTAGCCAATATAAAAGGAGAAGCAGCATCTGTGGCGATCCGCCAGAAATTGAAGGAAACAGATATAACCGATCAACCAATTGAGCTTGCCAGAATTATAGAAAAATGCTATGAAGAATTAGGTAGAGACAGCTTGGGTGGGAAACCAGTAAAACCACAACTACTCGAAAATCCTGAAAAATTGTTTATTAAAAATAATTTAAACACTCCTAAAAAGAGCTGGGATGGAAATAAACAATCCACTCCCAAGGAAAAAGTTTTCCAGTCCAGAGGAAGGTCTCTTCAATGGAGGGAAAGAACTCCGACTCGAGAACACCAGTCTCCCCAGAGGGAGCCCTCTGAGAAAAGATATAACCTTAGAAATAGGGATAACTTGAAAAAGCCTGATAGATATCAAAGTATTGATACACGTCCCTCTCGATCTTTTTCACAGAAATCGGAAAGAAGAGGACGGTCAGACCCAGGAGAGCATACCAAGCCCAAAGACAAGGAACCTGCTCAAAGTAAAAAGTTACAATTTCCAAGAAAGAAGGTAGCCAGTATTAGAGTAATCGAACATGCCGAGAATACTGAGGACACAGCTGAAAAACGGGGAGTGGGCACAGACAATGCTAGACAGTGCAGCAGAAATCACCATAGCTCGCAAGATCCTGATGAGTCATCTGGAGACAGTGGACACAAATGAATACATTCAAGTAGAAACTGCCGGCACCAGAGTTAGCGAACCTCATAAGATATACGAAATAACACTGCGTATAGAGGGTGATAAGACTGAAAAAATAAAGGGTCTATTTTGGGATAACCTCTCAAAAGGCTAAGACATCCTGTTAGCTGAGAAAGATTGGCCCCCAGAGTTTGTCAGGGAGTGCCCTCGTGGCGAAGAAATGATTGTGCCTGCCTTCTCGAATCACATTCCGATTCACACTAAATATATATATGCAAGGAAATGGGCAGTATCCCAGGCACCAGCATTAGATAAAAATCATGTAGGATGGATGAGGACTCGCCTCATAAAATCCAGTTAAAATGTCAACCTACTGCACAAAGGCAGTATCCAGTTAAGCAAGAAGCTAAAAAACAGGTCAGTGAGATTTTAGATCAACTTGAATACTAGGGGGTGATGGAAACATGCACCTCTCAAATGAACAATCCTTTGTTTCCTGTCTCCAAAGTGGACGATTCATATTGTCTAGTCTTGGACTACAGACACCTAAACTCATGTTGCAAAACATTTGCAGTACAAAATTCGCAGAGTGCTGCACTAATGAATAACATAGTTCGCAAAAAATATAAAACGACATTAGACATATCTAATGGGTTCTTTTGTCAAAATATTGCACCAGAAAGCAGGTACTTGACCGCTTTCTCAATAATGGGGTCACAGAAAAATTTCTGTAGGCTCCCACAGGGATTCAAGAACAGCCCAGGACTATTCTCAGCCAGAGTAACAGAGTTACTACAAATATATGATGATGAGGCATTATCTTATGTTGATGACATCTATCTCACAGACGACGACTTGGATACTCACTTGAAAAGGGTGAACACCATTATACTTGGGTTTGCAGCAGAGGGTTACAAATTCAACTTTAAAAAGTCAAGAATTGCCCATCTGACAGTATTATTTTTAGGATACGAATTATCAAGTGAAGGGAAAAGCCTGGCGGACAACTTCTTAGAGAAGTGCGCTGTACTCCAAGCACCAAAAACGCTGAAAAACGTACAATCGATTCTAGGCTTCCTGAATTTCAGAAGAACTTACATTCTAAATTATGCGGAGTTGGTCAAACCTCTCTACGAACTAATTAAACCTGATTTTAAACCAATCAACTGGACTCAAAAACACACAGAAATTTTGAGATCATTGCAAACAGACATGTTAGCAAAAACCAAATTAGAAACACGTGAAGATACACGAAACCTTGTAATCCGAGTCATCCCAGGAAGATGCGGATTCACGTACCTGACCTCTAATGAGGGAGAAACGGTACAAATAGCTTACAAATCTCACTTGTACACACAAGCAGAAAAAACATTCAGTCTCACAGAAAATACTGTGAAAGCTGTGCAAACTGCTATAGCTAAAGAACGAGAACTAGCACAAAGCAAAAGGATCACTGTTCTCACAGCAGAATCCGCCTTCGAGGCACTATTCAGCCCAGTAAACCTGCCAACAGTGTCACTGGATCCGAAATGGATACAGTGGGAAAATTCTCTTGCTGCGGAAGATGTGAAATACTATTTCGCCCCGCACATGAAAAAACTGAATGATTTAACTTATGAAAAAGAATATCCTCTGCCAATCGAAATTCTTCCTCTAAAACAGTACTCCTGTATAATCTATAGAGACAGATTTGTACAGCATTACAATGTAGAAAATAAATCCTACGATGCAGCCTGCGCGATTGTTAAAGGTCGCTGGCTCTGCGGTAAATTCAGACCGAAAATAACAAAAACTGAATCACTGAGAAAATGTTCGGCTCAGCGAGCTGAAATCAGATCTTTAAAGATGGCGCTTGAAAATGCAGAACGTTAATTCCCGACACTAATCGTGTGCGATTTGCATTTTTGCGACCATTCTTACAATAATGAGTTGCAGAGCTGGGTTCAAAATGATTACAAAGATGACACAGGTGCCACAATCAAGCATAAAATGCTTTGGAAGCAAGTAGTTCTTTTACAGAAAGAACTACAAAAGACTCACGTGATACACACTCTGAGTCATCAACGTGATGGCGTTCACGTTGCAGGGAATTCATTGGCTAATACAGCCATAGCGGAAGCAACTAAACCGGCTTCTGTAGCCACAAAAAAGCGTTCAGAAAAATACATAGACGGGGAAACCATGCTGGTAGTAAAAATGTCCTTAAAAGGCGACTGTGCAGCACTACCCGTGAACTATCCACTCAATTATGCATACGTAATTGATGCAAACTCCGTTCCTTTTGCTCTAATCCCTGGAGTGGGGGATAGGGTAATTCCAAACACGAACCGGAGAAAGTTACTAATAGCAGATGCACACATGGGTGAAGGTCCAAGGCACAAACAGATGAAGGAATCTCTGACCGAATTACAAGCAGTATACTGGTGGCCGGAGATGAGCCTGCACCACTATAAATATGTAAAGAACCGTTCTGACTGCGACAGAGACTGCGACAGAGATCGCAGCAGCGAATCAAGCGGGGTAATGCCATGGCCTGGTATGTAGGTAGGTATGTAGGTAGCGTAACGCTGTCTATATGCAATCCAGCGTTCTATTAATTGTTTAAGACTACATTCACTTTAAAAATGTGGCCCCAGCGCTCGGCTGACGCCAAAACTGTTATAAAAGATCTGCGAGTCTTTATCGGCACATACGCAATTGCCACGTTTCATTCTGACCAGGGTCCTGCTTTTAGCTCTCGAGCTTATAAGGAGGCCATGGCCAGTATGGGCATTGGGTTGCGATTCTCTTGTCCATTTCACCCTGAGGGGAACAGTGTAGTAGAAAGGAAAAAACCGAGACATAAAGCAATCTATAACAGCAAGGGTATTAGGTTTGGGTGATGGGTGGGTCAAACATTTAATAAGTGTCCAACGTATTCTTAATAATTTGCCAAGAAATTCTCTAAAAGGTTTCAGCCCGTACGAACTATTGTTCGGAACTAGAATGCATGTTCAGGATCTCGATAGTCAGGCTTCAGTGGTAAAAAATGAAAATAAAGACTTTGACATCAAAGCTCGTTTGGCTATTTTACAGGACCTGAATGAAACAAGAAAATCCTTAAGCAACATAAAAATAAAGCAACAGCCAACTACCACTGAAGACACACCACCAGTCCCAGCAAGACCTGTTGCATTCCAAAGATTGGGGATCTGGTCAGAGAGAAAATAGCGGTGAAGAAGGAATTTGGGCCTTATTACAGAAAAGCAGTACCTGTCTTAGCAATCAACGGAACAAGATCAGTAGTACTACCGCCCCTTGCTGGTAAAAAGGAGAACCGAGTTGTATCAATCGACCTGGTAAAACCAAAAGCATGTGGCCTATAATCAACAGCAGGCCAAGTGGACTCCCAAGAAATAACAGAATACCCAAATTTGCAACAATCCAAGAGGTTCAAACTGAAAGACTAATCACATTTGATAAACCTGCAGTTCACGGAGAAGGACTATGCAATAATGCCATGGAACTCGTGCCTCTTGAAACACAGATTGAAACAGTTCGTCATGAAACTCCAGTCTACAATGATGTGGCATCAGAATGTGCTAATGAAAGACAAATTGAGAAAACAATTCCAACAATTGACAGAACTGCCTCTGGTTACTTCATCAATTTCGATAACTTTTCTGAAGATCAAAGCGACCCTGAAGTTACACCAGAAACAAGGACTTTTAAAGAAAAAGCAACAGAACTCTTTCATCAACTAAAGGAAATTTATCTTATTTCTCCATGGTTAGAGTTTTGGTTTGGGCTAGGTGTATTTTTCCTCCTGCTTTGGCTCATCATGGTACTTTGTTTGGGAAAATTCATTGAAGGAAAATACAGTTCAATGGACACAGCAAGTCAGAACATCAACTTAGTTCTAAAACCACACAGATCATCCCACGTGAAGAAAAGAGAACGATCAACAGTAAATGTCACAGCCATTCCAATACCCGGAGGGGTAGTTTGGGACAAGACTGACTATGAAATATATGGCCCGGTCGAGATCTTGAAATATCCTCACCAGTTCAAGGTTTCATTAAGTGACTTTGTAAAACCAAGTACATTCTCTGATGATTGGGATTTTGAAAGTATAAATAATATGATGTCAGATTTAGTGCTGTCAACAAAATTTACAGAACATGATTATTTACAAGGTTCATCCAATTATGAACAAATGTACTGTTTCTCACATTACGGGGACCATTACTTACATAAATCTGCTCAACCTAGAAATGTTTTTAAATATAACCAATGGGAACATTGTGCTACTCCACCTAAAAGCAGTTCAAAAACATTCTATGAGAAATTCCAATACTTCTCAGGGTTTAACACAAGTGATGCAGAAACATTTTATTATAAACTGTTGGATAAAACAGGGATGAAAACTATGCTGACGAATACTAAATTGATATATTCAGAAGCATTTTATGAAAAAATGATGACATTTGGTTTTGATTTCTGGAAAAACAACATTGAAACAAAAACCAAGATAGATTCCTGAACAAAACACAGGGGTTAACAATGACCAGACCAGACCCTAGATACTCCCAGAGACAACATCCAGGGATAGTAACAACATACAGTGTAGGGAAGCTGTGCCTTGAATGGCTGAATCATCCACACTGGCAGAAATTAAGCAACATTTATCTTTACTTAAAGATGGTGCTGATTTGCGCGATTTCATTCTGGGACCACGCAAACAGCGTCAGAAACGTTTCATAGCGGCAAGTGTATATGCGGCATACAACGAGGCATGGAAAGTAACACAAATTGAAACAGCAGAAAAAATACGAGAAATTGATCGTATTAATTTGGAAACATCACTTTCTGTTGTGGACAATGGGTTAATGACTCTGTCCTTCAGAATATATTCACTGGACAGCATTGTATCATCTGCCATAGATATAATAGATAAAGACTTGCTAATGTTACAACATGGCCAGTCGCAATTACGTTCTATTGTACAGCTAGGCTGGACGCTGCAAAATCTTCGTTCAGGCTATGTGCCATGGCGTTTAATCTTCAAAAATGACAGGGAGGGCTCCTTTTAAATCCAATAGGGGACAAGGAGAAATGAACTAGAAAAATGTATGTATGTCCCTAGTTTGCCATAGGATAGGCGGAACCAAGCTTTTGCTCTGGGAAGGGGGATTCTAGTTGCCCTTGGATACAGACCATAGCCACATGAATAATGAATCACAAGTAAACAATCAATATAATGAAAACAATAATAGAAAAAATCTATCAAAAAGTTGTACAGTTTATTTAGAAAATAATATAATCATAAAACAATGTCTCTTTAAAAACATTTCAGTGCCACAAACAATCAATTAAAAAAATCATGTCATTACATTTGAAAAATATTTAAAAACATATTTGTTACAAAAGTTGTTGACGCAGCGTTTCAGTATAACGATAGGACCTTCATCAGGACAAGGTTCTATTTTAGAAAAAAAATACAATTAGATACAGATACTGGTTTCATATTTTTTTATCACAAAGTTCGTTAATCACATTTTTAGTATCTACTTTATCGATCAATTGGTACATGAGGTGGCATAACAGGACATTGTTCTATTTCATTAGACATGTGGTACTGTTCCTTGAGGCAAAAAGTCCCTGATGGGCAGGAGCATCTATTCATCGGTAAATAACACTCCCTCGTTCTTATACATTCAGAGTGTCTATATAGAAATCCATATTATCTCTTGGATTCATCCCTATTCACTTAAATAATACAGCACATTTTCATATCCATGCTATACTAGGTGTGAAAGGTGAGACCGTAGTCAGCAAGGCAGGTCTCTTGGGGCAAACAATATATGGGTTAAACTCTTAAGACTGTCACAGGTTGTATTTACCTTATAAAATCAGTGTTGAGTGGAAGGTACCAAGTTACCTCCACATTGGTCAAAAGTAAATCCAAACTCTTCTTTTGATGTGGAGCTTAGGACACTATATTGCTTCCTTAATAGTGTACAAGACTAAGTTAGAAAAGCAAAATAGAGGCCATATTAAAAACAACTCCTTTTAATTAGGTTTTACCTACATAGTTGTGAGCCAATGTACAGAAGGGACAAATATATTTACCTGCTCAATTGGGAGTGCTCTTTTAGAGACAAGGGAGCCACCGTTTTTTGACTAGATGGTTAAAAATTAACCTGGTGGGGATAATAAAAGAGAAATAGTCTTACTATTCCGAGTCTGATTTTTCTTGCACTCATTCCAAATTTATTTGTCAGAATGCCATCAACTTTCACTTACCCTTAAATCTGGGAATATCGGTCACTCGTTGCAGCGTATAGTTGGGTGCAATATTATTTGTGCCGTTTATCCTTCGCCTTTGTTAATTTGGCTTAACTTCCCTCCAATGTGTTTTAAGCCGAGTATTTTGCTTTATCGTGCTCTAGAGAGAGAAAGCATTTTTTATGCACTTAGTTTAATATAATTCTTCGCATTTTGGGGCTTTATTGCCTACTCTGCATTTGCATCCTACTCGTTTAATCAACACAACGTCATTGTTTTCCATCTTTAACCTTACTGATAAACAAATCAGCTTGGCACAGAAAGGAGCAGACTATACAATCCTGAGCATCGAAAAACTTGAGAGATTACCATTGACAATGTCAGAAAGACCTGTCATAGAATGGATAATACACGGGATTATCACAATTCCGATAACAACTTTCCAATTAAAAAAGTGCCTTGAGTATATACCGACTGGCCAGTATGAACGATTGGGTAAAGGGTACATTAAGTCATCATGGAAATTACCATATACACACACATGCTACAGTGACAACAACAAAAATTTATTTCTTAGTGGTAAAAATTGCAAACATTCACTAAGAGGTATACTTTTGTGCCAGGGTATTAATTTACATGGGGCCTGTGAAGGGACTTCAAACAACCTTTCATGCCACCAGCACGTCACACCTGCATCGCAGATAGAGCCTTTCTTTAAGCAACTTTCTAGCGGGAGTTACATTCTAATAACGGATCACAGCTGTTGTGGCTTGGTGCCAGGGAAAGCATATCTCGTAAGCGTAACTTCCATGGTCACTTATTGTATGCAAGCATTGTTTCCAAATGGCCCTGAAGATTCCGAGACGCCGATTTGGCCTCCTTTGAATGTCTCTTCTATACGAATTGATACTTTAAGCAGCATGAAGTCTGTGCTTTTGCAGACAACAGTGCCCATCACGTCATCAAAAGAGACGTATGATCTCCAAGTTGCAAGGACAACATCAGAGATACATGACCTTTTATCAACAAATTGCCCCATGCATTTCACAGAAATGCTTCGCCAAATTCTAAATATGTCGGATGCTGTAGGTATCTCAAACGTATTTAAGACGATTTTTTCGGGACTGTTAACACCATTCAAAGCAATCCTGGGCATTATTCCCAATTTTGTCCATTCAGCCTTTGGCAGCGGTATGTAACTGTTACCACGGATTTTTTACAACGGATTCCATTACCACGGATTTTTTACAACGCAGGTCATTTTACCACGGATACCATTACAACGCAATACACTACAACGCGGATACTATTACAACGCTGACCATTACATCGTAAGTATAATTATAGGTAAGTTTATCTTATTATTATTATTTATTATTATTATTTATTATTATTATTTTTTTTATTATTATTTATTATTATTATTTATTATTATGTATTATTATTATGTATTATTATTATTTTTAGGTTTTAGTGTTGGGTTTTGGGGTACAGGGGTATTTTTAGGTTTTAGGGCTGGGTTTGGGTTTTGGGGTACAGGGGTATTTTTAGGTTTTAGTGCTGGGTTTGGGTTTTGGGGTACAGGGGTATTTTTAAGTTTTAGGTTTGGGTTTTGGGGTACAGGGGTATTTTTAGGTTTTAGGGCTGGGTTTGGGTTTTGGGGTACAGGGGTATTTTTAGGTTTTAGGGCAGGGTTTGGGTTTTGGGGTACAGGGGTATTTTTAGGTTTTAGGGCTGGGTTTGGGTTTTGGGATACAGGGGTATTTTTAGGTTTTAGGGCTGGGTTTGGGTTTTGGGGTAAATGGGTATTTTTAGGTTTTAGGGCTGGGTTTGGGTTTTGGGGTACAGGGGTATTTTTAGGTTTTAGGGCTGGGTTTGGGTTTTGGGGTACAGGGGTATTTTTAGGTTTTAGGGCTGGGTTTGGGTTTTGGGCTACAGGGGTATTTTTAGGTTTTAGGGCTGGGTTTGGGTTTTGGGGTACAGGGGTATTTTTAGGTTTTAGGGCTGGGTTTGGGTTTTGGGGTACAGGGGTATTTTTAGGTTTTAGTGCAGGGTTTGGGTTTTGGGGTACAGGGGTATTTTTAGGTTTTAGGGCTGGGTTTGGGTTTTGGGGTACAGGGGTATTTTTAGGTTTTAGGGCTGGGTTTGGGTTTTGGGGTACAGGGGTATCTTTAGGTTTTAGGGCTGGGTTTGGGTTTTGGGGTACAGGGGTATTTTTAGGTTTATGGGCTGGGTTTGGGTTTTTCGGGTACAGGGGTATTTTTAGGTTTTAGGGCTGGGTTTGGGTTTTGGGGTACAGGGGTATTTTTAGGTTTTAGGGCTGGGTTTGAGTTTTGGGGTACAGGGGTATTTTTAGGTTTTAGGGCAGGGTTTGGGTTTTGGGGTACAGGGGTATTTTTAGGTTTTAGGGCTGGGTTTGGGTTTTGGGGTACAGGGGTATTTTTAATATATATTTACAAATTTATTAATTAAAATTATTTGATTAATTTTTTTTTTATTAATTAAATAATAAATAATGTAAATTTAAAATTCAAAAATAATTATTTACATTATATATTAATATTATATACTTACCTATAATTTTACTTACGTTGTAATGGTCTGCGTTGTAATAGTATCTGCGTTGTAGTGTATTGCGTTGTAATGGTATCCGTGGTAAAATGACCTGCGTTGTAAAAAATCTGTGGTAATGGTATGCATGCTAAAAGTACGCGTGGTAACATCATACATCCAGCGGCAGCATACCCCTAATTTTGGGACTTGTAGCAGGCATTTTATTTTTGACCCTCCTGCTCCGATATGGCAAGCCAAAACACAGACATGACTCCGGCAAGGATGGAAGAAACAATCCTAGCAGTACGCTACCGGGACCGCATAACTAGAGTCCTTGGAATAGCCCGGCTGAGAGATCTGAACATGACCTGGTTTCTTTCATTCAGACCTATATGGCAGACCTGCATCTTACCTGTGCTTCGATGTATGCTATGCGGAGAAGAATGCGTGTTAGACACCTGTCTTGCACTACCATCAGCAGTACCAATGGATATCGATACTTTGCTAAGTCCTGTAACGGCTCATGCATCGTGTTGTCCCCAGCGGCTACCAATCCTGATGACGGCATTTGTTGAGACTCCTGCACTACGACTAGGTGGCGGCAGTGAAGCGGTAAATGAAAGCAACATCACCCAGGTATGGCCTTCTGTGAGCATTGCTGATCCAAACATCGATGATAGCAATCATTCTCACAACTGCCAGGTTACTGCACTATCGAACCTTGTCGAACTGTCACCTGAATATGTAGACCTATTCTTTAAGAGCCTGTCTGATATGATGTTCTCCCCTGAACAACAACAATGATT
Organism: Lissotriton vulgaris; assembly: GCF_964263255.1. Taxonomy (NCBI): domain Eukaryota; kingdom Metazoa; phylum Chordata; class Amphibia; order Caudata; family Salamandridae; genus Lissotriton; species Lissotriton vulgaris. The sequence goes on along the minus strand of NW_028244322.1, from coordinate 498,809 downwards.
TTTTGGAAAAAACATTCCGACAGACAGCGTTCCCATGAACTCTGAATTTGGCCTTCAGTTTTGATCAACAAAAACTACTGAAAAGCGTTTGGAACTCTATTCCCCCGTTCACCACGGGATAATTTTTTTTTTAATTGAACATTTTTCAAAATATTTACCTTTTTTTTTGGCACAAATACCTTTGCTTAAAGTAGAACTATTCATAAAGAACAGAACTTCTATTTTTAGTAAATATAGAGACAAAAACTTTACCTCGACCTCTAGCACATTTCTACAGCAATTGTATTTATATGTGATGAAATAGTCTCGCCTTCTTTTCTGTATTAAGAGACATTTCATGTGTTATTTTTTCGCAAAATCGTTCAACTGATTACATATGCAATAATTTTTGAATGATTTCTATGCTTAAAAACGTACAGTACCTATGTTTTCATGTATTTCAAATACGCCATTTCAAATGCAATATGTATTTTGGGGTGGGTAGGAGTACACGCACATCTTATTGCTTTAGTTTTAGTAATTTGATTGACATAAATTCGTGGAGTGGGTGTCGTGTTCTATCTAGTTACCCGATCAATATTGTGACCTTGTGCCCCTATACGGCTATAATCAATAGATATCCCTATAATGGCATAAACGATCAGAGCCATATTTCAGTAACTCGTCTCTGCAGCTCATTAAAGTATATGACACAGCAGAAGCCACTTCCGTAGATTCCTAGATAACACTCCGAGTTCTTTCAACAGATAAAACCACGAGCAACCTGGGAAAGCCTGGCTTGCTTTGTTTTGATTAGTAATAGAACTCTAACGAGCACTGTAAGAACGACCAGTTCTTAGTGACATCTTTATTGACGTCTTATGTCCAAAAACTTATGTCAAACAAGGCACCTTTCAGGTATAAATAATACTAACGTTGCCTTTAGCAAATGCGATGGTGGTGGTGAATACAGGAGCAGAAGAGCTGTCCCTTGCAGAGCCCAGCAGATGCGAGAAGCCCACGGACGCTGCCCCTCCTCCTCCTTGACGCGCTGAGAGAGACGCTGTCTTTTCTCCTGCCGAGAAAATCCAGCTCCGGCGTTTCCAGCCTACCCTTGCGGGTGACTGGAATATCGAGTCCTGAGAGGAGATACTAGACCTCCAACATTCTATTCCAGAGGTACGGTGCTGACTAAACCCTTAGAGAGAATTCTTGAAGCAAACCCTTGGGAAAACCAACTTAACTTAAACTGCTACTTACTTACTCCCTTCCATGTATTAGACTTAGGTCAGGTACACTGGGGTAGGCGTAGTTAGAAACACCAGTTGAGTACGTTAGTCAAATGTATATATGAATGTATATATTTTATTCATTTTAACTATCATATGGCTAAGAAACCATATCAATGCTTTTACAGAATTATTTCGCAATCCTCCTTTTACTGTACGCACTTTTTATAATAACAAGTCTTGCAATTGTGGCAATTCATTTCTCTTACATGAGAAGAAAGACTGTTCAATAAATAATACCTTTTATTGAAAACGCCCGTCTCTCTATTCTCTGCATCCAAGTGAAAGTAATCTGCACAACTGACTGAGTGAAATAGCTGTCTATTGTTTCACACGACTCTAGAGATTGACTCTTATTCTGAGGAGCAAAGTTGTCATGTTTATGCGTTTGTTGGAAAACTGAATCCCTTCTTGTCTGAGCCAGGGAAGCTGATCACTTCCTATTCAGTTAAGAAAGTTTCCAGTGACCTCTGAGCTAGTTGGTACAAACCCAATTAAGTTTAACATAGTCAGTAGAGACCTAGAAGACCGCACTTCTACGTCTACACTGCTGTGTATGTTATTCCAATGCACAGGGCCTATAGGGAAAATAGGAACTACACTACAATAGATGCTACCGCTGTGACAGCAGAGAACTTTTAGCTTTCAGCAAACTATGCCCTGCTTTAAAAAATAAATGTGGTATTTGCGGACTTTTAGGCCATTTTAGCAAAATGTGTCATAGGCGTAGTAATGTAAAGTACGTATGTAATGAAGAGGAAAGTAATGAAATAGATACTAATGTGGAGGAAAATTGCATTCAGAATGTACAAGGTACTTTTGTTCTAAATGTTAGGGAGGATTCTTTGAAAGGCAAACCTATTTGTGACTTATGCTTAGGAGGCGTTACAGTAAATGTCTATGCCGACTCTGGATCACCTTACACTATTGTAAAAGAAGAGATGTGGAGAACAAAATTTGTGGGGAAAATTGGTCATCATCCGAAAGCTGTGGATGTCAACCCTGTAAGTTTCACTGGAGAGAGGATAAACATGCTGGGGTTCAGATGGCCCACGTTACTTTTTAAAGGGATGTCAGCCAGAGGGAAATTGTATGTTGCTAAAGTGGGACCTTCCGTATTAGGTTGGCATGATCAGAAAAATTTACATATTATATTAGATCCTAATAGTGATGAAAGAGTGCTGATAATGGATGAGACAACTAAATTAGGTGATTAAAACATGTTCTAATGTATTTGGTAAGGTATTAGGGGGCCCTTAAGGGGTTCGAACATCGGATTGTTCTCAAAGAGAATGCAGAATCTAAAGTTCCGGAACATGTCCGACAAATGCACTGCAACAAGCCGGATCCTGAACAAATTTCTAAGGAAACCAGAGTCACCTCTTCTCTGGACCCGGCTCTCACTGCCAGGGGCAATTCCGAAAGGTTCAAACAAATTAGCTGTGCTGAAATCAAAGCACTGCTCAAAGAGGCAAAAAATGTGTGAGAATGCATTTGAATTAGGGGAGGCACACTAACATGTATTCCAGTAGCCCGATGTGTATTTGTTGGCCGGGGTGCATTCGATTTCGGCAGGTCAATTCTGCTGTAATTCAACAGTGGGAAAAGACCCAGTATGTACTAAAATAGGCAGATGTAGGTACTGTGAGCACCAAAATCTGCACCACTGCAGTGGCGCAACGATTGTTGAGGGGGCCACCCTGCCATGCACACTAATGGGCCCCCACTCTGGATTTAATCCGGAGCTATTGGACCTGAGTACTTTGCTGAAGGGGACCCTTGCAGCTACGGGCCCCCGCCACACCACAGGGCTGCAGGGGCCTGTGTTACGCCCCTGGCACCATATTCCCCTAGAAATTATAACAGATGAATATTATTACATCTAATAAATTCTGAACACCACGAGCTTGGATTTTATCACATGCAATAATTATCCCATTTGACTGGGGCCATTCGTACTCTGGCTCTATTGCATTTGACAGGGGCCACTCGTAATCCTCACTTGTTTCCACATTCTGTTAGCGTTAACTCTTTTGTCTTATTTACAAGGCGGCTTTAAGTCACTTAACATGGCTTAATGCCGCCTTCTAAATAATGGCCCTTTTAACACAGCTCTTAGCGTAAAAGGGGCATGCAATGGGTGTTGCAGTGGGCGTTCTGCCGCAACACATGTTGCTTTTTGACGTTGCCCCATATTTGCAAAGTATGACGCAGTGCCAAAAATAAGACCAGGAAATACCTGGTCTTAAACAAGTGATACGAGGAGAAATGTTTTATTTTCCTGGAAAATTGCTCTTTCCATGTGTGCTGCATTCTACAGCACACATATATAGAGCAACTCACCTGTTAAGGGTATTTATGTAGAGGTAGGTGCCTCTTCCTGCACCTAAACAATTGCCGCTGAAGGACAGGCGCATGGGTGCCTTTCCTGACGGTAGGCAGCTTATTTAGCACCAGCGCTAGGGGTAATGCAGGGGAGCTCCGCATTCTTGTGACTACTGCGCATCCCTGCGTTTTGAAACTGTCGAAGCGTGGCGTTACCAGTTTCAGACCAACACGGTGCTCCGCCAGTTCATTGTAAATATGCCTCTCTGTTTTACTGAGAGTCGCTACAACACACGAAATAGCGTAGCTATCCAGTTTTTTGTTCATTTGTGGCATTTACATGTTTGCCATGTGAGTTCATGTGACATTTCAAGCTTTATGTGTGATAAATGAGTTATGGGTCTTCTTTCCTAAAAGTGGTGTGGGTGCTTGTTGTGAGGTAATTTCACTTTCTCTGTATGTCAAATGTGCACATATATAAAGGTCTTTTCTAAGATCCGAAATGCCATGGTACATATGGTGATGTTGATATAGGGAGGAAGGCAGGTTAAGGATGTGCTGGATGACGAAAAAGAACTAGACGTGACATGTTTGCTGTTTTGTGCTAATAGATCGTGGGTTTGTTTAAAAGCTTTTGAATGACAGGATTTCCAGCTGGAGTATAAACAAAAATTAGCATCTGTAATGAGGTCACACCCGGTTAGAGCTGGATTTGTTTTTGTATTTTTATAAACACTTCCATTAAAATGTTTAATGATACTGAAATAGTACAGACTGGTTAACATCCTTTACAGACCTGTTCAGGTGCAGTCAAGTATGGTAGAGCCATCTGCATCCAGTAAGGATCCTGCTTGTATTGAGTCTGTTTTGGGGGAAGGGAGGGTTCATTGTAGCTTTACTTTCTTAACTTTGATTCAGCTCTGTATTAATTCTGACAGGGCAGAAGTGCACAGTTACTGCAATGTGATGTCGTTTTCTTTAACGAGGTGTGTATTCAGCTATTCTACTAAATTGGACCACAGATGGGTAGGTCCTGAGAAATACAGAGGTGTTGTTCCAAATCTGGATGCATAGCCCTGTTGCCTTGTTTTCTTTTTTTTCGCACCAATTTGCTATTTGTAACACGCTCTGATATCCCTCGGGATCATGTTCGCGCTATATAAAACTTTATAAATAAAATAAATAAATGCAAATGCAATCAGGCTCCAATCAGCTGGTGTCCCGGTTGTGAATATGCTGAAGGGGCACCAGAGATCGTGAGCTTTTCAGCCAATTAGGCCATGGTGCTGGTTGTGATGGATCTGTAGATGATGCAGCTTATTCTGAGGCTGGTCTTGGCCAGTGGAGTTCTGCTAGGGAGGGGATCAGGAACCACTGAATTGAGGACCTGAATGAGATGTGCTTCAGTATGTACGATGCTTTAAGAGATGGGGGCCAATGTGGACCGCGGGAGGCCACTGGGCAGGGCGTTGCCATCATAGTAATGCAAGATTCTGAGGGATCAAACTTGAACATCCGTTCTGTCGTCTCTTTCTCGAAAGAACAGTTTACCTTTCTTTATGATGGGGTCCTTGGGGGTGATATGTCTAGGCAATCTGATTACCTTTGCTTTTATCTTACTAACTTACAGAGTAGATCTCTGATTTTGCACCAAAGTATACTGAATCTTGATAATTACAACATCTCTGATTTGATGCATTCTTAGAAAATGTGAATTGTTTTTACTGGGTTGTAGATATTTTTTTCGCAATTCATGGTGCAAATGTAGTCCTTCTTTTTGCCTTATTAAGCAAGTTTAAAATCCTCAGCATTGCCCACAAAGCATACTAGGAGAAAGATCCAAAATATGTACTTGCATTAGCCTCTGATTACTCACCATTACACAAAGATCTCTCAAATGACTTAGACCACAGGCTTATTTTTTGGAGTAGTTCAAGGTCTAAGGTGTAAACCAACTTGAATCCAAACCTGGGAGCTGCATCAAACTACACACATCACAGAAAACCTCTGAAAACTGAATTATTCAAGATTGCCTATAAAAGAGCTGAAGGTTTTAGATGACCAGAACATGCATAGCATAGGAGAAGGTCCTGTGTCACTGTCCCTTTCAACCCTCATAAATGACCAGAACCTATTTGTCTTACCTTCAAGACTTTTAGCACTCTGAAAGAACCGAAACTAGTCAGGAAGCCCTTTAAGAACTGCAAAATAAATACATCAATAATATGTCCTAATACTCTCTGCAGTGCGGAAAAGTTACTCAGAACTGTTGAGTACAAAACTACTGTAGCCCTTCCCCTTTCAACCATTATACCGTCCAGACTCTGCCTGGTAGTACATTTATGAAGAGAGATTGCAGCATTACTGTCACCAGGACAGAAGCCTTAATTTTGTGCTTTGCACTTTGGGACACACCTCCAGTAGGGTGGTTGTCCTCACAGTAGTGTTGTCTCCTGTCTGGAGCACCCACAACAGAGGCACAAAGAGGTGTGAGCATTGTTCACCTGGCTGTCATCAGCCACACTGAGGAGTTATCAGGAATAAACAAAAGGCTGGCCTCTTATAAAGGGTTCCCTTTACCTTGGACAACCGAGACTGCAGCGCCACCTTTCACCCCAACCATCTACCAAATGGCAGTGTTACAGGAAGACCAATCAGCAGCTCCTCTTAGCAAATGGCTCAATAAATTTCTAAAGGTGCCTTGTCTTCTCTCTTTCCCCACTTCCGTGTCTAGCTCCCCTCCCTCCACCGTGAGCAATGTCAGCAATACCCTTTCACTGCCATCTATGTGCACAAGTCGGGCTTGGAGTATCCAAAATTGATCCAACAAGGCTTTCGCTACTCTGGCTCACGCCTATACACCCAGGGACCAAACATACATAACGTACACTTGGGATGTTAGAGCTTAGAAATAGCGCATAGAATCAGAATGCAAGTATGTCAGTAGGCCTCCACTCCGATGACACAGGTAAAAACGTTTGGCCAATTCTAGGATACACAAAACAAGGCACACGGGCTCCACAGCGTAATGTGCCAAACCCATGGCAGGGACATGAGACCACTCTCTGTGCAGTGAGGGCACGCTCAATGCACCCATTCAGGTCACAGTACATGTCTAAGACCTTACTCATGTCAAGAGACAGGCTCAATTCTATGTGCACCCACAAGACTAGTGTGAGGTTATGGGCTAAATACAAAAAACAAGATACCATAAATACGCAGTTGGGCACTTAGGGCAGAGTACATGACTGTACACCATGCATGGGACATCCCTGTCCCAACAACTCCCTCTTTTTCCTCCCCCACAGACATGAGTAGACGTATATGAGGGCCTCTGCGAAGTAGACATAAGATTGTGGACTGTCAGTGATGCACAAAGGCTGGCAAGGTGTAGTTGGCCTGGAGAGGCAACCTTACAACCAAAAAACCCATCCGTGGCCTTTTTTCAAACAGGGTTCAGAAAAATGTTTAGAATTCATGTGGCCTAGGCAAAGGATGAAGCAAACGATATTAAATCTCTGGGCCTGGGCTTCACACTGAGCTGTAAGGCTACTTTGATTACTGTATCTAACTCACAGGACTATATGCATACTCTAGAGAAACATAAGAGTGTAAGATCCACTATCAAGTTCTTTCAGACTTAAATGTCAGAAATGTCTCACAAATTCTTCTGTGCACACAATGCAGCATAGTGCACAATTGGCAGAACTTACACAGGGGTGTTGTTGTTGTTATTGTTTCCGACCCGGACCTCAGCTCCTCTGAGTCGCTCAGGGCAGCAGTCGGCTCTGTTCACCACCACGACAGATCCGATGGCTTGACTTTGTCCCAGGTCCAATCTCCACCAAGGATTTAGGTCCCATCTGGTAGCAGAACAGGACTCATCACCGGAGCTACCAGTACGTTTGCCACTCAGGGCATACAATGGCAGTCCAAGATAGCCCTACTGGGTGCTTTGAGTGGCTGTCCCTTTCAGTGCCAAATTTTTACCTGAAAAATATATTCAAGAAGTTAAGAAGTGACCAACACATGCCATATGCCAGCATTCCTACAACTCAGACTCGAGGTCTTACCAAATACATTAGTGTATGTTTTGAGCGTGATGTGCCACTTGTTAATGGATTCTCAGAATTTTCTTACCATATTTCCTAAGATGTCTCTCTTGAACCCCACACATTCTTATAAATCTAAACTGCAGAGAAAAGGTATTTCCAAGCATTGCTTGTTCCATCCCAACCACCAGGCATGATTTATCTTTTTCATGGATAATACTCAACATTGTAGAAAGGAACTGATCTGGTTTGAAAGATGCTATACATCCCCTCTTTAGTCAGGAGGATGATTGAAAAGCTCTTTATGGATGTTATGTCTATTGTGCGTTTTGTGGGTGTGTGTTGTATCTGTTATATGCTGACAAGAGGTTTGTACACACAGCTAAGACCTAAAAAGGAACATAAGGCAGATGGCATAACTATAGGGCCTTGTGAATCGAGAATTGGAAGTGGTTGATTGTCAAGATTCAAATCTTTATTCGAATTTATGCCAAAAAATCCATAAAAGCATGACAAACAAATAACAGATTAAAAAACCTCACACGTTACCAGTGTGAGACGTTTAAAAATGAGAAAGACCAATATTTGCAATACAGAGTTGCACTGCAAGATTTTGTGGGATAGACAAGGTTGAGGATACAGGGTTTACTAAGATAAACCTCTTGTATATTCAGTCGAACTAAGACATAGTCTTAAACCTCTCACATATGTGGTAAAACTAAAACAGAGTTCATGATCTTAATGATTAGGTGTAATTACAATAACACATTCGGTTTAAAAATGTACCAGATATGAAAAAAATCAGATTTCATATAAGCTAAAAATCTTTAAAAAAACATTTATATCCTTATAAAATTGAACAAAGACACGTGATACCTAAATTGCACTATAATAAAAGTCATTCATGATACCAATTTGACACAGTCATAATACAATGTGAAACCCAGTGTCAATCTTTCTTAACACAACCTTCCTAAGTGACTCAGTTCTTTGTGCCTCCTAATTGCGCTCTTAATATAGGTCAGGGGTGTGTATCACTTACAACGCAACTTTTACGTCGTAATGCTGTTACAACGCAGCTATTACAACGCAGGATCCATTACATCGGATGCCATTACAACGCATGGCATTACATAGCAGATGGTATTACAACGCATACCATTACATCGTAAGTATTGGTAAGTATATAATTTTTTAAAATTTTATTTTATATTATATAATTGATTTAATTATTATTAATTATAAATAAAAATATTTATTTATGTTTTTAAATATTATAAATTAAATTTATTAATTTAAGTAATTTTTTAAATAAGTATGAGTATAGGAGTATATGTTTTGGGGTACTGAGGTATATGTTTTGGGGTGTTTGGGTATTTTTAGGTTTTAGGGCAGGATTTGGGTTTTGGGGTACAGGGGTGTTTTTAGGTTTTAGGGCAGGGTTTGGGTTTTGGGGTACAGGGGTGTTTTTAGGTTTTAGGGCAGGGTTTGGGTTTTGGGGTACAGGGGTGTTTTTAGGTTTTAGGGCAGGGTTTGGGTTTTGGGGTACAGGGGTGTATTTAGGTTTTAGGGCAGGGTTTGGGTTTTGGGGTACAGGGGTGTATTTAGGTTTTAGGGCAGGGTTTGGGTTTTGGGGTACAGGGGTGTTTTTAGGTTTTAGGGCAGGGTTTGGGTTTTGGGGTACAGGGGTGTTTTTAGGTTTTAGGGCAGGGTTTGGGTTTTGGGGTACAGGGGTTTGTGTTTTGGGTTAATTAAATTATATTTACCATTTTTAAATTAATTAAAATATATTTAATAAATTAAATTAATTTTATTTCATTAATTACATTTTTAAATTAAATTAATTAAATTAAATAAATTATTTCAATTAATTTAATTTAATATCAATTATAAAAATATGTCCATTAAGTTAATTTTATTATTTTAATTAAATTAAAGTATTCCCATTTTTTATTAAAATTACATTTAATAAATAGATATTATTTTATTAAATTAAATTAATGGCTATTTTAAAATGTATTTTATTTAAATTAATTAAATTAAATTAATTAAATTAACTTAATAACATTTTTTTAAAAAGGTATACTTACCTATACTTACGATGTAATGCCATGCGTTGTAATACCATCTGCTATGTAATGCCATGCGTTGTAATGGCATCCGATGTAATGGATCCTGCGTTGTAAAAATTCCGTTGTAACGGAATGCGATGTAAAAATCCGCGTTGTACTGACACCAATCCAGGTCAGGATAGCGCAACATGTGTAAACATCTGACAAGTTTCAGAAACAATTAAAGGCCTCCTGATAATAAATGAGGCCCTGTGTCAAAAATAAAGGTCGGAGTAACTTTAATCGAATATCTTAATAAATTGTTTTATTCTAAAAGCCGTCCCAGAAGCCCAAATAAATGTTACGTGTGCGGGTTTAAGGTGTGGTCCACAAAGTCCATCCTGTGAGAACAAAATGCCCAGATAGCTGAAGGTCTTCGCTAGTTCTAACTTCTAACCTACTACAAACTTTTTTTTTCTTCCTCTTCCTCCCCTTGACACAAACCATGGTGTATGTTTTGGATAAGTTTAGTTTTAAGTCTCTACCTTCCATAAAGTTACAAAATGATCAGTCAAGAGCTGGAGGCCATTTGCCTTCCTGGGGTATAATAAACACAGGAATCCACTTTAGGTGCATCTGTTTTTACCCTCTGCTGGAGGGCATCCACATCATTGATTTCTAATGAAAATAAAAAAGGGACCAAGACACAGCCCTGCTTGATGCCTGTACTAACACTGAATGTGTCATTCCCTTTTTTTTCCAAAAGTTACTCAAGCTGTCAGAGATGCGTATAGCTGTGAGAGGTGGCATTTAATATCTGCTGGGGCACCCATATCTGCTAAGGTCTGCCACAATTTTGCATGATTCACTAAGTCAAACGCACTACTCAAATCTATGAAGCAGAGAAGAATTTGTCCCTGAAGTACCATGGTATATTTGCTGATAATTAAATGGAGGTTTATGCCCTGGTCCACCATGCCAATTTCTTTTCTAAACCAGTACTGAGAAGCTGTCAGTATGCGGCTTTCCTGGACCCAGTTTTCTAATCTGCCTAATACCGCCCTACCCATTGTTTTCACAGAACAGTCTAATAGAGATATTGGGTGATAACACATTGCATCTCCCCTATCCCCCTTTTTGAATATCGGTACAATAAAGCGATCACTCCAGGTTTTTGGGAAATAACCTTTTGCCGTTGCATTACAGACTTTGGTGAATATGGGGACCCATAGTGATTTGTGATTTATATGTATTGACTGGGACCCCTTCTGTGCCTTTACCAAACAGTTCCCTTGGGAAAAAGGGGCTTTCCCAAGGGAACTGTTTGGTAAAGCTACAGTGACTTATTCAATGCTGATAGGCTTCAGGGGTTCAAAGGCTGTCATGTTGGGAAAAATACAAGGAGGAACTATATCTATGTTATTTGGATTAAAAATCCCCCGCAAAGTGGATGATCCATGCTCCTGGGGCAACAGACACTTCCATAATTGGCAGTTTAAACAAGCATTTACAATGCAATGGTCTCGGCATTGTTAAAGTTAGAGCTATTGGCATTGCTCATGACATTTTTTATTGATGTTTTTGTTTTTAAAACATAAATAAATGGCATTGTCATTTACAATGCCAATAGCTTAATCTCTCGCAAATGCGAGACCTATTGCATTTGCACCCACACACAGAGCCACACACAAAGCCACCCACACACACATACAGAGCCACCCACAGTAATTCACATAGAGCTACCCACACACAGAGCCACCCACACACACACAGAGCCACCCTCACACAGACAGAGCCACCCTCACACAGACAGAGCCACCCTCACACAGAGTCACACACACACAGAGCCACACAGAGTAAAGAAAAAAAACGAACAGCAGCAAGGAACAGAGGAAAGAAATAACAAGGGCAGCTCCCCCCAGATACAGAAACGTATTCCCAGGTGCTTTGTGAGTTTGCAACCGCCTGCCCCACATACAGGGCAAATTGACCTAAAAAAATAGGCAGTCTCACCCCAAGGAGGATGGAAGCAAAAGAAACTAGGAGTGAGGGATGCGGAATGAAGACCAAGGAATGAGGGATGCGGAATGAGGAACTAGGAGTGAGGGATGCGGAATGAGGAACTAGGAGTGAGGGATGCGGAATGAGGAACTAGGAGTGAGGGATGCGGAATGAGGACCAAGAAATGAGGGATGCGGCATGAGGAACTAGGAGTGAGGGATGCGGAATGAGGAACTAGGAGTGAGGGATGCGGAATGAGGAACTAGGAGTGAGGGATGCGGAATGAGGAACTAGGAGTGAGGGATGCGGAATGAGGAACTAGGAGTGAGGGATGTGGAATGAGGAACTAGGAGTGAGGGATGTGGAATGAGGAACTAGGAGTGAGGGATGCGGAATGAGGACCTAGGAGTGAGGGATGCAGAATGAGGAACTAGGAGTGAGGGATGCCGAATGAGGAATTAGGAGTGAGGGATGCGGAATGAAGAACAAAGAGTGAGGGATGCGGAATGAGGAACTAGGAGTGAGGGATGCGGAATGAGGACCAAAGAATGAGGGAAGTGGAATGAAGAACCAGAAGTGAGGGATGCAGAATGAGGAACTAGGAGTGAGGGATGTGGAATGAAGACCAAGGAGTGAGGGATGCGGAATGAGGAACTAGGAGTGAGGAATGCGGAATGAGGACCAAAGAATAAGGGAAGTGGAATGAAGAACCAGAAGTGAGGGATGCGGAGTGAGGAACTAGGAGTGAGGGATGTGGAATGAAGACCAAGGAATGAGGGATGCGGAATGAGGAACTAGGAGTGAGGGATGCAGAATGAGGACCAAGGAATGAGGGATGCGGCATGAGGAACTATGAGTGAGGGATGCAGAATGAGGAACTAGGAGTGAGGGATGCGGAATGAGGAACTAGGAGTGAGGGATGCGGAATGAGGAACTAGGAGTGAGGGATGCGGAATGAGGAGCTAGGAGTGAGGGATGCGGAATGAGGAACTAGGAGTGAGGGATGCGGAATGAGGAACTAGGAGTGAGGGATGCGGAATGAGGAACTAGGAGTGAGGGATGCGGCATGAGGAACTAGGAGTGAGGGATGCGGAATGAGGACCTAGGAGTGAGGGATGCGGAATGAGGAACTAGGAGTGAGGGATGCGGAATGAGGACCTAGGAGTGAGGGATGCGGAATGAGGAACTACGAGTGAGGGATGCTGAATGAGGAACTAGGAGTGAGGGATGCGGAATGAGGAACTAGGAGTGAGGGATGCGGAATGAGGACCTAGGAGTGAGGGATGTGGAATGAGGAACTAAGAGTGAGGGATGCAGAATGAGGAACTAGGAGTGAGGGATGCGGAATGAGGACCAAAGAATGAGGGAAGTGGAATGAAGACCAAGGAATGAGGGATGCGGAATGAGGAACTAGGAGTGAGGGATGTGGAATGAAGACCAAGGCGTGAGGGATGCGGAATGCAGAACTAGGAGTGAAGGATGCGGAATGAGGACCAAAGAATAAGGGAAGTGGAATGAAGAACCAGAAGTGAGGGATGCGGAATGAGGAACTAGGAGTGAGGGATGTGGAATGAAGACCAAGGAATGAGGGATGCGGAATGAGGAACTAGGAGTGAGGGATGCGGAATGAGGAACTAGGAGTGAGGGATGCGGAATGAGGAACTAGGAGTGAGGGATGCGGAATGAGGAACTAGGAGTGAGGGATGCGGAATGAGGACCAAAGAATGAGGGAAGTGGAATGAAGAACCAGAAGTGAGGGATGCAGAATGAGGAACTAGGAGTGAGGGATGTGGAATGAAGACCAAGGAATGAGGGATGCGGACTGAGGAACTAGGAGTGAGGGATGCGGAATGAGGACCAAAGAATGATGGATGTGGAATGAAGAACCAGAAGTGAGGGATGCGGATTGAGGAACCAGAAGTGAGGGATGCGGAATGAGGAACTAGGAGTGAGGGATGGGGAATGAAGAACCAGAAGTGAGGGATGTGGAATGAAGAAATGCTGGCATTGATGCTGTGCCTACAAGGGCTCTTCTGACATGACATAAAGCCGGGGACAGACGGAGGACCCACTGAATCTCAGTTACCTTTGCATGCAAAAGGTGTCATTTCTGCCTTGTGTGTCACTCCTCCTTTTGTAAACATTTGCCCTGGAGGGAGCGCCTCGAGTTTAAATCTGATGGAAGACACTACTCAATTTTGTAATTGAGTGTGTAGGTTGATTGTGAAATTCGTCCTGAGGCGGAAAGCCGGGACTGTGTCATTTTATGCTGCTATTTCTTTTATTTTCGCCGTATTTTAAAAACCTGTTTGCACTTCTGCCGGATATATTGTCAGAATTGTTTCCTACCTGCCCTCATTTCGCCGCACCTTTAGCGGTGACATTCCTTCCTAAAACCGGAATTTTAGAGGTCATTTCAGGGCTGATCTAGCTGCCAGTCCCTGCCTGACCTTACCTCCAGCAGCCGATCGGACGCTGCCTGGGGGAGCGCCTTCTTAGGTGAGGAGCTGGGAACAGGGACTCCAGTCTAGCGCTAGGACCCTTCCGCCCTCCCGCCCTCGGCCACTACAAAATGGAGCACTTACCCCGGAGGCGCAGCGGACGGGTGCAGCGGGCGCGCCGAAGGCGCGCCAAAGGCAAGCCGGTCTGCGCCTGTCCGCGCCAGGACCGCGCCGGGCGCAGGACACGCTGGACAATCTCCGCCCATCACCATGTATGATAGCGGGGATCTGTTGGCACTACGTCCCAAGACAGGGGACACATGTAAGGGTTGCCTCCCCACCGACCAACTGTGGGGCCCCTTTTCATGTTCACTTTGTAAATGGACATCCTCCTGGATGTCCACAGTGATGACCAAAAGCGCCGCTCCCCTCAAGCATAGTGGCAACACCTTCAAGGGAGGTCTCATTAATGCCCGCTCATTGGGCTGTCACAGCCAAGATATTCACGACTTAATTATGTCCCATGATCTTGATGCTCTTTTCATAACTGAAACATGGCTCAATGACTCCTCTAATCCTGATCTGGCCACTGCCCTTCCCCCTGATTTTACCATCTTCAGACAGGACAGACCAATCGGGCGAGGAGGGGGGTTGCATTCATTATAAAAAAATCCTTCTCGTGCCACACATTCGACCTAGGCCATTTTAAAGGATGTGAAAGTATTGGTTTCTCTATCAAGCTAAATCCCTCCACCTCTTTCACAGGAGGCCTAATTTATCGACCACCAGGTAATGCCACCCCCTTCTTGGACTCCTAGGTGACATACTGGGGTCACTCATGCTACGCTACCCTCATTTCACTCTAATGGGAGACATGAATTTGCAACTGGAGTCGTGTGACGACCCACATGCCACCTGCTTTCAACATACCCTCAACATTTTTGGACTGTCCCAATTAGTTACCGCACCTACCCACCTAGCCGGTCACACGTTGGACGGTATCTGTTCCAACTTAGGCACTATATCCATGTCCCCTCCCATTCCAAAAATCTGGACCGACCATAGTCTTATCCCCTTTGTCATTGAACAAAGAATCCAAGCACCTCTAACCTTAAAGTGTTCTCAACCCTCCTTCCCGATAAACTGGAAAAAGGTGACCAACCGTATTAAGCAAAACTCCCAACCTCTGGTACAGGCACCTAAGTTGGTGGGTGATGTGTCGGTTGACTCTCATAACTTTCATGTCTGGATAAATCAAATTATCACGGACAATTCCAACCCTAAAAGTGACCGTGTGAAGTGTTCCAGAAGGAAACCTAGCGCCCCATGGTATACCCAGGCCTTAACGGAGAGCCATCTACTCTGTAGGATAAAAGAAAGGAAGTGGCGAAAACCTATGATGAGGCATCCAGAGCCCTCTATGTTCAACAGAGGAAACTATACCTCTCAAGCATAAAATCTGCTAAAAAAGAGTACTATACTAAAGCCATCAACGACGCCCATCAGAAGCAAAAAACGGTTTTCTCAATTGTAAAATCCTTTACTCACTCCAAAGCTCTACAGCCTGAAATCCCTCCCTCTGAAATTTTGTGCAACAATATTGCAAATTTCTTTGGGGAAAAAATTTCAACCATTCAAAAGGATTTCCTGCCCCCCCTGACCATTCCCCTTCAACAACTCCAGAAGCAGGTAGCCGACAATCAGCACTCTCTCCGTAGGTTTCAACCAGTCTTCCTTCAGCAGACCCGTAAAGCGATCATGGCCTGCAAATCAGGAGCACCTACTGATCCTTGTCCCCCTCGTATACTGCATCATTTAATTGAGGCAGTCAATCCAAACATCAATGCTATCATTAATGCTTCCTTAAACTCAGGGGTAATTCCCAACGAATGGAAGAAGGCCATCGTTAAACCCTTAATGAAGAAACAAAATAAATCCCCCACTGACCTGACTAACATGCGCCCTATCTCACTCCTGCCTGCTCTAGGCAAGATCACGGAGCAGATAGTGTACTGGGAGCTGAAAGCCTTTGTGGAGGACCATAACATTCTGCATCCACAGCAATCCGGCTTTCGCCCCAGCCACTCTACCGAAACAGCCCTCATAGAACTCTCCGACTCCATCAAGTTCTTGCAGGATGAGGGGAGGAAAGCCGTCCTCATCCTGCTTGATCTCACGGCAGCGTTCGATACAATATCTCATGCCATCCTGATTGACAGGATGCGTGAGATTGGCGTGACAGACACAGCTTTGGCATGGGTAACATCCTTCCTGACTAATAGGTCCCAATCTGTGTCACTGGGTCCCTATCTATCCAGGGTAAAAACCATCACATCGGGAGTACAGCAGGGGTCCATATTAAGTCCATTACTGTTTAACATCTATATGGCACTCCTCCTAGCTGTTATAGAGTCTCATGGGATCCTAGTCACGTCCTACGCTGACGACACCCAACTCGTCGTCTCTATCGACAAAAACTGCACGGATACAGAGCTGCTTTTCCAGAATTGTCTCACGGAGGTATTTCAGTGGTTGAACAAAAACCACCTGAAATGCAACAGTGGGAAAACAGAAATCATACCATTAGGTAAAGATCTGCCCTTCCGTCCGAAGGATTGGTGGCCCAAAGATTCAGAGGCCCCGCCTAGTGCTGTGACCTCTGCACGTAACCTAGGCGTGCAATTCGATGCAGCCCTCTCCTTTGATGATCACGTCAGGATCACGGCAGGTTGCTGTTTCGGACTTATCAAATCCTTAAAAAAATTCTTTGACTTCCTCCCCATTGCGTCTAGGAAATCGGTCGTGGTCGCACTAATACTCTCCCGACTCGACTACTGCAATGGGTTGATGGCTGGAGTGAAAAAGTCCACGCTGAAGAAGTTGCAAAGTGTACAGCACGCGGCGGCAAAATTAGTGTTAAAACTCCCCAGGAAATCCTCAGCCTCATCTGCACTAAACCGTCTTCACTGGTTGCCCTTGCACAAGAGGATCCTCTTCAAACTTCTACTTACAGTCTTCAAAGCACTGAAAAACATCGGTCCTAAATACCTCGTCAACCGTTTTGTTCACTATGACCCCGTACGAAGCTTAAGATCCTCTGGTGGTAACCTTACCAAGATCCTGAGGTATAAATACAAAACTAGGGGCGGAAAAACTTTCACAGTCCTAGCAGCAAGGGCCTGGAACAACTTGCCCCTAAACCTCAGACTAGCTGAGACTGAGAGCCTTTTCAGGAAACAACTGAAGACCTGGGTCTATCAGCTATCCGATGCCTATGTGATGGCCGCTATCTAGAATTTCCATCTTCTAACTCCATCCACACACAATTTCTCAGCGCCAAGATGCTCCCTCCGGAGCGGTAGGTTGCGCTCAATAAATACCCACAAATACAAATACAAATACAAATACTCTCTGCCCTTGGTGACGTGGCATATTTCTTTAGTGTTGCGCTAACACTGCATTTTAAAATTATACTAGTAAGTACGAGGCTGCACAATTCTCTCCCGATTGCTCGGCGCAGCACCCAGTATTTTCATGCAGCGCTACGTTGCATGGTATTTTTAATAACTGTGGGACTTTTTCAGGGTGTGGAGACAAGGAAATGGCTGAATTGAGCTGAAAAAGCAGAACTTAATAAAACGTAATAAAATTGTGATGAATCGTGTCTCCTCTATGTCTTTGACTTGTTTACTGCCAGTAGAGCGGGATTACTTGGGCCTTATTTGGAGAGATGTGTGATGTGACGTGTAATCGGAGATTACCGTATATATTACCGTATATACACACACCGAGCGCACATCTTGAGCTCTTTGCAGGCCTCTGGTATCCACTGCTTCCTGCTAGTCAATTGCCCTAAGAAATAGTACTCAATTTAATGGAAGAGAATTAACTCACCTTAAAAGACGAAAGGCTAAATTAGTTTTGTGAAAATTCAATTTGTTATCCTCAGATAAAAGTAGATGTCAGCAGCAAATGTTTGTTTTAACATAAAATGTGAACGGATTTGCTGTAAGGTAAGTTCGAAACATAATTTTGCTGCGTTCTTTTTTATCGTACATCGCAACAAAATAAGGTTATTGAAGCATCTATTTATAGACATTATTTTTTTTTTTTTGCAAAGAAAATGCAGGGCACAACTCTGAGTCCTATGACCTATGCTATCCGTTAATTGTATCATATATGCAACGTTTTGGTGTGTCGCTAGGAGAGAAACTTGTAATCTTTTCCTCAAAACCACTATAAAAAAAAATCAAAATATGTCGAATTAGCCAGGCAGCGTTATCGGTGAATTGAGTGATTTGGCAAAATCTGCAGTAAAATAACCCTTATGACAGTGACATCATTTTGTAAAGAGTAAATTTTAAGAATGTTTAAAAAAAAAAATATGTGTAGAGCGAACTCAGTCCAAGGATATTTTTATTTTTTTTTAAATTTTTGAAAACCTTTATTGCGCATGAATAAAAGAACAAATACGGGCCTACAACCGTCAGGCCGGCCACGATACTTTGTCAGCACAGGTGCAAGCATTACAGTTCCCCAGCAGCAACAGATAAAATTTCAATAATCAATGAGCGTTACACTGGGAAGAATCATGTCGCCGGGGGGGAGGAGAATTGAAGGTTAATTTTTTTAAGTTTTTTTTTTTTTGCGTTTTCATCATAAGATAAGTCAGTGAAGAGTAAGAACTAAGAAGATTCGAGTCCGCACAATGGCTTCACGACATGGGTAAGCGGCGTTGTAGCTGAAAACAACAGTGGAAGTTAACATCAAGAACAATATGGCGGTGCAAAACAACAGCAAGTCTTCATCCAGCATTTACGCACCCCATTCAGCGCCGCCCCCTCCCTGCCAACCCCAACCCGGACCCAGAATCGAACCAGATTAAGAAAGCGCAGAGAACAAAAAAATAAGGCCCATAGAACTAAAAAATACCAAATTACCCCCCCACCCTGCACCATTGTGGAGGCTACGGCCTACCCCCCCCCCCCCCCCCCACAGAGTGCCTGTCGCCCTTAAAAAGAACCCGAAATATAGACAAGAAAGAAGAAGGAGGAGAGTGAAGAAAGAAGAATAACATTAACACCTATAATATAGGGAGTGAGAAAAGAATAAACCAATCTAAACTCCCAAAAAGAAGAAGGTGGGGAGGAGCCCACTCGATATCAGGTCACCCGAAGACCCCGGCCATCCACAGACTCCCACACCATAGATATCGTCCATCACCAAAACACCAATACAAAATCAATTAGCAATATCAATGCAGTTGGAAAAAGTCATCGTGCGATGCGTGCCCATGAAATATATAAATCAGTTCCAACCCCATCCCCGTCAGCCAGCAAACCAGTTAGCAACAAAAAAACAGCCTAGCCCTGACCCGATCGTGGATGTAACTTTGAGCATACTCCCCCATGAGAGCCCACCCCCCGGTGCACAAAAGGACAGTATGGCCGCTTGGAAGAAGAAGACAAAGCAGGATCACAAAATGGCCGCCGACTATCGTTAAAAGGTCCTTTGTCCACCATACATAGTTCCATCAGGGCATCTGGAAGATAGAGGTTCCGCAGGGGGAAAGGCGAAGGCCACCATATAAAAGCCAGCAAGTGGGCCAAAAGTATCAGACGCGGAACTGGAGGGCAGCCAGCCGTCGGCTCCGATAGAGGCAGCAGCAAATACAGAGTCACCATAGTCACAGGGAAACATTGTATCTCCATAAATCGGCAAAGGCAGATCCACACCTCGCTGGAGGCAGACGTTGCGTTCGCGACCCACATCAGACCTCATTCTATCAAATTGCTCACCCAGTGCCCGGAGGCCATCACACATCTCCGAGTGGAAGTCACGCAGGGCGGCCAGGATGGATCCACAAGATAGTGGAGGCTGCAATCTCCTCGTATCAGGTTCCAGAGCCGGTGCCTGCAAGCCGGTGCACAACGCAGGCAGGGCGAGGCAGTCCACAGGCAGGGATGGGTGAACTCCCCCCAGCCGCGGGTGGTCAAACGAGGCCATGGTTCCGGTAATGCGGTATAGGAGCCGGGGAGGGTGTAGCACAATCAAGCACCGCTTCAGGACTCCGACACTACCAGGGTCGAAAGCAGTCGGGCGCACGTCTCATAAAACCGCTTCGCATCAGGCTGGGCACCGGATGAAAAAGTCGTCAGCCTGCATTGAGCCGGCCCGCTGAGCACCCTACGCCGCTCACCTCCCACTCAGAACAGGGAATCCGCTCCCTCGGGGCTTCCTCACTCGGCCAGCACGTCCCAGGCGCAGCTTGCTGTGGACCTCGGCATCAGCGCGGTGAGGACCGCATCTCGTGAAACGGCGCCGCATCTAAGTCCTCGGCGCTACGCAGCTGGTCCGGCCATTTCCGAGCCTCCAAGAGCCGGTAACGAACGGCATTGCAGGCGAGGGTCCAGGGCGGGGGACATTACTACAATTATCTCCGGCATCCGGGCAGGCTGAAATGTCGGGAAAGGACCGAAGTAATCAGCGCATCGTCACACACGTTCTGCCACCGGGATCGATCAGGATGGAAAACAGAATACCGTTGCGGAGCTCAAGGGCCGGTGGAGCCGGGTGACTACACGTCTGCTCCGGTCGCCATCTTGGCTCCTCCCCCCAGTCCAAGGATATTGGAGCGTTTTTGCATCACACCAAATATTTTGCTTGTAGATTAGGTGAGTTGCCCAGAATCACAGGATGTTGAGTCAATGCCGATACTCGAAGCTCCCAAGTCTGCAGCTGTGGCTATAAGACATTTCCTATGTTTAGGGAGACTCCTGGTGCGAGACTCGGGGAGGCTGGCGTCTTTGAGGGAGACAATGGGCTCTCTGGGGTGATCGGGGCTCCCTGTGATGTAGGGGTTGTTTATTACCAGGGCTGCCTAGTCTTGATTCCCCCTCAGGCCTCTTTCTTCCATATCCTAGCTTTTCTCTCTTCATCTGACCATTGCAGTTTCTTTTCCATCCGCATTCTCCCTCTGTATTTGCCTCACCAACATTCAAAGGATGGACTGCTCAGCAGGCCCCGCTGGGTGTCAAGCGATTGTGCTGTTTTGAATACAGGTGTCTGCGGCACATGCATTCGCCCACTGAGCAGTCCTACCCAGGCACAGCTTTGTAACCGCTAAACCTTGAGGTGATTGTCTGTGCGGGGGCAGAGGGGGGCGTTCGTGAAACGGCATCTGAGGCTCATTTGCATAATGTTTTCGTCCTACGACACATTACTTCAGATTACAGCGTTAGCCATTTATTTCCAGACGGTGGTGGGTCGCTAAGAGAAACTGTAATCTAATGAGTTTTTTCCTCAAAACCATGATTAAAAAAAATCAGGTTTTGGGAAAACTGATTTTAAAAAAGAATGTATTACATACATTATATAATGTATTTAACGCATAAAACACTTCGAATTAGCCAGGTACCCTGTTATCAGTGAATTGAGTGATTTCGCAAAATGTGCAGTAAAATAACCCTTAATACAGTGACATCATTTTGTGACGAGTACATTTGAAGATTTTTTTTTGTTGCATTTTTATGTAGAGCGATATCCGTCCAAGGGCATTGGAGCGTTTTGCATGAGCACCAATTGTTTTGCTTCTATGCTCGAGGAGATTAGGTTGAGTTGCCCCGAATCACAGGATCTAGAGTCGACGCCGAGACTCGAAGCTCCCAAGTCTGCAGCTGTGGCTATAAGACATTCCCTATTTTTAGGGAGACGCCTGGTGCGAGACTTGGGGAGGCTGGAGGTTTTCTGAGGGAGACAGTGGGCTCTCTGGGGAGATCGGGGCTCCCTGCGGAGATCGGGGCTCCCTGCGAGACATCTCGGGCGGGGGAAGCCACTCTACCTGAGCCAGGGGTGCGTTTTTATCACAGCAAAAGTCGTAAAACAAGCTGCCTGCCACCGCATCCTAGATTAAGAACGGCGAGGAGGGGGGGAGTGCAAACAGCGGTGACGCCTGCCCCCTCCCCCCCCCAAATGACGGGCGTTTCTCCGAGCCATTTGTGAATGACCTCGGAGAAACATGGTGGTGTGGAGCGCTCCTCTCTTGCCTTACGATCTCGGAAGGCAAGAGAGGAGCGCTCCACACCACCATGTTTCTCCGAGGTCATTCACAAATGGCTCGAGAAACGCCCATCATTTTTTGGATTTAGGGGCGTGTTTAGGTCAGACTGGGACCTCGGCGAGAGGGAGAGTGTAACTCGCACCACTAGAAAAGGGGCAGGGCTTAAAAAAAGAGAGAAAAACGCCCCCGAATCGCGTCAAGGCGGGCCTGAACTAAGTGACGCTCCTCTCCTCCAATGGCTGGCCAGCATTTACGAGGCCAGCCAATGGAGAAGAGGGGCGTGTTCAAGCCCCCATACTACACAACATAAAATTTCAGCTCCGCCCACTGCTTACGCAGTGCGACGGTAGCCTCAACCTAAAAAGGGGGAGTTTACAGTTTTCCAAAACAAAGTACCATCACCAGTATTTGCTGACCTTTTCAAGTTCACCCACGTCTGTTCCTAGAATTCCATTTTCCTTACAGATAAAGCTAACTTATATTTTCTGCGTAAACCTTGAATCTTGTCCTTGTTTCTTGGAGTTTCCTGTAATGCCTTCCTTAAATGCTGACTTGCTCTAGTGCAATGTGAACATCAAACCACCACTGGACCTTTTTTTTTACTCATCTCTTTAACTGGGGCTTTTAATTTGTCTGCAATGGACATTAAAATGTTATAGAAGGGCTCCAACAATCTTTCATGGTTCGCCCCCCATTCAGTGCAGATATTGAGTAGGTTCTCCTTAACTACAATTTGTATTAAAACTGTTTTCATTTATGCCTGCCCCTTTTTGGCTAACACAATTTCTACCCTCTGCTTCAATGGGTGGTGCTAATCTATGGAATTCATTTTGTTACTAATGATGTTAAGTGTGAGCTTAAGTACCGAATGATCACTGGGTGCAGCTGGTTCAATCTTAAAAGATCTGATTAAACAAGTACTATTTAGGTTGCTTAGAAATGGGTACCCCTGGGGGGCAATGCCACACCCCCAACCCCACACATTTAGTTGTATCCTCCTGGGGTTCTCGATCATTGAACTAGCAAGCTCCTGGTGATGCCATATTGTCTCACACTCCACATTACCGCAAGGCCTTACAACAGCTTGATCAGTTTTTTTGTGCAATGTTGAACCTGACGTGGCCGGCCTGAAGTGTTTGTAGGCTGCTTGCTGTGTACTCACAAACTGGTTATACTGATGTCCATGTTAACCTCTACGCTGCCAGCCCGACCAGGGTTGTAGGCACCATGTCGTGTTTAACAGTGATTGCCTTCAATAAAGATTTTTGCAAATAAAAAAATAAAAAATAAAAAAAAGATCTGATTAGATTTGATTTGGTTACTGAAATCATTATTATGTGGTCAATGATAGAACAATGTTTATTTCTATGAAACGTTGGTTGTAGGGGTCCATTACGATCTACCTCTTGCTCAATCAACTCCAGATTTAGTCCATACAACATTTCGTTTATAGAATCTCCACATGGGTCATGGGGAAAATGTGATTGTTCTTTCCCGAAGCGATCTAAAAAACCACAGGCAAAGCTGACACGGCATTGACATTTGCTGGTATTAAACTCTCAAGCCCTTATATACACATAATCCCTGTTCTCTTTACAAACAACTCAGTTTCCTTTGACAATTCCCAAAAATTCTGATTCTGTGTACTATTAAATACATTTTTATATTGGTTGACCAGAATAACCTCATACATCTTCTCAATTAGCATGTATACTAGCTGGTAATAGGGGAAGCTATTGAATAGTTTCTTGATAACAATGGAGGCTGAAGTTGTCGCCCAAGGACCATGGGCATAGCTGGGGTATGTATAGAAACATAGCCATCTACATTGAAGTCTTCCTTAAGACAACTTTCCTGAAGACATATTAGATTAGCGGAATCCATGATTTTCAGCCAATCTGGGTTTCTCGATTTATGTGTTAAGCCTGCGACATTCCAAGTTTTAATTCCTAGATTGTCTGTGGTGTTTTACAATCCCCCATCCTCTCCCTTAGATGGCATTCAGTATCTTTGAGTCCTGACCACTAGAGCCCTTCACTTTGGGTTCCTCCCGTCAATCCTGTTCACCAAGATGAGATAATGGTGCAAATCTATTGAAAGTAGCCAGGTGAGTATGGTTATGACTCTGGGTTCCCAGTGACTTGAACGATCGATCTTCAAAATGGGCAGGGCGCTCAAGTCGCTGATCTAAGGAGCCTCTTTGGTCTGTAAAAGTAGCCTAACGGGAGGGCCTAAATCTTACTCATAGGGATGTCATCTGGGCAAGGCAGCGTAACAATGATTCCACGATACGGGGGTTCTTAAAGTTGACTATAATGCAGTCTCCAGGCTTCTCCTTCCGATGTATGCCCAGCCATGCAACCCTTCTCACATGCACAACTTTGTGTGTTAAATTTCCCGCCCAATCACGATTCATTTTTAGCCAATGTAATGATCTGTTTTTTAGTGCCATATGATCTTCTCTATTATCCATGAGTAAGACTGGTACATTTTTAGGTCTCGGCTAGCGTAAGACTTCGCACATCCGCAGTCTCGCTGGCGAGACTTAATCAGATAGAGGTATTTTCACTGGGGAGGTTAAGCCCCACCCCTCTTTTCCATTGGCTTGCGTCACCGTTCATGCTAAATGGTGGCCGGCCAATGGAAAAGAGGCGGCTGTGACGTACTTCCATCTCTTTAAGCCACGTCCTTTTCAGACTGGGTTCCTTGACTTACTGCTGTGGTAAAAGCTTTCTTATCTTCTTTATGGGGCCATCTGTTTCACCCCATAATGAAGATAAGGAACCTTTTACTCCAGCAGTAAGTCGGGCCGAAAGAGAGAAAGCAGCACCTTGTCCCGAGCTACTTTGGCTATAATCGCGGCACCCGCGCTTTTACTTTTAATGTTACAAGTAAAGCACTGGTGCCGCGATTACACCAAAAGTAAAGAAATAGATGTTTTTTCTATTTCTTTACTTTTGGCATCTTCGATTTTTAGCGTCTGTTATGTTGTTATAACTTGTCATCATTTCTACATCGGAGCTCTACGCGAGACGAACTGAGCCCCCCCTCCACCCTCCCTCCCCACACACACACAATCCGGCTACACTAGGGGATACACGACGGTCCCAATCTTACACTGTGGGTCGTCATCAGCGGCTTAATTTAAGCTTGTGGATGTGAACTCAAATGTGACTCTATTGATGTACATTCAAGCACCCCAGGATCCCTCATTTTGCTCAGCGAATTAAAAGTTTACTACTAACACACGTGGTGAGTTGCAGGACATGACTTAAAATACCTCCTTTCGTAGTATCATTACGTGATATGATAGTGGCTGCTGTTTAAGCACGTGGGAATGACTCATCCCCAAGGCACTATGAGGCGTTAAGTTATATGAAAAAAAGTAATGTACTCTAATATATCTGCGTCTAGACCTCGAGGGGGTGTTTTCTGTCACATGGAATATAGCCACTGACATTGACAGCTTAACCACATGCGTGCGGGCTCATTTGCTGCTATGTGCTGACTTTTTTAAAAACCCATTGTTCATGACGAGCTCAGCTCGTCATGAGTGTATGGAGGTGTACGCCATGACGAGCTGAGCTCGTCATGAGCGTCCAAGGGGTTAAACTGGACTCCTGGCACAATTGAGAACTCCACTAACTTATGGGAAAGGCACTCAAAATGTTTCTTACATCACAATACCGAACGCATAAAAGAAAGAGGACTAAAGACATAACGGAAGCGACCACAGGGCTATGACCTGGAAGCGGAAATGTAAACCACTTGTTCAGTAATCGTTGCTGCGAGTACTACCTATTTGTGCCGGGATTAGAAGGACAGGTGCGAAGTAAACAACCGCATGTCTGGACCTGTAACGCAGCACTGACCTGATCTGGCCACTTGGTGTGTGGACGGGAGGCATGACCCCGTAAGTTACTGAGTCTGAGATTCATTACATGCAGGCTAAGAGGGCTTCTTGTTGTAGGCGAAGTAAACAACACCCGGGGGAAGAATACCGAGAGTGGGATGGTAATTGCCAACGCAGATAGGACACACCAAGAGCCGCGTGGAGGACCTAGCAAGCAGCAGCCATGGCGGATGTTACTGTCAGAAGCCTACAATATGAATACAAGGCGGTGAGTATGGATGGTAAGCAGGGTGTTAAAGTGGATTATATATCTACAGGAAAGGTGTAATCAGTAACGCGACGCACTGGAAACAAACTAACGTCTATAGCACAAACATCTACAGAGTTGCAGTCTAGGTGCAGATATTGAAGGGCGTAGTGACTGATAGAATGTTTCTTTATAAGGGCCGGTGTGAGTTGTTAGGAGTATCTAATCGGTTGGTGCTGGTGGTGTGATAAGCTGATATGGCGGGTGAATGCCAGAGTCATTGGATGACTCAGTGTAACAGGCAACAGCGACTGAGTGCAACACTGGTGTAAGGCGGTCACTGGGCTGGCATTTTAAATGAAATGTGGTTTCGGGGGTAATGAGGGGGTAATGAGGAGGATGGGACCTGGGTGCTTTGATGTCATGAGTGTTAGAGGCTGACGTGAGTAGGGTCGTTACGAGGGCAGACTCGAGGAAGCGCAGTTGTGTAATCGAGGACAGAAATGGGACAGGCCAGAAATAGAAGTTCAACTGAAGTCTTTAGTCCTACTTTTATGTTTGACTTGTCTCAGGGTTTGCTTCTCAAATTCTGGACACCCTATCACTCCACCTATGAAATGTGGTATGGAGTCAGAAACAGAATGGATGAGGGGAAACAAGGCACGGGCGAGATAACAATAAGAGAAGAAAACACGCAAGGGAGCGCCCATCCCTCCCTCCCTCCCTCCCTCCCTCCCTCCCTCCCACTTACTTATCCCCCTTCTCCCTCCCTCCGTCTTCGAGCCATTTACCGCCCAGTCTTACTTGTGCTTCCTCTTCTTAACCACCCCATAACTTCTTTTTGACCTCCTTTTCTGGAGTCTCCTCCCCTCTGCTCCCTGCGCTGATCCTCCCTCATTTTCCCTCGTCCCCCAAGTGTGCCTTTCACCTACCTCTGGAGCTTCGTCGTCTCTTTTTGAAACGTGCTCTGTCACCATAACTCTTTTTATGCCGTCAGGCTTTACAGAGTAAAACAAACACATAACCTTGCTCAGTCCTTTAGAACATTTTACAGGAAAACGTGCTCTTCTAAGTTCTACTGTTGTACAGGAAATATATTTGAAAAACATGTCTGTGCCGTGAATCAAACACTAAAATGGGTGTGGCGCAGAAAATATACGATACCAGTTCTGGAATTTGGAAAATTGTACTCTGGGGGAGGGGAATTAAGGTGAGACAGAGGAAGGAGGGAGGGGTCACACGGTACCGAACTTGAAAAGCAGATTATTACAGTCAACTTGTACATTTATTTAAACAAAATCTGATGCAAAGAAATTGGCAACAAGGACATATGACAGTAAATCTATTCTAGATTACTTAATTGGTCACAGAGAGGCCAGTGATGGAGCCCCGGGCGCACGTTAGCAAATGAGCTGTCAGTGCCCACAGGGTTCCCCGGATGTTTCTTCACAAGTAATTTTTTAACTACATTGGCTCTTGGAATTATGCTCTGTGTGTTTAGCTCCGTGTGTGTGTGTGGCTCTGTGTGTGTGTGTGTGTCTCTGTGTGTGTGTGTGTGTGGCTCTGTGTTTGTGAGGCTCTGTGTGTGTGTGGCTCTGTGTGTTTGTATGTCTGTGTGTGTGTGCAAATGCAATAGGTCTCGCATTTAAGCAGACCCCCCAGGATATAGCGGCATGGATTAGCAAATTTAGCGGCACAAAAATGGAAATTTAGCGGCACAAATATGGAAATTTAGCGGCAATTTTGCGGCATTTGATTTAGCCATTTTTCCTACAACAAACACAGATATCTTAGTTTTTTTAGTTATTTAACAACATGAAGCTATGTATATTTGGTTTATTTACAATGTAGACACTTTGTTTCCCTCGAAAAGCAAAAGACTGCCCGCAAGATCGCAGACATCCACAACAGCTTCAACGTCAAGACCGCCCCATCAAACACTGAGACCTCTGCCCCCACGACCACCACCAGCACCAACCGCATTCTCTCCTGGACCAACATCAACAACGACGACACCATCACGATCATGAACACCATCCACTCCGGATCTCCTTCAGACCCATGCCCACACCACATCTTCAAGAAAGCCAGCACAGCCATCACACCCCATCTCCGGAAAGTCATCAACATCTCCTTCAAGACAGCAACCTTCCTGGAGAGCTGGAAGCACGCCGAGATCAACGCCTTACTCAAGGAACCCAAGGCGGACCCCAAGGACCTCAAGGACTTCCGGCCATCTCCCTGCTTCCGTTCCCAGTGAAGGTCATCGAGAAGACCGTCAACAAAAAACTGACCTGCTACCTCGAGGAGAACAGCATCCTGGACCCTTCCCAGTCTGGGTTCCGCAGCAACCACAGCACTGAAACTGCCCTCATCGCCGCCACCGATGACATCAGGACCCTACTAGACAACGGAGAAACAGCGGCCCTAATCCTCCTGGACCTGTCAGCCGCCTTTGACGCGGTCTGCCACCGCACACTACGAACACGCCTCCACGACGCCAGGCTCCTAGAGAAGGCCCTGGCGTGGACCTCCTCTTTCCTCTCCGGCGCAGAACACAGAACGTCCGCCTTCCCCCCTTCCGCTCCGAGGCCACCAAGATCATCTGTGGCATACCCCAGGGCTCATCCCTCAGCCCTACGCTGTTTAACATCTACATGGCACCACTCGCCCAGGTTGCCCGGCTGCACGACCTCAACATGAGTTACAGGCAGTTTCTAGTCAAGAAGAAAAATTGGTTAATTTTTATTTATGCAAAATAAACAGTTGATGGACATGCTTCAGTTATATAGATTATCCCCAGCTGGGTCTCTGTTATTCAAAGGGGAGGACATGCAGTAGAATGAATG
Source organism: Lissotriton vulgaris (assembly GCF_964263255.1). Taxonomy (NCBI): domain Eukaryota; kingdom Metazoa; phylum Chordata; class Amphibia; order Caudata; family Salamandridae; genus Lissotriton; species Lissotriton vulgaris. The sequence continues at coordinate 469,663 of NW_028244322.1, read as the reverse complement.
AGTCTTATATGGTCGGTTGCCCGAGAGGAATAATTACCAACGAGGAATTGAAAAACAGGTGGGCCTGCCATTTGTAAAGTTTAGCGGGCACAGGATATAGTATTAGAGTAGCCATAGAGTGCTTAATTTGTGTCGCTGGTTTCAGGTGGTTGGCGCTGGCAGCCATTTTGGAAGCCTGGGACTAATGTTTTTTCAGCAGACTGGCTCAGAGCAAGAGAGAGAGAAATGCTGAAATACAATAAAAGAGGAAGAGAAAGAAAGGTAGGAATACATCGACAAATCTAGAAAGCGGAGATAAAAAAAATCTGAAAGACAGATCTTAAGGCTAAGTGAGTTTGGGGTGGTGGATGAAAGCTGCATGAGTGAAAGAAAAGACAGTATTTAGTAACTGTAGCATTCGACAGCGGGCTGCTAAGAAACATGTTGGACCCCTCCATCTACTTTTTTTTGTTTTTTAACAAATTAAGTACTGTCACTGGCAGCCTAGTGCTCAGAGGTGTGAAAATGCGTCTGGCTTTGAAAAGTGCTGCTGATTCTATCAGGATTCAAAGATTAGGCCGAAGGGAACAGTAGTCCTTACTGTGAAGTAACCCTGTGCCCATCTCTGGTACTTCCCTTATATTGTCCATGAGGAAATTAAAATACCATATTCTCATAGAAAGTCGTAAATAGGCACCCACAATTCTAAAACATTGCATGGGTATAGATTTGCAACTTTCAGGAATCCACAAAAGAACGTCTAGAAACCTGCAACATATGTGTTCCATGGAATTTCTTGAAAAGTAAATCTCTTTTTGGGGGAATTCCATGGAACGTCCTCGGAAAGGAATTTACTCCTGTCATTGTCAAGAGTAAATCTTTGACCATTCCCAGGACCGTAAAGTGTATGAGAAAAAACGGAATACCCGTGAATGTGTGAATGTGTGGTGTGAAAAAAGGCAAAGGATATTCCAGCCCTGAAACACACAGTTCCTGCAGTTGGGAGTGGTTTACTTACACAGACATCTGTATGAGTAGATCCTATCACAGGAGCAAAACAAAAAGAACGTTATAGAATTCCAAAGCTGCCTTTGCACCCGTGGCAAGGGATGTTGGCTTATCTAAACTTAAATCACACAAACAAATAGCTTTGTGAATTGGGTCGTCAGGGTCAGACAAGAGGGTGGCTCTTGTGTGAGTGAAATGTGTCCAGAAGCCATAGTCCACATGAATGCCTGCGGCTCTCGAGTGATAAGAATAGTTCAAACTGCTTATGGCCCACTCCTATTGGCCTCTGAGGGGGGAGGGGGTGGGGGGAGGGAGTCAGCTACAAATGTAAGCATTTTCTGGCACTGTTCACGATGACCCAAGTAGAACCAATCATGAAAGCCTCAGTACTGCATCAATTTCAATTGCACAGAATTTCGCTTTCCAGAGAAACAAATCTGCCCATCTCCTGGTATGGGCGTGAGTCGGACATGTTGTTTATGTACACTCTTTGATTTGACAAATTCACAGCACTTTTTACTAACACCATATTTAAAATACATCCTATTTTACGAAGGCATGACCGGAGAAAAAGTAGGAACAACCCTGTAGATCTGAGAACGAGTGCACAGTTAAAGATTCCCAAGGGCACATCTCTTACTACGTGGTAATATACCACCTTCCTCCCTTCGGAGTTACCACTGCCGCTGGTCACTCTCTGGGGCGGAGTCACGGGAACACACACCATGAACCGCCTACACTGTAGTCTAACTCCTGTGAACCGCTGACATGACTGAGGCACAGTCAGTGACATGCCAGGCGCGCGCCTCTCAACTCTGAGGCTGGGACACATTAGGTCACAAGTCAAGGCAATGCAGTGCCTCGAATAGGCCGAGAGCGCTGTGCCCTGTATGTATATCTATATATAAATGTTGTTTCGATAGGGTGAACCTAGCCAAAAGGCAGAGATGGGCTGTGAAACAGGGGGTTAACTGCCAGGCGTGTGCAACTCAAACGTGTTAGGGTTCGGGGGGGGGCCGTAAGTACCGGGGGATAAGAGCAGGCGCCCTTAGCTCGAGCCATCAGTGCAGAAACAGCAGGCGGCCTTAGCTTTCAACAATGTGCAAACCAGCAGGCGGTGGTGACGGCTTGTAGGTTGGCTGGAGAGGCAGCCAGACAGCCACAAACATGCGAGGTATGGTAAATTACCCAATCCACAGGCGATAGCCACTTAAAGCTGACCCCCAGGATAGCCGCTTTTGTAAAAATGCCGCTATTTCTAGAAAAATGCCGATTTCGCGGGCACTTTTGTAAAAATCGCGGCATTTTTTCAAAATTGCCGATTTCGCGGCAAATCGCGAAATCGCGATATCCTGGAGGGTCTGTTTAAGGGAGATTAAGCTATTGGCATTGTAAATGACAATGGCATTTATTTATCTGTTTTCAAAACTAACACATAAATATAAAGTTTGTCATTTACAATGCCAATAGCTTTAACATTTGCAATGGCAAGACCGTTGCATTGTTTATATAATGATGTAAAGAGTACATTCTGGGGATAACTACAGATAGCCAATTGCGGGGCAATAAGTAACCATTGCTAAATTACTATTGGAGGATAATTTCCTAGGTTGAACCCTCTCAACGCTCTTTCCTTCCAAATCAGTGCTCAGTGTTGTTGTCTGTTACTCTGCTTGGTGGATCTGCTGGGACTAGATGTACATCAGATACAGCTGGTGCCTGAGGTACATTTGCTTCCTTCATTACAGAACCAGGGATCCTAGATAGGGTGCAATCCACTGTTGCTTGCACCAAAAACATTTGCCTGTGATGTTTCTAAAGCAATGGTAGTGCTTAGCCCTGGGTGACAAGCCTGCTCATTTTTTAAAGCCATGAGGTGAGACTTCATGGTATCAAGGCGTGAAAAGAAAGGGGGAGAGTTCCTGCTTTATTAAAGTTTTAAAGCGTTTAAAACATTTTTTGAGAAAAGGGTCCAAAATGTCCTGATTGGTGATTAGGAATTCCTTAGCCCCCTCAGAAGGTTCCGATGAAATGACAACATCTTTTCGCAACACCTGAGGTTCTGGCAAGTAATTAATCTGTGTTGGTTTAAGAGCTCTTAGGCTGCCGCCTTTGGGTTGGTTTCGAATTAAACCCTTAGTTTTATGTTTAGTTTAGGGCGTGGGCTTAAGCACATGGTATCAATAGGAATAGGAAACAATGTTTAGATTCACGCAGGGGGGCATCCAGGATCGGGTGGAATTTATGTCTTGCTCAATATGGGGCTGGAATTAATCAGTTGTGAATTATCTTGTTCCAGGGAAAATCATGGAGGTGGCATGCCAAGTCTCAGTGACAATCTCCTTTCTGAGAGCTCAATTTCTTCATTTACAACCCCTGTGGCCCTTTCCGGCATATGGTCAATGGCAGTATGTTTCGCCGGGGAGCTCGACACACAATCCAACTTCCCTCTTAGTTATTGTTAAATGGATTGTCTAGAGCCTAGTATCTTTTGCTTGACTGGCCTAACTTGTATATAGAGGAAGTGGATTTTGGATACATTACCATACGGTATTTGAATCTGTGTACAACCAAGCAATGACCATGGTCAATGTATCATGAGATTTACTTATATGACCCCTGTTACTGTATATGAAGATTTGTTTTTGTTCTATATAAAAATATTATGACTATATACACCTTCTCTGAATACTTTTTCTTAATAACTTTTCAAGTCGTAGAAATAGCGCACGGGTGCTCTGCTGGCCCCCACTTGACTACCTGGAAAGTTGGGAGCTGAAGTCCCGGCCCAGTGAGTACGGCAAGAGTCTCAGGAAACCAACTTGCGGGCAGGGTAACAAGTAAGTGTTTGTCACTACATGGGGGACTATTCATTACTACTCAATGAAACCACGCAAAGTGGGATTCCACCTGCTACATATGTCAGCCTTAGGGTGGTCTTCCCCAAACTTTTTCCTTACTTGCCGCCAGTATTATTCCGAATATTTGCTTCTGTTGACTGCTAACCACTGCTAAAGTGGTTGTGCTCACTCCTCTAAACATGGTTTGATTGGCATATACCTAATTTCCATATTTAACTTACCTGTAAGTCCCTTGTAGAGGGGTATACCATGTACCAAGGGCCTGTAAATTCAATGCTACCAGCAGGCCTGCAGCACTTGTGTGCCACCTACCTATGTATCACTCTGAACCTTGGGCCAGGCCTGCCACTGCAGCCTGAATGCAATGTCACACTGCCATGTTGACTTGACATTGAAACCCCCTTGGAAAGCCTTAAACTCCCCTTTTAATTACATATAAGTAACCCCAAAGGTAGGCCCTAAATTCCTCACAGGGCAGGGTGCTGTATAAGTAAATGGTAGGACATGTACTTTTAAGTTTTACATGTCCTGGTAGTGAAAAACTCCCAAACCACTACTGTGAGGCCTACCCCTCCTATAGGATAACATTGGGGATTCCTTATTACATTTAATAGACTGTAATTTCACATTTAGAGGAGGTAGATATGTAATTCTGGTACTATGTAATTGTAATGATGACCTTTTATGGTAAAGTAAGATTTCTCATTACAATTTTTAAAATGCAACTTTTAGAAAGTTGACAGACCATGTATTGTCACTGAAGCCAGCTTAGAGCCAGGGCAAGGTAGTCAGGAAATTCCATGAACTTCAAAGAACCTTTCCAGAATCTTCTCCCACCTTCCAGAAGAAGGGCACCAGGGTGTAAAAATAGTTTCTTCAGACTCATTTTTCAGTTCACTACTTTACCTGCTGAAGGGCTCTCAGAGGGTAGCTTGCTGCTGTGAGCTACGGTGCACTCTGTCAGACTGCAGCGGTACCTAGAAGGACTGCTTTCTGCCTGGAGCCTGCCCTGAACCCTCAGAGGCCAACCTTGCTGTTGAGTCCTGCAACTTCACCAGCATCCGGGATTGTCACCTGTTACTCCAAGGGATAGTGTGCTAGCCTCCTGTTCAGAGACACAGGAACATAACAGGCTCCCACCACCTTGAACCTGCACCTGGACCCAGCCTGAGTGAATCCTGAACCCCCAAGAGATCTCTATCCACTCCTAGGCACTTGGTTGTGGTGCTAAATGTGCCCAGATGGGCAATTTCCAAAACTGAGGAGTTAGACAAAATTTGACCAAAAGGTGCTCTGAGAACCAGCAGTGGCGTAGGAAGGGGACATGGGGGGTGCGCCCCCCCCAGGTGTCATCACTGAGGAGGGTGATAAAATGGTAAAAATATGTGTTTTAAACACATATTTTTGAAATTTTGTCAAGCCCCGGGTGACAAGAAATTTCCGCACTGGGTACCACCTGACCTTGCTACACCATTGAGAACCAGGAGGAGACCGGGACCAACCTGCTTGCCTATTCCCCCGAGGTGCATCTCCAGTTAGATTGACTTCATGGCTTCCCTGCTACGTTCTTCTCTGCTGCAGCAAATCTATTTGAGCTGTCCTTCAGCCAAGTGCTATCTTACCACTTGGAACTTGGAAGCCCCCTGCTTCATCCCGCTGGAGATTTTTGAGGTACATTTGGCGACTAAGTCTGAAGGTAAAACTCTTTAACACAGCTTCGCTCCACGACCATCTGATGACGACTCTTTCTTTTCGGACACTCCTGCAGCCTTGCCCAGCTGAACTACTACCTTCTCAGACATTTTTCTTTTAATATTTTTCAAGTCCGCAGGCAAGCCCTGTCCGGGCCTAATCCACTTCTTGTATCCAAATCGCGCTCCATTGCGGTCGGCCTTAACTATCGAAATTGATCTGGTCTTGCGTGACCAGAGGTCCGCAGTTGGACCTCTGATCTTTTAGGAGATAAATTTCACTTAAAACTTTAAAAAATCCAAACTCATAATTGAATGTTTGTCATTTTGGTGTCTAATAATGTCTTAAAATGTACTCTATTTTTCTAAGTTGGTTTGGGATTTTTCTTCAGTTGTGTTTACACGTTATTGCTGATTATTTACTGCATAAATACTTAACACTTTGGGGCAGACCTACAAGGAAGTGCCGCAGCGTAGCAACGCAAGCCCTTTGGCTGCTCCACGCTGCTGCACTTCCGAAGCTCAGGGATGCAACATACATACAAGAATATGTTGCATCACTGTGCTTCCCCCTGCGTCCACTGCAGCCATGCACTGGCACAGACACCCTTGCACCATGGTGCAAGGATGCCTGTGTCATGGGGAGATTGTTTTTGTGCAGGAAGGGGCACCTTCCTGCACAAAAACAATCACTACAGGCATTTTCCTCTTTCAGTGCGTGCTGTAGAATGCAGCACACATAGCATTCAGACGCATCTCCAGATTTACTATTTCTCGTAAATCTGGAGATGTGTCTTGTTCCATGGGTGATGCGTGGGAACACCCACAGCAACACCCATGGAACGCCCCTTCAACGCAAAGTGCTGCATGTGAAGGGGCCGTATTTGCAAGGAGAGGAAAAGTCACGTAGGGCGGCTTTTCCACTCTTTGTAAATATGGAGGAGCCCCCTGTGCCACCAGTACGTCTCAAAAAGTGACATGCTGGTGGCGCAGGGGGCTTGTAAATCTGCCCCATTGTCTCTAGGTTAAGCCTGACTGCCTTTTTTGCCAAGCTACCAATGGTTAAGCACATGTTAATTTAGTGACTTTTTGTGGTTGACCCTGCAAGGGATTGTGGCTGTTGATTGACCAGAGCTCATACCCCAGTCAACCAACAACCTAGCTTCTTGCTGTGTCTGATAGGTCTCTAGTTTGAAGTACACAAACTAATATTATTTTCCCAAGATGCATCACTGGCCTGGGAGGATTTTCTCTACAGCAACAGTTGTAGATGGAGCATCAATTTGAACAATTCGAGGGATCCCATGTCACTCGTGCTTTGCAATATTAAGGTGATGTACTTTGATAACAGGTGTCACCTCAACTCACATTTATGTAATTGGTTCAAAGAAGCCATTGAGAACAGTTGAACTTTTTATGCACAGTGTTGGGCCCTTCCACACCAAAGTCAGCAGAGTCCTCCAAGCAAATACTACTATGCGCACTCCCATCTGTCATATTCATGTGCTTGGCATATTGCAAAACTAAATCCTCACAGGAGTAAGATGATGGTTCTGACAGCGAATAGAAATCCCCTGATTCTGCATCTTGAATCTGCCCTTGAGCCATTGCTATTAACATATCAGGGTAAAAGTTATTGCCATCATCACTGCCCTGTGCTATGCCCTGTACTATGTCGTCAGAAACCATCTCTCTAGATGCGGAGGGTGGTGGATACAATATTGAATACGAGTCTGGCTCCTCACTAGCCCCTACAACACCAGGTTGCACCGTTTCTGCTACTTCTTTCACTGCTGGTACTTGTAGTGCATTATCCTGAGAAACTGTACCCTTTTTCCCCTTAGCTTTGTCCTTTATAGTAGAAAAAATCGCTGGTATAATATTTATATCTGTAACCCCCATCTTGTTTTTACTAGTTTTGACATTCGTCTGAGCTAATTGAGCTTTAGTGGCAGTAAGCGCAATGTTATCTTTCACTGCTGTCCCGACTGTTACATCTTGTTCCTCCACTGCTCAAGGACTAATCTTTTTGGCAGTACCTCCGCCTAATATTTGAAAATGTCAGTGTCTACTTTATTCACTTTAGCAATATTAGAGGGGCTAGAACCAACACTCTCGCTTACCTCAACTCCTCTGTTTAAACCTTGTTCTTCTGTGGCCGGCGGTCTTCCGCGCATCCACTTCGGCGGCATCTTTCCTGTGTGATTACAGCTGGCAGCGCGTTTCCAGCTACTGCTGCAGGTACGAGTAATCAGCGCTATGGCGTGCAATATCGCCCAGCTTCCGCGCCACTGCCTGTGGATACCTGCAGCAAGAGCACGTAACTCAAAAAACATTCGCCAGGTCCGTCGATTCCCTCTGACGTTTTCCACTGACTCCTCCTCCGTGCAGTTGAGCCTTACAATCCCCGAGTGCTCAGGTAAATCAAATATCCGTATGAGGCATCTGTAGCATTCTCCGCTGTATAAGCCTCCGTGAAAAAACCTCAGTTTGTGCGAGTTATGCAGTCATAAATGTTACAACTCGCTCGTCCTTCCTTACACCCTTCTTTCCCTTTTAGTTCCTCACATCCCTTAAGTTCATCTGATCTGACTTGGCTTCACGATAAAAGTTTCACAGCTGAGTTGAAGTCAAATAGAGGGGCCATTGCTTACTCGGGAACTACCGCCGCTAAAGCTATTGCTATGTCAAGGGTGACTGTCTTCTCCGTGATTGGCAAAAATGTAGTTCTAAATTAGTAACTGTTCTTAACAGTACAGTGTACTTGTACTAGTGTACTGTCTACTGTACAGTACATGTTACACCCCTTTGCGAGCCTACTCTAAAATATCAATAAGTAAGGAGTATAATAACATACCAATGTCCGCCGCTGATCCATCCCCCACAGCAGCTCCTCCTGGTGGCACTTGTGGCGCCGACGCATCAGCCGCTGTAGTGGACGCCTCCGTGCTGCTGGCCCCGGCACTGGTGGTAGTAGGTGCCGCATTCGATGTTGTGACGCCTAGAAAAAACATGTCATATTTTTAGATGCCATACACCACCCCCTATTTCGTCTCGTAGTGGAAGAAAATGTTACTACATAAGCTATTTTTAATTATTGGGACTGAAAAAAAGTGACTGTTTTGGGGAGAGTGTTAACTTTTTATATTCTTAGCCATAACATGCAACACTTTTTGGCTCAACTGATGAATGGTTGCTTTTTAACGTGCACCATTTTTCTAATTACAGACAGAAGATTCCACTGCCGTTCTGCCAACAAGAGCTTTTCAATTTTCACCACCTACTCCCCCACCAGTACTTGAAGTTCAAACAAGGTGAGGGCTCCCGCACAGTTATTAAAATAATTAGATGTGTTAAGTTGAAGTATATATTCTAGGGAAGGGTGTTTAAACTTTAACGTCATCTATCACCAGTGCTCGATGGGAATCCTGCGCTATTAAAAATAAAGAAATTGTTTTTTTATTTGTTATTTGAAAATAAAAACTTTAAAACTAAAAACACTGTGTGGTTTTTGTTCACGAGTGAGTGAGCGGAAGGGTTTGCAGTTGCACTACTGCACTTTATAAGCATGCTTCCGTGACTCTGATAGGTCAGGACTCGGTAGTCTTCTTCTGTTCTTCTGGGTCGTATAATCATTGGTCAGACACACTAGACGGTCAGGGGATTGGGGGTTCAACTTCTGTTCTGACTGAGGTATGTGGGACGTCGAACTGCACCTATCATCAACAATGTCCTATTTCTCTTGTCCATACTTCTGTATGTGCAGAATAGTCCCTGAAACACTAGCGGTATGGTATGTGCTCCTATCAAATCAAAAAGCCAACTACTAGCTTATTCTTGGTGGACATTGACATTTTGTTATTGGGAATTGTCAAAGCACTAACATTAAGAAGACTGGAATAGACAGCAAGGGCAACCCAGTGGACTGCACTCAGTGCCTAGAGCTATTGCTGGATCAGAGTTTTGTTTAACACTGTTTGCCGACTGGGCAAGCTTAGCTACCTACACAGACCGACTCATAATAATAGTAAATAGTAGTAGCACAGAGAGTGATAGTAGAGGCAGGATAATGTAGAAACAGTCTACAAGAAGATCAAAGACTATTTTGTAAAAAATAGAATTAGAAAACAGTTTGGAATGAATAGGTGCTGTAAAAGTTAGGGAAGTATAGTTATTAATATTAACAACAGAACCACTTACTGGGGCCAGCAGAAGAGAACTCTGAGGACCGATCCTGCCCACTGTGTTCCGCCGGCGTCTCTGTTGTCGTCTTGCCCCTGGGAGGTGCTGCTGATGATCATGAAATAAACACAAACATGGATGATTGTTTTTTTGAAATATTTGATTTCTTTGACCACAATCTAAAATTATCTCAGGGAAACAAATTACAAAAAATTGCACTACATGTATTGACCTATCTGATCTGGTCAACTAGGAGGGTAGTACAGTATTGCTGGATTCGCAGACCGTCTAATTGGAAAGTTAGGTTGTAAATCACTAACTAAACCAACAACAAAAAGGTTCTACTACGACTGCCAGCACTCAGCAGCACGCAACGTGACAGACACAGTCCGTCATCATGATTGCAGACCACTAAAAAATTTCCTACTACTAAATAACAAGTCATAATATACTCAACCTATCAATCCACCTCTATCTCTTCTTCGTGGCAGCAGGAGTACAAAGGAAGGACTAGACTTGAGTCTCTAGTCTCTCTAGCATTACGCAGTTCTGTAAAGTACTCACTCATACATAATCACTCAGGCCAAATGAGCACAAAATTGAAAACCAGTAAGCATAGTAGCACCGCCAGTGAGCAGGCGAGCACCTGCAATCACAGAAGCTTTTGAAACATAATTTACCTGCAATGTAATCGGCAGCATTCTTGCTCTTCGGAAAAAAACAAATTGCAATATCATAACACAGAGCAGGAGAAAACAAAGTAGTGATTAAATACTAGCTACTACTACTCACCAGGGCCCGGGATCTCGACTCCAAGCAGGTCGAGCAGGTCTTGCTCCCGGTCCAGGATGTCAGACCATGGTGCGTCGCCTGGTTGTAGGTGCGCCGGACCCCAGAATTCCGATACATGGCCCGGCACACCTTCCCCCATAGCTGGCGACGCTCCCGGACGGTCTGGGGGAGGTGGCGCTGGACGTAGAAAAACAGTGCGGCCACCTCCACTGCGCTGAAAATCTCCCGGGCTACTACTGCCTTCCCCTTTAAGTACCCGCAAGGGAGCCGGGTACGGGGTGCGGGACCCTTCCCCTTGGAGTTCTTCCTGGCTCCATTTGCCATGGTCCTGGACAGGAAAGTAAAATAAAATAGGAAAGAAAGAATAGGGAAAAGGTAAATAAAAGAAAAGAGTTAAAAAAAGTAGTTTTAAGTAAAAAAAAGTAGAAAAAGCACAAAATATAGATGTAGAAAAATAAAGAGATAGATAATGAGTAAATAAAATTAAAACAAAGTTCAAGGAAACAAAGGATTGCAAATATTAAGGGAGGATTAAAAAAGCATGCCCAGAACCATAGCAATGGATGAAAAACAAGATGGCCGCGCCCATTGCGACCATATGGGTAAGTTCGCACAATATTTTCCCTGCGAACGCGCAAAAACGGACGCGATCACGTAATTGCGCCCGCACATAGGAAATACCCAATGCGAGCATGCAACTAGCGCCTGGAAACGGAAATACGCCACGCGAACAGTGAAAACAAGATGGCCGCGCCCATGTACGACCGCATGGTTAACTTCGCGGTCAGGGCGCTGAAAAAAACCCCGCGAACACGCAAAGCGCCCCGCAAAAACGCAAAAATAAAAAAAGCCACAAATACGCACAAATTCACAGATTTTGCAGACGGCAAATTCGCTTTCGCACGAATTTGCGTACCGCAAATTCGCACATTTCGCCCATACTTATTTGGTACCTCGTTGGCAGAGACCCAGACAAGTCATATTGGTTAGTACCACTGCAGTTAAATGTGCCGGAGTAAAGAGGTGGGTGCATGCAAGTCACACCATCCGTGTGCCTGAACCTGAGAATCCAAACGAGGAAGGTGAAAACACAACTAATTCTGACTCTGAAGGTGAACCAGAAAGAAATCCAGATACTGAAGCTCGACAAGAACGTCGACATCTGGAAGTATTAGACGCTAGCTCTACGTCTGAAGGAGAAGGAGAAACTGTTGAAATACCGAATTCTGAAGATCAATCCGTAGATCGAGTATTGGTAGAGACTGACACCTGTAAGGACACTGGAGCAAAATGAAGATAAAACTGGCGGCAAAGAAAATACTGAAGAACAGTCTGAAAGCTCTGAAAGCAGGAACGAAAATCCTCACACTGGAAAAGAGGAAGTAACTCACGATAAGGATGAGATTCCAAGTACCAGCTATGGAGATGTTCCTAACAGAGTGAAAGAAAGAGAAAAGAGAAAACTGATCTTGAAAAAGAGAAAGACATTATAAAGTTTGTCATAAATAAATCTGTTGAAGAAACTGAAAGTGAAACTGATGACAGTGCAGATGAAACTCCATTAAGAAAGAGTTCAAGAAAAAGGGCTTGAGTGGAGCATAACACCACGGAGCCTAAGACAAAAAGAGTTTGCAAAGGAGATAATTGGCCAAAGGAGACTGATGTACTGAGATTTAAACTGGTTAGCAAAGCGAGAAAACTAGAAGATCAAGTAAATGAGATAACCAGTCAAAAGGAGTCATTGGGAAAGAGGATAGAAGGATAATCTTTGCTATTGTTATTCCTTTTCAGGATAACTTAGTGAAGCTGAAACATAATGTGAGTTCAAGTGGACAAAATGTGGAATTAAAGCCAAAGAAGCAGCATGTATATAGACCAGAAATGCATCAGGATAGTTCCATTAGTGATTTCACTAGGAACACGTTTTCAAGATTATTGTCTGAATATGTTTAAACTATGGATGCCAATGATTGTTACGTTTGTGTGAAATTACCTGCATCTGTTTCAGAATGGGTGACATATCATCATCTTCCACCTACATATGGTGTTACGTGTAGTGTGATTGCAAGCCTATTTTATCAAACGGGTAGGTTAGATTATCACTATTCAAATTCAGATGAAGTTTTTGCTAGGTTAAAGATTGTTAATGCCCTGAATAAAATGAAGCCCGCCAAAGTAATAGGAGATTTCTTTTTAGAAATAGATGAATTGAGCCATGATTATGCATTCAAAAATAATTTGACATGTAAAATGAGAGTTGAGGATAAAGCATTTTTAGATATGGTTGAAGAAAGAAGAATTGCTTATAAACGTAGTGAAAAGTAAAGCATGAAAAATCCAAACATTGGACATTTGTAGATGAAAACATTGATGATAGAAATTTGAATGTGGCTATAATCATAGATACTCCATTGCTAGGGAAATTCTGTATAAGAAGAGACAACACTATGTATGACAATTATTTTGTGGGAGCGAGTCGATGTAAGACACGTATAGAATTGTAGGTGGTTGGGAATTTAAAGGGGGAAAGGATCCAGTTTTCCCTGGAATATATTTTATCTGCGGGAATAAAGCTTACTATAGATTACCAGACCATTGGTATGGGACCTGGTACGTGGGTCTAGTCTTTCCAAAAATATTTCATGTAGATAGGGGTACAAATGGAGTACATTAGATAGGTAAACCTTTAAGTCGTAGAAAGAGAGAGAGTGTAATAGAAATAATAGGTGATATTTTTCGAACACTGATACCAGCAGTGGGGATATCTTTTAATGCAAACCGAATTCGAAGATTATCAACGATAGTAGATCGTTTGTGGACAGACACAGCAGGTGGATTCTTAATGGTAAATACTGAAATGGTTGCTATGAGAGCTATGGGAATGCAAAATCATCTTGCTCTTGATATGGTATTGGCAAAAGAAGGAGGAGTTTATGGAATTTTGAAGGTACAACACTGTTGCACTTACATTCCAGATAGATGAAGTCAAAGTATTGAAAAGTACATTACAAACATTACAGAGTTGCATAAGGAAATTGAACCACTGGAGGTTGAGGGTGTTCTTAAACGACTTGGTAAAAGTCTTTCAGCAGTTAAACATTGGTTCCTTGAAATAGGTAGTTCAATTGTAGGTAAGATACTAATTCCAGTAACAATAATAGTATTAGTGTTTCTGATGATAAGATTATGCTGTATATACAAAAGAAGAAGGAATGTTAGAAAGTCAATAAAGAAATCAATTCAGGAAAAGCGAGAAAGAGAAAACTGTGATATAGAAATGGAAGAATTTCAAGAAAAAAGGTCTTTAAAGAAATCAGAGAAAAGGATACTAAAGTATAAATCATATTAATCTGAAGAACTCAAAACATGTCTTGATGAAAAATTTGCAAAATGTTGGGATATATTTGGTGATAAGATCCCCAAAGGAGGGAGTTGATGGAGCGAGGTGGAATAACAACATTTTGTATACCCCTCGCGAAGTAAAATCCTCATAACTGTAACCTTTATTACTTGCATGGTGTGAAATAAATTAATCAACATAGTACAGAATGCACACACGAATACACGTGGGAATGCTAATCTGCTTGTATGGCAAAGATATAACCAACTAATGAATGTTGTTGGTGTGTTGTGAAATAATGCAAAGCATCTAAAAGAAAGAAAAGCGGCATAAATGTGCTTTTTGTGTATGTATTTGTGGCAGAAACCGAAGGATAAGCGAGTATAAATTGCTTAAAAGTAGCTTGTTTGCTAGGTAATACCTACCAGGGAAACCTTAGTATGGGGGAGGTAAACAGAATGGTTATATTTCAATAATTAACATTTATTTGTGTTTGTTTCTATGATAGTTCCCAATCTGGCTTGTGAGGCCTACCAAAACATGGAGTCTCTCGATTATTGTAACAGCGAAAGGTAATACGCATGCGCAGCCCAAGTCCGAGGTGAATGTGAGCTGTTTGTGCATGAACGAAGTCAGGTCAAGGCCAACATGCCCTGGAAGTCCTGATGACTGCCAAAAAGAATGGACGTTTGAATTACTGAACGTGAGAAAAGTGCATGAAGTTGCCAGTCGAGGATGTGACTAGGCCAAAGACTGTCTTAAACAAAGGACCTTTTAAATTTTAGCTGACACCATGGATTGGAATACTAGAATGATGAGGTGATGCTCATCCACCCCCAAATTGTCCAATCAGAACTCGAGTTTATGCTGAAAGTTACTTTTGTAGATAGATAAAGTTAGTGAAAAAGGTATAAAAAGTGCTGATTTTACTTACGAAAAAACCTCTCTTCGATTTCCTCCTGAGATGCTGTTGGACTGCTGATTTCCTGAGATGTAAGACTTTCTTGAATAAATGTTTATTTCTTTGAATGTGAACTGAGCTTCAGATGAGGTTATTAGTTAGGGAAGTTAGGAGAAAATGAATTTTGGGAACTATCTGTTTTTTTCCTAATACTTGTGTTCTGAAAACTAAATAATAATGTCTATTTCTGAATCTTTAAAATAAATGAAAATGACTCTTTGAAATAAAATTTTCTTTTAAAAGTTACTTTGAATAAATAAATAAATAAAGCGAATAAACTGTTAGATATGCTAAAACTTGCTTTTAATAAAAATTAGATAAATGGAGAATTAAGCTGGTCTTGTATTTTCCTACGCCTAATTTGTACTAGCAGATCCATTGATCTCAGTGGTGGTGTGTCTAAATAAATGTTATGTTAATAAAACCATGTTAAACTCATTTAAACTGCAGGTGTAAATAGAATAAATATTCAGTTTTAGTTTAGACACTCCGTTATGATACAGCAGCTCTCCTTTGAATTTCACCCATCCATGAAATAGGATGAAAGTTGTTTTGTGAGTAACTCGCAGTGTTATGGGCCCCACTGATGAGTAAATGTATGATTTTGGGTTTCAGAGAAAGGTGACATGGTTTTGGAAATTATTTCCGGAGTAGTGCTGCATCAAATGCACTCTTAATAAAGTGAGCATTATTGCGCCCCTAAAGCCTGATGAGGTCTGTGAGTGTGGAAGCCGCCAGTGTCAATTTAAAAAAAGAAGCTTGCAAAGTAGTTTGGGAGTACTTGGAAGGGGATAAACCGAAGGGGATACTATATACATGTCCCACACGCGTATCTCATTGAAGCGCGAGTGGGACAATGCAGGTGACACCAAGCTCTAGTGGGCACAGGATGTAACACTGGCCACAGATGCATAAGGGTGTACAGACAATATCCAAAAGTATCCCAGACATGTACACCACAAAATGATTGAGAGATTTCCAGGATTTGAAATTTTAGCTTGGAATTACATTAGCATTTTACTTTTTCATAGATTACATCAACTAAACATAAGTCACAGTGTCTAAAGTGATATGATGATGTTAAAAAGCACCATACTTGCTGGAGTTGGGTCACAGGCTGGACCCGCCAAAACTCCTCCAAAGAAGCACAGTCCGAAGAGAAGAACTGTAAGAAACTCCATCCTGTGGAAAAGAAAAAGAGTTTATTAAAGGGGAGTTTCAGGACCAAACAAAGCCCCTAAACTGGAACACTGTCCTAGGTATTACAGAATACGCAGCTAATCTTTGCCCTCCCATAAACACCCCCCCTCTCCACCACCACCACCACCCTATTGGATAGGGCAGTATCTTCTTTTTGCAGCCACACATTTCAGTAGTTTTAAACATTGTTTCATTAAAGCATTTAAAAAAAAAAAAATTATTAGGTTCTTATATTTACGACCTATACATTTTCAGTTTGTATAATCTCAATAGGTCGTCATTCTTTCAAGCAGCAGAGTTTACCATGCTTATGTGGTCATTAATTTGAGCTTGTGGTTTCGGCACCAGAACTTAATTGTCAACACCGCACTTATTGGAGCCTGCCACACAGTGGCGCTGTTTGTCCAATTTAGAGATGAGCACAACAACAGTTGTTTAATAATTAAGTATACATTAAAATCACTAACTCTTGCTGCCCAAGCCATTCCTATAGCTCTTAGTGCCAATATCGGCAACACTTCTCAGTTCTCATACAGCAACATACATAAATAAACCACAAGACACTTTATTAGTGGAGAACATTCCTGCAGGTTTATTTGCATACCAAATATGCCAACATGGTGGGTTATCTTACGGGCGATCCAAGGGCAGGCCAGCCCCTCTACCGCTTGCCCGCCTGATGAGCCAAATTACACCGTGACCATCACCAATCGGTGGTTACCAATTTTGTGAGGGGCCACCCCTCCCATCAGTGGACCGCCAGTCTACGCACTTACTTAAGCCCCCAAGAGGGGTGTGGAGCATTCCAGGCAGCCCCCGGTTGCACAGGGAGACGTGCAGCAGACAAGCGGCTGCACTGTGGGCGGGGGAAGGTATTTGTACCCTTGTCCTCCCCCCACTATGGCCGGACCCCCTGGTCCCTAGACCGGGGGCACTATTACGCTGACTTGTGTGCCTTCCTGTGGCACTAAGGCGGCCGCCCTGTTAGGAGGGTCCCCTACGTGGACCCCAGGCAGCCTGACAGGGGGCCTGGCATAGTCTGAATTTTCACACTTGTAGGAGTGTGGTAGTTAGTAATGGTGTTGTTACTGTCATCGCTGGAAGGGGCAATGTGTGTTGCAAGCTGCAGCGGCCTCCTGGCGAGGGCCCTGGCATTTATTGTTTTACAAATTAAGCACTTTCCTGTTTATGTGCAGGAAAGGACACCTTCCTACACATAAGCAATCCTCTCCTGCACACAGACACCCTTGCACTCTGGTGCAAGGGTGCCTGCGGTGGTGCTAAGTTGTGAAACTTAAGGGTATATGTACAATGAAGTGGCGGAGCATGTAGTTAGCCCCCTTGGCTTAACAACACTCTCTGCTACTTCGGAAACGCAAGGCTGCGCCATATTTACCAGAATGTGGTGCAGCCTTGGGTTTCCTCCTGGGAAGGCGCTACGTTTAACAACTTAGTGCCAATGCAGGCACCCTTGCACCAGAGTGCAAGGGTGTCTGTGTGCAGGGGAGGGTTGTTTATGTGTAGGAAGGTGTCCCTTCCTGCACATAAACAATCCTAAAATGCCATTTTGTATTTTTTATGTATGCTGCTTCACGCAGCACATAAAAAAATTACAAAATGCCATTTTTTTTAAAGGTTCATTCATAGACACCTTTCTGTACTTAAACAAACCATGGTATTTTGCTTTTTCCTTGCCTTGTGCAGCACACATGGAAAATGCAAAAACAAGGAGAAATATTTCATTTCACCTCGTTTTGCCAACTTAAGACCAGGGTTTTCCTGGTCTTAATTTTGGCGCTACCTCCTATGTATACCATCCTTGTACCTTGTACATAGGGGACAACCTCAAATACAATGGGTGTTGTGGTGGAACGCCCACCACAACACCCACTGCACGCCCCTTTCACACTAAGTTAGCGTGAAAGGGTGCTTCATGTATAAGGCAGCGCTAAGCCACGTTGAGTGGCTTAACACTGCCTTGTACATAAGGCAAGGACCCTATCGCCACGGGAACGTCACAAAAATTGACGTGCCCGTGGCGATAGGGGCTTGTACATATGCCCCTGGATTTTTATGGTATTTAAAGTAATTCTTATCACCTCCCTAAAATGATACACCTAGCGCCTGCTTTTGTTGTTGTTCTTTTATCCCCTGTCTTTTAATTTATAATCTCAGCTTGTTAATGCTAAGGTGTGTCCACGAAAATAGCCAACAGGCAGTTCACTCCTCCTGCCTCCTTTGGAACACTATATATGCAAAGTGCATGAAGGTGGCCTCCTAAGCTCCAGACCCAGTCAGGAGTTCTCAGCCACTACCCGTGTACAGTCCCTGCGGAGCCCCCTGGAGCTCCCCCTCCACACTGCGCGGCTGTAGTTATGCCACTGGATATATCTTTAGGTCTATATTCCCCCCCCACATCATGGTAGAACATCGTTTGACATTTAGATCTACGCACACTGTTATAGCATACTTTCTTAATGTCTACTATGTGCTATTGGTTTTAATTATCATTACTAAGTTTTCATTGTTTACGTTTAATATTTTAATTATGATGTTTAAGCTTTTCCGAGATTACTTAAAATAATGTAGCTTTATTTTATTTTTGTAAGTAATACATTTTTTATTTAAAAAATATTATTATAAGAAGTATGGCTTATTAAATGTTATATTCGTTTTAAAGTTACTATATTTTTAGATTTGAACATAGTGTATAATAGGTAGAATTCAGTTACGCTATGCTAAGTTATACTATGTTATGTTATATGATTTTGTAAAGCGCACTATCACTGTGAGGGTATGACGGAGATGAGTAGTTGTGTCTGCCTGCCCCTGCCTATGATAAGTTGCTTATTTGAAAGGCAGGTCTTCAGCATCCTGCCAGGCTTCAATATGAGAGAAGGAAGCTCTAGTGCCAAGTGTGAAGCCGTTCCACTCTTTAGGAGCAATGTAAAATCTGGTTGTGTTTGTGTGTGGGATGTGTCCAAGTAGGATTCCTGAGGAGTAAGCATGGGCGAATTTTGCGAATCTCGCGTTCGCGAATTTTGCGGATTTGCGAACTCGCAATCGGCAAAATCACTTAAACATTATTAAATAATTAATTGAAGTTAAAAAAAATTAAAATACAACTTGATTTTTTAACACATATATATATTAACATAATATTAATTAAAAATATACAATATTTTTACTAGCAAGAGGTTAAAAGTTACTATTACAACTCCAGCAACTGCAACAGTAGGGTAAACACTGGATAGTGTAGGGGTAAAAATGACTATTCCCACTCCAGAGAGTGCAACAGTAGGGAAAGTGTTGGATAGCGTAGGGGTAAAAAATTACTATTCCCACTCCAGAGTGTGCAACAGTAGGGAAAGCGTTGGATATCGTAGGGGTAAAAATTACTATTCCCACTTCAGAGGGTGCAACAGTAGGGAAAGCGTTGGATAGGGTAGGGGGACAAATCACTATTTCCACTCCAGAGGGTGCAACAGTAGGGAAAGCATTGGATAGCGTAGAGGTAAAAATTACTATTCCCACTCCAGCGGGTGCAACAGTAGGGAAAGCGTTGGATAGCGTAGGGGTAAAAATTACTATTCCCACTCCAGAGAGTGCAACAGTAGGGAAAGCGTTGGATAGCGTAGGGGTAAAATGTACTATTCCCACTCTAGTGAGCTTAACCGTAGAGAAAGTAAATATTTAATATATTAATCAATATAAATTCAATATCAATACCAATAAAAAATGTATTAAAAGTAAATACCAATTTAATACAATATAATAATTAATCAATTTAAAAAAAATATTAATTATTAAAATCCATTAACTATTAATACAAATTAATTACCAATTTACAATTAATTAATTAAAAGATAAAATAGTATTAACAATTAATTCAAAATAAATACCAATAAATGAATAACAACATTTCATTAATTACATTTAAATAACTTCCCACCCAAATCCCCTATAAACCCACAGCTACGGAAAATAAATTAATTAAATTCACTTAATTATTAATTCATCCATTAATAAAAATGATTTACCAATTAATAATTAAGTAATTACCAATGAAAAATTAATTAACAATTAATTCAAAATAAATACCAATAAGTAAATTAACATATTTAATTAATTATAATTAAATTACTTCCCACCCTATTCCCCTATAAACCCACAACCTGCTACAGAATTAAATTATGCAAAAATTAAATAACAGAAAATTAATTACTTAAAATAAATTTCAAAACAATATACACTTTGCACACATATACTAACATACAAAACACTTTTAAAAAATTGATATTAAAAATTGGATAATTTCAATAACCTATATTATATACTTCGATATTTGGACTTTCTATATTTATTAAAAACCGATATTACTTTACTTACCTTAAAAACAATATTTTTGATGACTATATTCTTTCCATTCGATATTTTTTTCATTCTATATTTTGAAGTCGATATTTGTGTAATTCAATATTTTGTACTCAATATTTTGTCTGTATACCCCCAGGGGATATCAGGTCGACCAGCAGTGATGACCTAGGTAGTATGCGGCCCTGGAAAAACCTAGACTTAGACTCCCTTAACAATCTGCTAAGGGTAAATCCCCTGGACACTAACTTACCCTGTTGCTCCTTAAACATTGCGGTATCCGACTGGCTAGCCAAGTCTATTGACATATGTCTGCCTCTGGCATTAAAACGCAGTTCGACTCACCATCCTCCTGCCCCATGGTTTAATAATGAGTTAAAGGACATGAAATCAAAATGTAAACACTTAGAAAGAAATGGCATAAGACTTACTCTCTGAATGGCAAGTCGGACTATAAGGCCTCCTTAAACAAATATCATCTGGCATGTAAGGTGACGAAAATATCTATTGTGTCGATTGCCATATCCACCTCAGTGAACCATCCACGGGCCTTATTTTCCATGGTCAAGAAGCTGGCAGGATCTAACACGACTCCAGCCTTAGATGATACCCAATGCTATTACAAATTATTTTACCACTAAGGTTGAAACAATATACAGCTCATTAAAGACCTCCAATTCTGTGAATATAGTGAGTTCCCTGACCAAGATGGCAAGCGGGAGTCATTATTCCTCAGCAGCTAAGATCTCTACATGGTTGC
Source organism: Lissotriton vulgaris (assembly GCF_964263255.1). NCBI lineage: Eukaryota > Metazoa > Chordata > Amphibia > Caudata > Salamandridae > Lissotriton > Lissotriton vulgaris. The sequence goes on along the minus strand of NW_028244322.1, from coordinate 448,515 downwards.
CTTTCGACGACAAATCTTTCTTGGACTGTTTAGCCAGGGTAAAATCTGTCTCTCCTTCAGACCCTCTCCCCGCAAACATCTTGGAACAGCTTTCTCGAGAAGCTCATGGTATTCTCAAAGCACTTTTAAATGCTTCTTTATGAGAATCCCGCATTCCCCTTGAATCAAAATGTGCTATGGTGGTTCCTTTGTTGAAAAAGTCGGGAGCGGATCCTACGGTCATGTCAAACTTCCGCCCTATCTCACTGCTGCCGGTCCTTTACAAGATTTTGGAAAAGCATGTTAACTGTCAACTTTCATCCCATGTGGAACGTTCAGGCTTTTTGCACCCATCCCAATTGGGGTTCAGAACTCATTTTTCTACCAAAACCACTTTGCTGGGGGTTACGGAGAAGTTGCGCTCCTGCTTAGACAGAGGGGAGACAACGACGCTCATTTTACTTGATCTAAACGCCGCATTTGACACGGTGTCACATTCCATCTTTTTAAAGTCCCTCCAGTCAGCAGGAGTTGCAGGGCCTGCATTAACCTGGCTGTCCTCCTTTCTTAGCGACCGTACATTCCAGGTTTTCTCTTCTAAATACTCATCTACTATCAGGTCATCGGCGTACGGAGTTCCCCAGGGGTACACTCTGAGCCCTGTGCTCTTTAACAACTATGTGAGACCCCTGGCATCAATTGTAGAGGACGCAGGTTTATCCCTCTTCTCGTACGCTGATGACACGCAAATCATCTTCTCCTTGTCCTCTACCAAGGTAGGTTCTCCTTCTCCCCTTCAAGTCAGTTTACGGCGGGTGTTGGAGTGGATGAGTGCTAATTTGTTGAAATTAAATGGAGAGAAAACCGAGGTGGTTATTCTAGGTAAACACAAGCACCTCTGGGGGCCCCAACATTGGCCATTGGAAATGGGCTCTCTCCCTAAACCGGTTACTCAAGTTCGTAACCTGGGGTTTATCCTCGATAACACCCTCTCAATGGGGCAACAGGTGGTTAGCGCCGCTTCCACATGCTTCACTATTCTAAGATGGTTGCAGAAGATTATCTGGATGCTCCCTGACTCCACAAAAAGAACTGTGGTCCTGGCGCTGGTCACCTCGCGCCTGGACTACGGGAACGTTCTGTACCTTGGGGGAAATCAGGAGGTGCTGAAGAAACTCCAGCTAGTCCAGAACTCCGCAGCCCGTCTTGTATGTCAGATCCCAAGGAGATCATCCATCTCTCCTGTTTTGTGGGATTTGCACTGGCTCCGCATTGAGAGCCGTATTAAATTTAAGACCCTGTGTCTTATTTTTAAAATGAACCAAGGGTCCGCCCCTCTTTATCTTAAGGAGATTGTCCATCCCTATGTCCCTTCTCGGCCCCTATGCTCAGCCACTCAAGGCAACTTGGTAACACCTAGTTGTATACTATCTAGAATGGATGGTCGTTCCTTTGCATTCCTCTGCCCTAGAGTATGAAATTCTCTTCCCTGGTCTATGAAGCAGGCGTCGTATTATCTTAGGTTCCAGCGAGATCTTAAGACCTGGCTCTTTTCTCAGTGATGAGTTATCTGGTTATTCAGTTGCCGTAGTTTAACTACCTGCGCCGGGAAACCCTGTCCAGGGTAGCTGTGCGCAATATAAATTTAATTATTAATAATAATAATAATAATAATAATAATAATAACAGGCTCAGGCCTTCCATTCCAGTCTCTGTGAGTGCAGTTTTAAACTTCCAATTTGATCTGGCATTTGCACCCACTTGCCAGGCCCATACCTTCCCTTTTATTACATATGTCACCGGTAAGGTAGGGCCAAGGCAGCCCCATGAGAGGGGTGCAGTGTATTTAAAAGGTAAGATATGTACCATGGTGTTTTTCATGTCCTGACACTGAAATATTGCTAATTTCGCTTTTCCCTATTGCAAGGCTTATCTCTCCCATAGCGTAACATTGGAGTTGCCGTGAAACTTCTTTTAAGCATAATTTCCCATTGGGAGCAGATGGAAATTTGGAGTTTGGGGTCTTTGGACTCACAATTTTAAAATACATATTTTGGTAAAGTTAGTTATTAAATTGTTTGTCTGAAAATGACACTTTGCTTAGTCATTCTGTGCCTCTGCCTGTCTGTAGAATACATTTCTAGGTTGGCTAACAGTTGGGCTGTTGTACATTCACTCTAGACAGCCCCTCAAAGGGAGTTGAGGTGTGCCCTGCATATCATGATGGGCCATTCCTAAGCTGATGGGCCTTCCTGAGCTAGAATGGTGGAAGGAGTTAACACTGACTCCTGAATGGGGCTATGCCTTTCCTCACACAAATTAGTCTCCATCTCTTGTGTGTCTGATGCCTGGGCAGAGAAGGGCAGGGTCTTGTGCACTACAAAGACTTTCCTTTGAAGTTTGCCTACTTCAAAGGCTGAAATAGGTATATGTAATGGAATTCTGACACCATATACACTTCTGTATTGAGGACATTGTACCAGGAACAAGAGCTGGATACTGAAAGACCAATTCCCATGCACACACTCGATTAGATTCAAACACCAAGGCGCCGATTCCGATCCGGTAAAAAAAATCCCCCGTACGATTCGTATTCGTAGCCGTTTCCGTACGACGCGTAAACACACCGTACGACCCGGCGAGTACGATCCGGACCGGGTGATCAGGACGCTATTCGTACGGTCCGCGTCAGGTAAGGGCGATTCGTACGGAAAGCGCACAATCACATACACACCGTACGGCGCATACCCCCATGATCGGCGGGGTACGCGCCGTACCCCTGCGATCATGGGGGGTACGCGCCGTACACCCAGCGTACATGGGGTACGCGCCGTACACCCACCGTACATGGGGTACGGTGCGTACCCCATGTACGCTGGGTGTACGGCGCGTACCCCCCATGATCGCAGGGGTACGGCGCGTACCCCGCCGATCATGGGGGGTACGCGGCGTCCCCGGGGGGGCGTTCTGTACTTGTTTCGGCGCGAACTATGCGTTTACGGCTGTTTCCAGCTCCCGTAAAGAAAAGGGGTCATACGGTGCGTACCCGACACGAATCGTACTTGCTGGGTCGTAAAAACCAGCCGCGAACCGTAGCGATGTCACGTACAGCGGGTTCTGAGTGAGACTCGTACGGATATTTGAGTCGTACGGAGTCCTGTACGACTCGTACGGACTTTGGCTCCTGGTACGGATCGTACTTCGTCGTACATACGGGGACGTTTACGGGTACGATTCGTACGGGGAAAAATGCTCCGTACGACGATTCGGAGAGCATTTTACCGGATCGGAATCGACGCCCAAGTAGTGTAAATGTCAGTTCAAAACAGTATAATCATAAAGAATAATGTCCACTTCTTCTTATGAGAGCAATATTTTCTTTTTTATTGCTCAAATTAAACCACGCCAGCCGACACGTGTTTCATCAGAGTACAGATCACTCTGACTCTTCAGGGCTGGAATTAAAAACAAAATATACATGGTGCTAAGTGTTTTGATGTGTATTACATCATACAGTTTCACATTATAGTGGCAATAATTTACAAAAAGGAATTTCGTGTCCATCCTATTACATTATTATGCTTATGCAGTACATGTCTCCCTGACGTAACAAGAATACTCGTGCGTAGGGAGTGGGGGCGAAAATGGAAAAAATATTTTTTTTTGTTAAGTTTCGGTGTTCCACGGAGGAGGAAAAAGGGGCTCTGTATGGTCTCCTACATAGCGAAACCAATTAGATTCCTCACACACACTGCAGTTGTCATTTATACATTCAATTTCATGCTGTCTAGAGACCTTGTTATATTCATCAAGTACATCTTTACTCGTGCATGTGCCATGCTCATGCCATGAAAGGGTGACTGTGTGGTCAATTTGCGGCGACATTTTTCCATGATATCATTTTTGTACCGATATTTTGCAGACTGAGCAAACCATGTTTATTATTATTTTAAATACGACCAATCATGCCAACGGGTTAGGAAAAGGAAAGTGAAGTGAAAATATGGTGTCCATAGGAGTCATAGAAAGTTTGAAAAACCGAGTATCTGAAACTGTTAAAACATTGACGCAAGAGAATAGGATAGACCCCGCACCATTGTTGAAATGTTTAGATAAGAGACTGTTTGGTGGTAGGCATGCGTGTTCCTACCTTTCTTGTAATAATGGCGTGTGTTGTAGTTCTGAGTTAATGAAATATATAATGCCAATGAGTAATTGCTGCTCCTAATTTACATCTGAAACTGTCTGATAAACAAGAAGAAGAAATCAATGCATCAGTTTAGTGCATAATTGCAAAACTCGAGATATCGCTGCTGCCTGAACTGAAGCTGTGTCCCCGTTTGATGCAATGACCATGGCTTACAATGCAGACCCTAGCTTTCTGTTGCAGAGCCTCCAAAATGCTGCTGTGTGAGTTTTGAGCACCACATCACCGAATTCCGTGGCACACCACTCTGACTCTGTGCCTGCTTTGCCTCAGTGAAACTGACACAGCGTGACTTAACTTTCGACACATCATAGATACATCATCCACGAGTGCCGCTTTCCTCATCGACACCGCACCGCTGTAATGAACCGACGCATCATGCCACAAACAACACAACACCTCCCCTGTGGCAGTAAGGAACCGATACATCACATCACCTCCCCTGCCTAACAGTACGTAACCGCCGCATTAAATCCCCTGCACCAGTATTGCATCGCAGGCTTTCTGACACTTCACCTCCCCTGCACCTTGCACCGTCTCTGATTTTTAATTTGTGTATGGTGTAGCGACAGGGTAATTTTAGTGCCTTTTAAGACTGGTGGTGACTATAATCCACTACCATCTCAGTCCTAGTTGCATTTGCGTTTATTTGTAGGGCTTAACTATGTAATTTGACAGGGTTTAGTGCCTTTTTCCGTTTTCTCGGGTCTACAGGCCCGAAAGCTAGAGAGAAGCCATTTTGTACTTCTGCCTCGACTGTCCGAGGCGCTTGCAGGGTAAAGTTAGTGTTTAGAATTCATTCTGTTATTCGCTAGTGAAGAACCGGTCAAGACTGGCCCTTATCAAAGGAATGTGTTTGTCTCCCCGGCTCTAGACGCAATACGCAGGTGGCCACTGTGGAAGGCGAAGGGAGCCGGGGACTGGTACAGGAATTTGGTGGAAGTCGGCCTAATACCGGAATTTTCCATAGAGAAAGAGAGCTCTATATTATCAAGGAGCAAAGAGATAGAAGAGGAGAGCAACGTGTGGAGTAGACCGAAGAAGTTGGACCAAAGGCTGGTGCATAGAGACTGATACCATCAGATAATTGAAATCCTGAAACGAAGAAAGAAAGTGATTGAGAATCCTGTAGTGACATCATACAGGAGTGGCAGAGACTGAGTCCAGAAGAGGGTTCGAGTATTTTAGAACCAGGGCAGCGTAGATGAGGCGTAGCGGTGCAGACGTGTATTCGTGAGCCATAGAGAGAGAGCAGAGTCCCGAGCATATTGAAGACAAAGCGAGAGAGAGAGGGATCAGCTTCGCTGCTGAAATGGAAAGACACACGTCAAAGGTGAGCGTTCTGAGCTTAGTGTAGAATATATCTAGTCATTCATGTTTACTCCCCTTTTAGGTTATAGGTAGCAACTAATTTAACTCATGTGTCTTTTGCTCATTCTGTCATGTTTAATTGTAGAATAAAGATTTAATGATAACTATCTTTGAATGTTGTTTTTATGAATGGGATTAACCTTTCCTTTTAACCAGGTGCTGTAATACAGAAGGATGGGTTATGCCCTTCTGAAAAGGTAACTGATGATGGGGGGAGAGTGTGAACCTCATTTGGGAAATAACTTTTAAAGGTGAATCCCCAATAGTGTCCCTATTAGTGTATATCGTCGGGAGACGTTAAAGAATCGTCGGCAGACGTTAAAGATATCGTCGGGTGACGTTAAAGATAAAGAATCGTCGGGTGACGTTAAAGATATCGTCGGGAGACGTTAAAGATAAAGAATCTCTGGGTGACGTTAAAGATATCGTCGGGAGACGTTAAAGAATTGTCGGGTGACGTTAAAGATATCGTCGGGAAACGCTAAAGATAAAGAATCGTCGGGTGGCGTTAAAGATATCGTCGGGAGGCGTTAAAGAATATTAGATGAGGTAATTATAGGATGAGATATGGAATCCATTAGATGTTAGTGGTATGTTTGACTGTATAGGCTTGTAAATAGCTCTTTTTCACCTTCTGAGGTGAGTATTCTAGATATCTTGTAAATAGTGGCCTGAGAAGAGTGTCGTATAGTAGTGAGCTTAATAATTAAGCCAAAAAACCCAAGAAAACAATAAAGCTAATTGGATAATTAAAGTGACATGTAGACAAAATCAATAGAAACAAGCCAAATAATTATATTCAAAATTAGTTTGTGATTTATTTAAATATTTTCTTCATTTTTTTGTTTAGAATTTCATTTATAAAAGATTCATATAAATCATTAAAACGTCAATGACATACATTTTGTGATTTCGGAAAATTATCTATACATATTTGGTTTTTTGGCTTAATCATTAAGCTCACTACTATTTGTTCTTCTAGAAAATAGTTTAATTTACTCCCTACTAGTAGTGAATGCATTAGAAGTAGGGGTCCCCCCTTTTTTCCTAAATTCTGAGAAGAGTGTCGTTACGTGACGACTGGGTTAGCCACGGTTGGTAGGCTGCTTGTTCTGAGAATCCGGTAGTTACATTTGGCGTCACAAACCGTTTTCGATTGATGGGTGCGGGTATGCCTTCGTGATTCCGTATGGAGATCCGTGGGTTCTCGCCGTGAGTGATTTTGTATATATTTGTTTGAATATACAGTTTTTTCTTGTTCAATGTTATTTTTGTTTGTTCTTGTTTGTTTGATTCAATTGTATAATGTTTTCGAGAAAATCGAAACCATCTTTTCAGTTGCCTTTGGAAATTCCTGGTTGGGAATCGACTGCTTATGAAGCGCTTGCTCATGAATGGGCTAATTCTACTGGTTTGAGTGAGAACTGGAATTCATGTTTGGAGAATGCTGAGCCAGCTCAGGTGGTTGCGTGCCTGCAGAAAATTCCGGTGGCAAAAGTTGATGAGCTTCCCATATTGGGACGTAGAGGTTGGATTTTATTATATGCGTACAGGCTTGTACATGAAAATTGTTCTCGATTACAACGTGAGAATAAAACTTTAGAGGAACAGTTTGTTCAAGTTCGAAATGATGCTACTCTATTATGATGTCAGAATAAATTGCTTGCTGACAAGTTAGAAACGTATCAAGCTGTGGCCGAAAGATCTGCTGTGCGCATTGCGAAATACAAATATAGACACAGACGTGGTAGGGCCAACACCAGAAAAGTGCGTATGGTTATTGCAAAAGCAGGGCTTGATTGGAACCCTGACGAATGGGATGGTGATATTTGGAATTCGTCTGATTCATTTTCTTCGGCTGAAGAGAATGCTGCGCGTGCGCCTTCTCGCACTACACGTCATTGTCACTCTAAAGAACGTACTGAGATTTCTGCTCATCCGATTTATCGACATAAATTACAGGGCAATCCTAATAATCCACAGGGAATTCCGCTTGACAGCTTAGAAGATTATACTCAACGGGAATTGAATTACATTTTGGAGAGGTTCCGGCAAAAGCCGGGTGAATCCTTGCTTACTTGGATGGTTCGTCTTTTTGATTTGGGTGCTTCGGGAATCTCGTTGGATCAAGGTGATGCTGTGAAGTTTTGTACGTTGAGTTCTGACCCTACGGGTCAGGAATGTTTTTGTAATTTTAATGGCAATAATCAGACTGATCTGTTGCAGTTGGCGGTTGACGGTTGTAATCATAAGTACCCTTCTGAATCTGATTGGCCTCTTAATGAGAAGCCGTGGTATACTCTGAGAGATGCTTCTCAGCGACTGAACGAGGAAGTTATGAAGACCTCTATCTTTTTGGGTTCGGCACATAGGTTGATGGATGGTTTGCTTAATGCCTCTGTGCGGAACAGAATCATTTGTACTTCTCCTGCTGCATACAAACAAGTGATGATGACTTTGTTGATTAATCAGACTGGTAATCCTTTGTCTGAAGTGATTGAGGCTGTGCGTGAACTCGGTGAGTTGGGTGCATGGATTAAACCTGAATGACAGTCTCGACCGGAAGGTCGCACTAATGATTACAGATTCACTAGACGTGATATGTTTCAATCTTTGGTAAAGGATGGTGTGAAAGCCGATGACCTTGATTATTTGCCTAATAATGTGTTATCGACTATGTTTCGTAAGCGTGGTCTGGATAAGAAGGAAGGAGCTAAGAAGGTCCGTAAACAGGACTATGATATTAACCTCATCGCTGCTAAAGGAATTCTTCTCCTGTGCTGGCCCCGATTTAAATGGGTGTGGTTGTGACGGAACCATTCCGTCATCAGCACAGCCCAACCGTGACTGATGACGGAATGGTTCCGTCACAAGCATCGAAGGGGTTAATCATTCTGATGGCAGTGGGGATGATGGTATGCCGCGTTGAGTGAGAGGCAGAGAGAGTGGGAGAGAAAGAGAGTGGGATAGGACACGAGATGAATTGTCTCATTCTAGAAGAGAGCGAGAGAGAGATAGAGAGGAGAAAAGAGATCATTCTGAACGCAGAGATAGAGGAGAGAGATATCAATCCGCAGAGGTGAGGTTGAGAGACAAAAGATCATGATCCCTTGAGCGGAGATCACAATATTTTTCAAATGACAAAAATCCTTTTCATGAAGAGAAAGGGTATGAAAGAGTGGCGACACTACCTAAACGATATGAGAGTCTTTATCCTGATTTGACTTGGGCGACAGAACACAGTAAAAGAGACTAGGAAGTAGGTCAAGCTCCAGTGCAAAATTGGGCTCGCAAAGATTACAGGCCTTATGTAGATATTGAAATTTATTGGAGACATCGAAATATACAGAGGGCCCGAGCATTGGTGGATACTGGAGCGGAGGCCACTCTAATTTCTGGAAATCCCAAAAAGTTTAAAGGACAAGGCTATACGATTACTGGATTAGGTGATAAAGAAACCCCCGCAGTACAAACTAAACTTGAATTGAGAATAGGTAGGAACCCCCGAAAAGAGTATCATGTATCAGTGGTACCTCTTGATGAATATATAATTGGAATTGACATTTTAAAAGGTATGACATTGTATTTAGATGACGGATGTTACAAATTTGGACATAAGTATTACATATCAACAAAAGCTGTGAGAGTCGGACGTTTAAAAATGCCTCCGATTAAAATTCCCCAAGCCACGAAGGTGGTTTCAATGAAACAATATCGTATTACCGGTGGGCACGATGAGATCAGTCCTACTATTGAAGACTTGATGGATGCAGGAGTGGTAATTCCCATTACTTCGGCCTGGAACAATCCTGTTTGGCCGGTCCGTAAAAGTGATAATTCTTGGCGCATGACTGTTGATTATCGAGAATTAAACAAACATACACCTTCTCTGACTGTTGCAGTCCCTGATGTTATTACTTTAATTGAAAGAATCCAGGAACATTCAGGAACATGGTATGCAACCATTGACATTGCTAATGCTTTCTTTTCTATTCCAATTGCCCCCGAATGTCAGGAACAATTCAGTTTTACATGGAATGGTCGTCAAATGATGTTTAGAAGTCTTCCCCAGGGCTATGTACATAGTCCGATAATCTGTCATCGAATAGTGGCAGAGCATTTAGATGAGGTGACTGTGGATCCAAACATTCAGGTGTGCCATTATATAGATGATATACTAATTCAAGGCGAGACACAATATCAGGTACGAATACAGTTAGAGCGAATTGTTGCACATTTACAAAGCAAAGGCTGGGAGATTAATCCTGATAAATTACAGGGTCCAGCGCAACATGTGAAATTCTTGGGTATTCATTGGCATGAAGGGAATCGAGAAGTGATTCCACAAGTAAAACAGAAAATTGCAGAATTTGCAGTTCCTAAAAGCAGAAAAGAAGCCCAAAGATGTATTGGTTTATTTGGCTTTTGGCATCAACACATCCCACACTTGAGTCAGATTTTGGCCCCTTTGTACAAAGTTACACGTAAAAAGAATGCGTTTGAATGGAACAGAGCACAACAAGATGCGTTTGATTTGGCAAAAGAAGCGATTCAACATGCTTTGGATCTGTGGCCAGTGTGTGATGGTGATGTGGATCTGAAAGATATCTGTACAAGATATGTATGCAAATTGGAGCTTATGGCAAAAGCAAGGTAAAACTAGAGTACCCCTAGGTTTTTGGACTAAAAAGTTGCCCGAGGCTGGTGAGCGTTATACACCTTTTGAGAAGCACTTGCTTGCATGCTATTGGGCTTTGGTGGATACTGAGCAGTTAACATTAGGACATGATGTGATTTTAAGACCAGAAATTCCTATAATGCAGTGGGTTTTGAGTTCGCCGAAAACTGATAGAATTGGCCATGCTCAGGAAGTGAGCATCATAAAATGGAAGTGGTATATACAAGATCGGGCTCGAGTGGGCCCAAAAGGAGTTGCAATGTTGCATGAGAAAGTGGCGCAGGCGCCGATGGAAGAGAGAGAGAAAGAGTTCTCCGTACCTATAGTACAGGAATCTCCTGTTAAGTGGGGTATGCCGTTCGTGGAGGATAGAAAACATGTATAGTTTACGGATGGTTCAGCCAGGTACATAGGAGAAAAGAGACATTGGAAAGCAGTCTTGTTTAATCCCACGACTCAGAAATTGTTGAGCACCACTGGTGAAGGGCGAAGTAGTCAGTTTGGGGAATTGTATGCTGTGTACCAAGTTTTAAAACCAGAATTGGCAGGAACATGTCATATTTTTACTGATTCATGGTCGACTGCGAATGGATTGGTAGTTTGGTTACCTACATGGTAGTCCCATAATTGGATGGTCCATAATAAAACAATCTGGAGCAAAGAATTGTGGCAGGAAATTTGTGAATTACTTCCCCAAAGCAATGTGACAGTTTTTCATGTTGATGCTCATATGCCTATTGACTCACTTGACAAATTATTTAATAACATTGCAGATGAGAGATCTAAAATTTCTGAGGCAGTGGTGGACCAACAAAACTCTGATTTGGAAGGATTGGCGAAATGGGCCCACCAAAAAGCAGGACATTTTGGAAAGAAAATTAGTAGAAGGTGGGCTACTGAAAGAGGCATTCATATTACCCTTGATTTGATTAAAACAGCAATACTTCATTGTCCCATATGTCAACATTCCCGACATAAAGAGGTGCCCAGAATAGTGAAAGGCCAGTTACACAGAGGTAAATCCCCCGCACAAATTTGGCAGATCGACTATATCGGTCCTCTGCCTATGAGTAAAAATTGCCAATATGTTTGTACAGTTGTTGACACTTATAGCAGTTTCCTAATCACTTTTCCATGTAAGAGAGCTACGCAGATTAATACAATGAAGACATTAGATTTGATTACATTATATTATGGTACTCCCCTTCAGGTGCAGTCCGATAATGCCTCCCACTTCAAAGGAAGATTGGTGCAAAATTATTGTGCAGACAACAATATTGATTGGGTGTTTCATATACCTTATTACCCGCAGGCTGCGTGTTTGATTGAGAGAATTAATGGATTGGTAAAAGATCAGTTGTGCAAATTGTCGGATGGTACCTTAAAGAATTGGAGAGATCATTTATCAGATGCTTTATTGATTTTAAATAACAGACCGTATCTGTATGCAAATTCTCCTTTAATGCGTTTGCTTCCTCCTGCAGTTGATGTTCAGCCTAATTCAATTAAAAGTACAGTTTCCTATTGGGAAATTACTCCCGGAGCTTTGGCTCCACGTAGAGCTACCCCTGGGTCCGCAGGCCTAGACCTGCATTCTTTGAAAACGATTATTCTAAAAATTAACAGTATTGTTATAATTGAAACAGGAATTGGTGTTCAAATACCTGCAGAACATTTTGGATTGATTGCCCCGAGATCTGGTTTAGCTTTAAAAGGCATCCAGGTGCTTGGTTGGGTAATTGATAGCGATTACCAAGGAGAAATAAAAGTCATCCTGTTGAATAGTGGCGATTCCGAAATAATCATTATTGAAACCGACCGAATCGCTCAATTGGTCATTATGCCTGTTTTCAGTGGTGTGATTCAAAAGGGCACTGCTCCAACTCTGTCAACAATGCGTGGAACTGGTGGATTCAGTTCAACTGATAATCCTGGAGCTAGAGTGTGGGTACAGTCGCCAAATAATCCCCCTGAACAGGCCGAAATTATTGCAACAGGATCTGACAACACAGTACTAGTGATGAGGCCAGGGCAGGAAAGCTGGGATGTAGTCCCGGCTGATAAATGTTATCTGCGAGAATGAGTAATGCCTGTTCTTTTTAATACAGATCATTGCATGGATTGCTGCTGCCGGATGTGTCGTCTTTGGACTCCCTTTGGTCTGCTGCGCCGAGAGTCAAGAGAGCGCTCAGGACCGGATTAATGACAGAGAACGTCGTTCCATCGCTTCGTGGGACATCACTACCAACTTTTGGACGTATCTAGCACGAGTTGTTGATAATTCTACTCACTTTTGTTTAGCATCTATGAGATCTGTCAATGATCTCCTCACAACGTGCCTTGTGGCTGTCCCAATCTCGACAGCCTCCCTTCTACACTTTTTCAATGTATCTGAAGTGTATCCTACATTTATTCATTCAGATTTTTCAGCTTACGACTACTGCATTTCATGTACTGTTCTAAGTGAACCAGAATCCCCATTGACTTTTCAGATTTCAACATACAATATCACAGAAAGTGACATTTGTAATAACATGACCTGCGACCCTAGATATATAGGCAAATGTGCCCAACTATGATTAGAATGTTCCAGTTCATTTTCTATTCATGAAATTTTTTTTGTGTTACCAGGACTCCTGCTGCGTGAGCTTCAGTCCAAAATAATATGAGTTGCAAACGTCTTATAGTGACTGCAAGCCTAAACAGTACTTCTGCTATTTTAACTGATTTATTATTAGATTCTCAAGGCGAGCGCCGTGCTATTTTACAGAATAGAGCTGCAATGGATAATCAATTACTAAAACATGACCATGGCTGTTCAGATTTTGAGGGCCTATGTTGTTTTAACTTATCAGATCATTCTAAATCCATTAGGTCCCATCTTAATAAGTTACATGAGCTGACACAAAAAGTGAGGGAACATTTAAATGTAGGGTGGTTTGATTGGCTTTTTAATTGGCTGCCAGATTTTCATTTCTTACGCCAGCTTTAGGTGGGATTTTCTTAGCAATTAGTTTTTTAATTGTTATTTGTTGTTGCATTCAGTGTATACCATCCTTTTTCCGTATGTTCCGTCCACGAGTTATGGCTAGGTCATTTAGTCTTGTTTCCTATTATTCTTCAACTGATATACGTCCTGTTTGAATTCCCCTTTTTGTTTTACTTTGACTTTTGATGCTAGTGCATTAAGTCAGGAGTGGAATGTAGCGACAGTGTAATTTTAGTGCCTTTTAAGACTGGTGGTGACTATAATCCACTACCATCTCAGTCCTAGTTGCATTTGCGTTTATTTGTAGGGCTTAACTGTGTACTTTGACAGGGTTTAGTGCCTTTTTCCGTTTTCTCGAGTCTACAGGCCCGAAAGCTAGAGAGAAGCCATTTTGTACTTCTGCCTCGACTGTCCGAGGCGCTTGCAGGGTAAAGGTAGTGTTTAGAATTCATTCTGTTATTCGCTAGTGAGGAACCGGTCAAGACTGGCCCTTATCAAAGGAATGTGTTTGTCTCCCCGGCTCTAGACGCAATACGCAGGTGGCCACTGTGGAAGCGAAGGGAGCCGGGGACTGGTACAGGAATTTGGTGGGAGTCGGCCTAATACCGGAATTTTCCATAGAGAAAGAGAACTCTATATTATCAAGGAACAAAGAGATAGAAGAGGAGAGCAACGTGTGGAGTAGACCGAAGAAGTTGGTCCAAAGGCTGGTGCATAGAGACTGATACCATCAGCTAATTGAAATCCTGAAACAAAGAAGGAAAGTGATTGAGAATCCTGTAGTGACATCATACAGGAGTGGCAGAGACTGAGTCCAGAAGAGGGTTCGAGTATTTCGGAACCAGGGCAGCGTAGATGAGGCGTAGTGGTGCAGACGTGTATTCGTGAGCCATAGAGGGCGAGCAGAGTCCCGAGCATATTGAAGACAAAGCGAGAGAGAGAGGGATCAGCTCCCCTGCTGAAATGGAAAGACACACGTCAAAGGTGAGGCGTTCTGAGCTTAGTGTAGAATATATCTAATCATTCATGTTTACTCCCCTTTTAGGTTATAGGTAGCAACTAATTTAACTCATGTGTCTTTTGCTCATTCTGTCATGTTTAATTGTAGAATAAAGATTTAATGATAACTATCTTTGAATTTTGTTTTTATGAATGGGATTAACCTTTCCTTTTAACCAGGTGCTGTAATACAGAAGGATGGGATATGCCCTTCTGGAAAGGTAACTGATGATGGGGGGAGAGTGTGAACCTCATTTGGGAAATAACTTTTAAAGGTGAATCCCCATTAGTGTCCTTATTAGTGTATATCGTCGGGAGACGTTAAAGAATCGTCGGGAGACGTTAAAGATATCGTCGGGTGACGTTAAAGATAAAGAATCGTCGGGTGACGTTAAAGATATCGTCGGGAGACGTTAAAGATATCGTCGGGTGACGTTTCAGATCTCGTCGGGAGACGTTAAAGAATCGTCAGGTGACGTTAAAGATATCGTCGGGAGAAGTTAAAGATAAAGAATCGTCGGGTGACGTTAAAGATATCGTCGGGAGACGTTAAAGAATCGTCGGGTGACGTTAAAGATATCGTCGGGAGACGTTAAAGAATATAAGATGAGGTAATTATAGGATGATATATGGAATCCATTAGATGTTAGTGTAATGTTTGACTGTACAGGCTTGTAAATAGCTCTTTTTCACCTTCTCAGGTGAGTATTCTAGATATCTTGTAAATAGTGGCCTGAGAAGAGTGTCGTTACGTGACGACTGGGTTAGCCACGGTTGGTAGGCTGCCTGTTCTGAGAATCCGGTTGTTACACCTGGCCAAGCACATTCATTGAGTTCAGGGAACTACAATTGCATTTAGTCTTTTAAAAATGATATCTTGACTTGTGTATGTTGGATTTTTGTCCTTTGGTCCTATTTTAATCAGATAAATATTTTGTACAAATACTTTACACATTGCCTCTGGGATAAGCCTGCCTGCTCTGAGCCAAGCTACCCAGAGCTTGAGCAGGGTTTATCTTAGCTGTGTCCCTTACCATGACTAAAGTGACGCTAGACCCCATTTCTAACACTCAGAAACATTACAAATGCTCTGTAATTAATGTTTTTTGGATCCCCTGTATTTTTACCCTACAGGTGTGATTTATACTCCACTACTCACGACCTAGTGCGGCACCAGTAGGTATATTTTAGTAATTTCAGGGAGTAAGGGTGATTGTTAGTTATTTAGATGGATCAAATCTTTTTATAAGCAAAGGAAGCCCCTCCCTCCAAACCTAACTGGATGCCTAAATTGGTGCTAAATATGTTTGTTAGGTGGTTTTATGAGCATAGGGAGGGTTGCAGATTTGAATCTGAGTCCTACGGCAGTGCTAATTTTTGTCATAGGCTCTTAGTTGGATGGCTAAGAGTGCAGTTGTTATGCAACCCTTTCAGTAGTTATTTTACCCGCTAGGGGCTACATCTTTTGATTCTACCCTTAGTTCATTTTGTTATATTCTGCTACGCTTAATATGGCTATAGGGGAGTGGAACACCTGGGAAAGGGAGGCGTTATCACCACTGGAGTTGTTAATATCCACTTTGTGTCGTTAGCACGTTTTGGTGCACGTGCTCCTCTTTATTCCCTGCCCACTTTTGTATCTGGAACCTTCTCTTTGGGCTAGCTTTGGGCTGTTCCCTGGATCTCGAGTGATCTATTGCTTCACCTGTCCTGCAGGGGAGATGGTGGTAGGCTGCTCTGCGGCCCCATTTACTCACATCTATGCTGCCTCGTGAAGGAGGGAGAGAGGAAGCAGGGTTGGACTGGGAACGACAACTGGCCCTGTAACAAAAACGGCCCCCAGGGGCCCCAAACCGTCCCCCATCCGTGCGGCCCACCGGGGAATTGCCCGGTGCCCGCTACGGCCAGTGCGGCCCTGGGGGGAGGGGGATAGGGGGTAGGGGTGTGATGGTGAGGGAGGGAAGGAGAGGGAGGGAGACGGAAGAAGATTGAGGGAGAGGGAAGGAGAGAGGAAGAGGGAAGGTGAGAGAGGGAGACAGAGAGAGAAAGAATGAGACAGTCAGAGCGAAGGAGAGATTGGAAGAGACAAGGAGAGAGAGGGAGTGAGACAGTCAGAGTGAGTGAGACAGAGGAAGACAGGGAGGGAGAGAGAGGGATGGAGGGAGGGAGACAGAGAGAGAGAAAGAGATAGAGGGAGGGAGACAGAGAGAGGGAGACAGAGAGAGAGACAGAGAGAGAGAGAGAGAGATAGACAGAGAGGGGGATGGAGTGAGGGAGCCAGAGAGAAGGGGGAGAGAGATGTGTGTATGCCGGGTCTGGTAGGTTAGTGGACGAAGGCGTCCTCTGCAGGGACCTGTGTTCAACCTCATGGTCACAGTTTTTTGCTGTTGCTCTAGCCTTGCCCCACTCCCCTACTGACCCCGCCCCCACCGGTGCGGCCCTCGGACACAAACCACACTGCAAATTTGGCCCCAAGAGAAAGTTTGTGAGTGCCCATGTTCTAGAAGCATGTGATCCATTTTCCTGCCCTATCTAGCAATGATGGTAACTTCTTTCTTAGTCCCACTTTGTCCATCTGGGCCCACGGTACGTATATGACTCCCGCCGCACCCTTCTGTAGTACTGTGCACATTCTCCACCTGGATGGCCCTGCTGGTTTGTCCTCCGCATAAAGTTCTCACCTTGCGAGGCATTGCTGCGCGTATGGCCCATTTCAGTTGTGGTTTCCACCTCCATTTCTGATGCAATCCTCCAATACTGCCATGTCCTTGTGCTCAAACCATCCTTCTCTAGGTCAATAAAGAAGCTGAATACCCACTTGTTCCCCAAGACCTAAGTGCCGGATACAGGGGCAGCAAGCATCACTCCACATCACCCCCTATCATTAGATCTCGCCGTCTCAGCGCTGTGATATCCTTCTGGATGACTGTTGTGCTCTACAAACAAACAAACAAACAAATAAATAAATAAAGACTGGTTGTACTCGCCCCTCTCATCAGTTCAGTCTGCTAAGAGGTCACAAAATAGGTATGCAAAACTCTTACCTTCCTCCTTAGCTATTATCTCCTTGGGAGTAGGTCTATCTCTATAGTGCAACAGTGTGGGACAGCGCCTGTCCTCATCGCTACTCTACTCGTGTGCACATAAAGGTGCCATCTTGTTTTTCCTGCGTCGTAGGTGTGTGAGCAGGAGATTGCCTTGATACCTGATTTCTTAGTCAGCCCTTTTCTTTGATGAGTGGACCGTGTGACTCTGAGGCCTGCTAGCAGCCTTTCATCGACCTCCATTTCATCCCAATGCTGCTCTCTATATCTTTCTCTCCTTCCCTCTTGAGAGGCGCGGAACATCCTGTGCTCTTGGTGAAATTCTCTCAAGCGGGAGCTTGTGCCTCTCTGCCTCATGTCATCTGGCCTGTGTCTTTTGCTCTGAACAGCATGCTTCTTTTGTTGACTTGGCTTCTCTTCCGAGTTCACCCTTCATTTCCTTCCCTCCTACCTGTGAAAATCCTGTGCCCTACCCTCGTCATCAGCTCCTGGGTGACTGGAGCTCCCATCCTCGCCTGAGCTCGCTGCATCACTTTCGAGAACTGCCAAAAGCTTCCCTGACACATACTTACGCTCACCTGACCCAGTGGGAATGCGTATCATTCCATCTCTTAAGATGTCACATGTTGTGTGTGGTGGATGGGAAGTCGAGTTTTTGGGGATCTTCCCTTTTAATTTGGGCAGTGCTGGAGGTTTCTGGGCCTTGTTAGTTTGACTTTTCTCTGACTTAGATCTGACTGACCTTCTTTTGGTGGGGGGGGGGGGCTTGTCAGCTTCTACCACTGTTAGGTTTGAGTATCCTAATGCAGGAGGAACAGGTGTGAGCACGTCCATCCCAGCATATGGTGAGGAGGTGCTGACTGTTTATTTGCTAACAGCATTGTAGGGATATTGCTCTGGGCCTCTTCAAAGATGGGCCATAATTCTAATAATGCCTCTCTCTTGTCTCTCTTTTGACCTGCATATTTGAAATGTGTTCTAGTCTGCTCAATTATGTTTGTGCCAAAGTTTCCCTCCTTAGGCCAGGGAAATGTGTGTCTTCATGCGTGAATGCCACTCTTGGCAAAACTTGTTTAGTCTTCTTATTTTCTTGGGGAACATAGTCTCCATGGACTTTAGTCCTTTCTATGCTCATGACGGAGCGGTTCCGTTATGGCACCCACCCATGGGGGAAGTGCTGGCGCTCCCCTCATGGGCAGCCCATCTAGCCCCCCCAAAGGGGGGTGGCAGTGGAAGAGTTTCCGTTGGCCCCCTCACCCCCCCCGGCAACCCCATGATGTGAGCGCGCACAGCGCGTGCCAACGTCATCAGGAAGCCCTGGAAGCGCTGGTAGCCATTTGCTTCTAAGGGTCCACGGAACGAGGTAGGTGTTCCTGCTACGGGGGCGGTCGGGGTTTTTAGCCATTGTGGCAATAGGGTAGAGGTAAACGTTTTTCCTCTCCCCTGATGTTTCTTTGAAGGACATTTGTGCTGCACGATCGCGCACAGCGTCGCAATCATGCAGCATAAATGACCCCACTAGGTTCCAGGTATATTTTTTTACTTCATGGAAGCGACCCCTTGGACAAGGGTCGCTTCAAGGTGGCTATATAATTTTTGATGTTTTTCTGCCCTTCTGCCTGGGGGCAGATCGGCCCCCACTAGGTACCAGGGATTATGTATTTATTGCATGGAAGGGACCTCTTGGGAAAGGGTCGCTTCCAAGGGGGCATTTTAATTTTGGATGTTTTTCTGCCCCCCTTGAAGGCTGATCGGCCTTTTTTTTTGGTCTTTCTAGCCCCGGGGGGGGCATAAAACCCCACTAGGCACCAGGGAGTTTATAAGAAGTTGCATGGAAGCGACCCCTTGGGCAAGGGTCGCTTCCAAGGTGGCAGATCGTCCCATTAGGCAACAGGGATTTGTTTTTGCAGAAGAAACTGACCCCTTGGCCCCAAGGGTTGCTTCCAAGGTGCTTAAGTTAAGTTTATGTATTTTCTGCCCGACCATAGAGACAGATTTGCCTGTTTTTTTTGGCCTTTCTGCCCCCAGGTGGGAGGGGGATAGAAAACCCTACTAGGCACCGGGGATCTATTTCTTTTGCAATGGGGCAAATTTCTGCCTGCTGTTTTCTGCCCCACCTGGGGACAGATCGGCCTGGCAGAAAACCTCACCAGATCCCTTGGGCAAGATCACCCGCATTTTTCTCAGCCCTATTTGAAGGCCCATCTGGCATATTGACCGTTTAAGTAGTGACATAGCGTGTTATAATGCTAATTGTTTTATTTCTTCTGAATTGCAATTGCAACATTTTATTTTTCGTTTTTATTCTAGTTCAAGGCTTTTTCTCTTTAGACTGATGTTCCAGGTTGTGTTTTCGTTACTGGTGATGCTGCAGTTTGTGTATATGCATGTGCTTGTTAATGGTACAAATGGTGTAATTATAGCAGTATGTTTGGCTTCTGTTTTTTGAGTGTCAAAATCTTTTTGCATTTGTGCTCGATGTGTATTTTGTTGTCTTGTGAGTAATTGGTTTTGTTTCTTCTTTTTAGTGGGATATATTTATTTTTTTCTGTGTCGCAGAGTAGGTGCTGGCGAGTGTAGCTATCTTTGGCAAGTGAGTCATATTGTTTTTGAGTATAAAGATCTTTGTGCTAGTTTTCCCCCTAGGTGCCGGCAGAGCTAGGGTTCAAAATCTACAGCTAGCCACTTGTTCTGACCGACTTTTTCAAACCCTTTTCCTTAGATCAGGGCTTATAAGCTTATGTTAGGGGATAGATTCATTAGTATTAGTGATAATCCGTCCTTTTGTAAGAGTGTTAGTATACCTTCTATGGAGTTATGCTTATTTCGGGCCTTGTAGGCCTCAAACGGGAGAGACTCCATCTTTCTTTCTGCCCCGGCAGCTTGAGATGCTTCTAGGTCAAATGTAATGTTTTAGTTACGAGGTGTTGTTCGCTTGGAGAGAACCGGCTCAGGCTGGCCCTTATCGAAAGACTGTATTTTTCTCCATTCCGAAGACACAACATCAGGCCGGCCGGCTGGGAACGTGTCCTTGGTACGGGGAGGTACAAGAATTTGGTGGGCGGCAGGTTACTGGCCGTAACTTTCCATGAAAGACCAAGATTCCATATTAGTGAAACATGAGGCAGTGAATTTGAATTTGAATTTAAAAACATTTGTACAGCGCTCGCATACCCAGCGGTTTCATGGCGCTAGTGGTGATCAGTGGATAGCAGCAGCAGAGAGATTAAGGGTAGGCTTGTGTAAACAGAAAAGTTTTGAGATTTTTCCGGAACAAAAGGTAGGAAGGTGAGGTGCGTAGAGTAACCGGGAGGGAATTCCAAAAAGTTGGAGCCAGGACAGCTTATCTCGCTCCGCCCGCCCTCTGCTTTTTAAAGCGGGGGATGGTAAGGAGGGCCAAATGGGCCGAGCGAAGTTCTCTGCCTGGACAGTATGGCTTAATGAGAGAGCAGATGAACTCGGGAGCAGTGCCCGATCTGGCCTGATACGTGAGGCAGCCGAGTTTAAACTGGGCACGCTCTCTCACAGGGAGCCAGTGCAGTGATTTGAGTAATGGAGTGACCCGATGATATCTGGGTAGGCCATGGATCAGGCGGGCTGCCTGGTTCTGCACCAGTTGTAGTCGATGGATCATGTATGCAGGGGCTCCATTATAGACTATGTTTCCATAGTCTATACGGGACAGTACCATGGCCAACATGATGATTTTAAAGCTGAGGGGGAAAAGAAAGGAGAAACTTTCCTAATAACTCTGAGGGAAAAGAAACATGAAGAAACCACGGAACTAACTTGCGGGTGGACAGTGAGCTGGGGATTAAGAAAGATTCCCAAAGTTTTCACTTTGGACACCGGAAGTGGAGGGGCACCAAGGGAGGGGGGCCAGAAGGAAGGGGACCAAGGGCTGCAGCCACCTCCGGTCAGGACCAATGTTCCCTCTAATTTTTTCCCTCTGTGTGCGGCAGTGTAAGGTCTCTGTGCGCTGAACCCAAGGCTGTGTGCGCCAGTAACCACGCGCGCAAAATATCACTCCAAACTTTTGTTTAAAAAAGTGAAAAGACAGTGCATTTCCTCACATATGGATCCATGTGAACTGTCTTAAGGCAGGTTTGAAACTGTTGCACATAGCAATTTGAAACCTTAGCAGCTATGTTGCTGCATTTCTTTTCTTAATAGAGCTGGGCTGCAGGGTGATTGTGTGCATTTGTTCAAGTTTTCATGTTGATTTCAGCTCATGATGGGCGCTGTGATTAATATGAAAACTTTAACCAATGCTGTCTTTGAGCAGGAAAAATAAAATTATAATAACGTTATTATAATTTTACTTTTTGCAGTTTCAGGGCTGGGGTAGGGCTGCATCAGGCTTTCGACTAACACATTTTAATGCTAGTGTCCGCATCACTGCATTAAAGTGCATTAGTCACGTATTCTAGCGCCCCTCTGACAATACTGCAATTGAAGCACACTGTCAATGAGGCAGCACCAGCACGCTAAAATTGTCTAACATTTGAGAGCATGCAACTTGTGCCTTTAAATTAAAAAAGCTATGCGTCAGGGATATAATATTCATGAACAGTGCTGAGCAGGCAGGCCACAATGTAACAGGTCAATTAGCCGTGCCCCAACCAGCCTTCCTGTGAGTCTACTTCTTTAATTTGATAGATTCCATTGCCCTGCTTTTTTATTTTAAACATGTGTCCCAGGATGGCAGAAATAGCCAAGGCCCACAGATGAGGCTCGGCGTTGGTGGCCGTTCGGGGCAGGGCGGGTAGAAAAGAAAAAGGACTCTGTCTCTTCCTTCTTGCCCAGAGAAGAGAAGGAGTGTCCACTTCTGCTCTGCCGCTGGCAAAAGCACTCACTGATATCTGAACAATTAATGTAAAAGCATCAAGGTAACCATGTTGTTCGACTTACATTTCACATGCTTTACTTAAACTTGCATTACTTATGAGTATTTGCTTTCTCCATCATTTTGTAACTTTTTTTAGGCAGCATATTACTCTCGTCTAATGCGTAATTTTAATTGTGTCGCATCCAGGAGTTTATAGCGGACCACAATCGGGTTGTAGCTGAAGGCAGTGCAAGTTTCTATCAATGGGCCAGTATGGTGTTCAGTGGAGGAGAGGATGTGGCACTATGGTCAGAGCTGCCGAGTTTGGAACTGGGGAACCAGGTTCAGCCTTCATGAACAGTTCACCAGATCACCAGATCACCCTCCTGAGGGAGCACATGCCCTTGCTATACCTTAGAAGCCCTGTTGTCTATGCACCATCATGCTTACCCTAACAGTGGCAACAATGGGTTAACCGTAAAGGCCTGTCAACCACAATCCATACCGAAGTTCACCTCCAGTCTTGCAGGCAGGCCTATGAAGCAGCACACCATAGAGTGACAGTGACTCTGTCACTGAGGTCACAGGACCCTTGAGCAAGGTGGCTCTAGGGCGGTGCAATCGCACCAGGCGCTGACTTCGGGTGGGGTGACATGCTAGCAGAAAAGTTGCAGATTATGGTGCAAAGTGGGAATCTTTTCACTTGCTGGCTACTCCCTTGTAGGATCCCCCTTGAGGAAAAGTCTTGGAACAACGTGAGAGTGTGTCCAGAAAAAAACTCATAAGAAAAAAGCTGAAGGCAGATACAACGAAGTCCTAAGATCCAGTTGTAGAGAAGATGGAAAATAACCCACTAGATCAGGAGAACCAACAGCAGGGATCCGCCAAAGTGTTAGGGCAAAGTTGTGATGTCAGTACAGGCAGGAAGAGGGCCTTTTATAACTCCGAATTCCTGGCAGTTAACCCATCATAGATTCTGTCAATAACCTTGGTAGATTTAATGTTGGCCATTTTGAAACTTATAATGGAAAACATCCATTGATTGCAGTCTGGGCAAGGTATTTGTGCAAAGAGGAGTGCTTGGTGCGCTGTGCGAGGCAAGGTGGCAACACCAGGAGACAGAAACATGGGAGTAGGTTGTTGTGCAGGAGTTGTCCACAACATAAGGGGCTCTAGCAGCGATGAGGGAGAAAGAAGTGTGGGTGCGAATCAGTGTAAAGGAGCTGTGCAGCTTAATATACAGGCCAGCCTCTCTGGGTTGCTTCATGTGACTGACTGCCTGGAATCAATGAGTCCTCAGTTATCTCGAATAATAAGGTCATAAGAAATAACTTCTCTCTCGTAACTGAAGAAAACAGATCGGTCGTGGTGTGCAATTCATCGTCGGCTGCCTCAAGCTCTTTCCCCTGTGCAGACTGTGGCTCGGCTCTTAATTGCCATTCAGCCTTTAATATTGCAAATGCGCATTGGAGTTGTGTATCACTTGATGCATTTATTTAGCATATTTATAAATACATAAAAAGGTTAAAAACACACCGGAAACATGAATAGCGGACATAGTGAACAAAGGCACAATGTGGACAGAATGTGACCTCACAGTTATGGCGGTAGACCGAGGTAGGTGTTCGAGTCTCCGCAGGGATGCTCAAGAATGTGGTTTTTTGGGCAAATCTGTCAATCTCCCTGTGCCTAACAAAAATTATTGCGTGTGTATTTAATGCAGCTGGTGCTTATGTAAAGCGGTTTGATAACTCTGAGTCTAGTTAGTGGTAGTTAAAACTCCACATATAATGTGAGAGTGAAGTGTAAACGGTAAATATAGTAGTGAACAAAGGCAGAATATGGCCTCACAGACAAGTAACAAATAAAAGCGAGCTATTCAGAAAGGTGCCTTCCAATTTGCAGGGACTTTAGGCTATAGTCCAAGTTGTAGCATTTTAAAATGCGAATGTAACGTGATGTTACAGTATTGTGCAGAGGACAGGCGTGGTGAATAAATAAAAAACGTATTTGTACGATTTTGTGCAAGTTATTCCTGAAAAACATTTTTGTGTAAAGCTTGCCGTTTGATAAAAGCTGTGGTGCCTGTTTTCTTACAAATTATTCAGTGCCAAAGCGGCTGTAGGTAACCCACAAACAATAAAGAACTGCAGCTGGCTGGGTACATGTGCATTGCAGGGGAAGTTACCTTTGAAAGTAAAATAAACGCGAGTGCTGACAAAGTAGATATGGCCATTGGGGATACATATGGATGTGCGTAAAAGGCACGTCTGGAAGCGGATGTGTGTATGAGTTGTAAGTCACATACTATGCTGTTTATTAGGAAGGCAAACAACACACATTTTATAAAAATCTGCTGCCTAATAAGAACCCTGGCACTTCTTTAGTGACAAATTAAGCACTGGCAAAGGGCCACCTTGTGACAGACTGCCGCTTCGTAGCACTTGTTGAAGTATGCCCACGGTGAAGAGTGTGGTGTATTGCAAGGCATTTGTATGTGTGGGAGTCTGTTGGGAGGTGAATGTACCCCAAAAAACTAAAAACGTTTGCTTTAAGGAGAGAGGGGACTCCGTAAACACTTTCTTCAGCATTGCTTTACACGAGCATCTGCGCCCCACACTAAAGGGAGGCCACACCTTTCACTGCGCACCGACAACTAGATATTATTGGGTAAAAAATTACATGTTCCTAAGCAGAGAATCCGTATCCAGAGGGTAGCCCGGAAACACATCCCTTGCACACATGTACAAAGTTCATTTCTTCCGCCCTGCTTTACACAACAACTGGGGGCAGCAAGCCCCGTACCCACTCTGAAGAAAGGCCTGACCACTGGGCTCTTTTTGCTAAGGGGGTCTGCCCTTAAGGAGATAACCCCTTCTTCAAATGGTACCCTTTTAAACATGTCCAATGCATGCATCTTATTTACACGTTTCGTTGCCTTACACAACCGAGTGCAGCCTTATACAACCGAGTGCAGCCATCCTAGCTTCACTCTGAAGGAAAGCCGCTCTGTGCACTGCACATCGACCACTGGTCCACATTTGTAAGGAAGAATGTCTGTTCTCTTAAGGAGAAAAGCTGTGTACACAGGGTACCCTGTAAAGATGACCCTGCATGCATTTACAAGGGCTCTTTTTTCAGCACTATTTCCAGAACCAAATGAGCTCAGCTAATACTGCGCAACACACATTTTAATTGCGCACCCACACCATCACTTCCAAATAGCGCATTTAACACTCATATGTGGGATCGTCGTCCTACCCATAACCTGTCCCTTTGTTGCGTCCACAATGACTCAAGACCACTGGGCATTAGATACAGGCAAGGGGTGGTGTGTACTTCATTTTCCATTGGCCTACCGTTCAACCATTATCCAACATAAACTTTTTGTTTCATCATCATTTTTTTAATCAGAAAGCATAATCTGCTTCAGTTTACTGGGTCATGTGTTTAACTTGAATAGCTGCCAACATGTCTGGCATTGTTCCTATGGAACGAGAGCAAAAGCCCAAACCTCTCTTGTGCTCCTCAAAAATGGCAGAAGATGCCTGAAAGCCAGCCACACGCCCTCCTTAATCACAGCACAAGATGAACGGACTTGTTTGGAAATATTGTATTTTAGGACGTTCTTACTGATATAATACAGAGATACACATGTCCAACACGATGCTGTTGCCTTGTGTGTATGCTGACAAAGTTGTTTAAATTAACGTTGCTTGTGCTTGACTAGCTGCGTTCGATTTGTAACTGTGTTGAATGCAGACTCCTGTGGAAGGAACAATGCCTGCCCGATATTGCACGAGTGCGCGCATGTAGGTGAATGTGCGTGGGAGAGTGTCTTTGTGTATAGTGTGTGCCCGTGTATGTGTGGCTGTGTTAATATGCGTGTTTCTTTGTACATGGTGTGTGCCCATGTACATGTGGCTGCGCCAGTGTGTGTGTCTCTTGGTATGGGTTTGTGTCCATGTGTGCATTTGTGTTTCTATGAGTGTATGTTACTTTGTGAGTCCATGTCTTTCTTTGTGCGTGTGGTGTGCGTCCATGTTTGGTTATTTAATTACGTCTGTGTCAGTACAGGTGGGTGCTAGCTTGTATGTGTGCCTGTGATATACTCCCGTTTATGTAGCTTAGTGTTTACGTATGTGCATGCATATTTATATCTTTGTTTATGTGTGATGTTTCTCCGTGTGTATGCCTCAGAGTGTGTTATGTGTCTGTCTGTGCTTGCATAATTATTTGAGACAGTGTGGCTTACGTGTCTCTTATATTCGATGTATAGTTGTGTTGCAAGTAGACACAACTCCTTGGTTCCTGTCACAACGCACACTGTTGAGAACACTTTATAAACACTGCAATAAATTAAGGTGGGTGGGGTTAGCCTTCCCAATTAATCCCAACGCTTCTTCACACATTCGCTACGGACGCAGTCTGGGCTCTGGAAAAATCTGCCTCTTGTCTTGGTGTCTCCCCCAACTCCGTTTTATGTGACAGTCGGGAACATATAACCAGGTCCGCAGCCTGTGCTTGAAAGCCTGCATGTGTTAGAAGTAAAGGGTGGGGGCAGGAGCTGCACTTCTGATGGGTGCAGGGGGCACATGCCCATGTATGAATCAGAGGGTGGGGGAGACTTGATGTGGACAGGCCTGGGTGGGTGTTGTGCAAAGGCCCATCTTGCGGAGGGAGTGGATACACCAGACGAGCCCTCATTGCAGAGGGCTCAATGGGAAAAGGGCCCTATTCCTTGTGGAGGCGGTCAGTGAGCACTCAGGGAGGGGGCCGGGGAGAAACTGGATTGGGGTAGTATCCCTTCTTGTGGAAGGGGGATGTGAGATGGGGTTCTTGAGTTGGAGGCAAGCGCTGTCCTTGTGGTGGATGGGGCGAGGAGGCAGAGTGCTGGAGCCCTTCTCGTAGAATCGTGGTTGACCTGGAAGAAAATGTCGCGTTTGTAAGCTTGCTGCATTTCTTCTCATAATAGAGCGCAGCTGCGGGGTGATTGTGCGCCTCTGTTAATGTTTTCATGTTAATGGCAGCGTCCTTCATGGGCTGCAATTAACATGAAAATTTGAAAAAGGCACACTATCACACCGCAGCCCAGTTCTATTTAGAGAAGAAATGCAGCAAGCTTACACACACAGCGTGTGCTTTTAAGTGATTCTAAAAGCACACGCTGCGTTTGGTGCTGCATTTCTTTTGTTTTCAAGAGTGTGGCTGCGGGCAGATTTGTGCTTAATCGCAGCTTCTGACGGGCTCTGCCTTTAACACAAAGACCCCAACAGCCGCACTCTAGAAAACAAAAGCCATTTAGCAAGAAGGAGCACTTGCTAAATGCAGCGGCGGCATGATTGCCCTCGGGGATGTGCGCGCCACAGACACAGAAGTGCGCGCTCTGGGGCACGGATCTGCGCGGGCGCACAGGCGCGCGGCTTCGTGGGAACACTGGTCAGGACCAGCTCGGTCTTGTCCGGATTAAGTTTGAGGTGGCTGCAGTTCATCCAATCCTGAATGAGAGTCATGGCTGTTTGGACGTTCAGGGCGGATGAAGGTGAATGGGACGGATTGAAGATTAACTGGAGGCCATCCGCGTAATTGAACACAGTGACCTCCAGTTGCTGTAACATAAAAATGAGGGGAAAAATATAAAGGTTGAACAAAAGAGGGGAAAGTGATGAACACTGGGGGACCCCGCATTCTACCTTGCGAGAGGCCGCCGCAAAGCCAGCCAAATGGACTCCTTGTGTTCTCCCAGCAAGAAAGGACTCCAGCCAAGAGAAGGCTAAGCCCTCTATGCCCGCCGCCTTGACACGGTTAAGGAGGATGGTATGGTCCACCGTGTCAAAAGCGGCGGATAGGTCTAGGAGAATCAAGGCTTGCGGAAGGTTGATGTCGATGCCTTCACGCAGCTTGTCCATGACTGAGATGATAACTTTTTCTGTAGAATGCAGGGGGCGGAAGCCAGCTTGGCAAGGGGAGAGGCAATGGTTTGCCTCAATGTGAGTGCTCAGAGTAGAAGTGATGTGAGTTTCAAGGACCTTTGCAAGGTAAGGGAGGAGTGAAATGGGGCGGTAATTGAAGGGGGAGGAAGGATCGGCGTCCAAGTTTTTCAAGATTGGGATGACAGCCGCCGATTTGTGTGAACTGGGAACATGACCATGAATAAGTGAGTCGTTGAGGAGGGTCAAAGGGGGGATGGGGCAGGCTGAGTAAGCTTCCCTGAGTGTACAGGCAGGAGCAAAATCCAGGGGAGAGCCTGATTTGACCCGTTGGAGCAAAGGGAGGAGGGTGTCAATGGTTAGAAGTGGAAAGTTAGTCAGTTTAACAGTAGTGGAGGGAGGGGAAGGGTCAATAAAGGTGGAGGAGGGCGGAGGGATGTTGTGTTTAATTTTAACGACTTTGTCTATAAAAAACTCGTTGAGCGAGTCACAGAGGGATTGGGACGGGGGGATGGTTGCCGTGGCTCTGGTGGATGAGGCAAGTTCATGGACAGTGGAGAAGATTTCTTTTGATTGTGACTCAGCGACTATTATCCTGCTGGTGTAATATTCAGCTTTTGCTTCCAGGATGCTCTTTTTGTAGGTTTGCAGAACTGCCAAGTAGATTGTTTTTTGGGCAGGGCCGTAAGTTCTTCTCCAGACTCGTTCGGCCCTCCTAGCAGCAAGTTTTTTCTCTTTAAGGTCGGAAGTAAACCAACGATTGGCTGCGTGGCCCGTTTAACTGAGACCCGCTTGAGGGGGGCGAATTTGTCGCCTGCCACCGTGAGCCAATTGTGAATTGCGGCCAGCTGTGGGGCGGCTGTCAGACCGGTAAGATCAGGACAGGTCTTGGCCAGGGCTGAACAGAACGAGGGCATGTCTACCTTACCCCATTTCCGAACCCAGGCGTTTTTTGGAAGGGGGGGTTTGACCGGGGGTGCTAGGGCAAGGGAGAGCGTGATGGTGGAATGATCTGACCATGGGCAAGGGGATATAGTTGGGGGAGTGGATGGAACGTTCAGGGTCCAAATTTGGTCTAGCATGTGGCCATGTAAGTGAGTGGGACTGTGGATGAGCGGTACAAAATTCAAACTTTTCATGAGGCAGGTGAATTCCTTAGATTGGGGGCTTTCGGTTGGGTCATTGGGCCAGAAATTGAGATCCCCTAAGACCAATACAGAAGAATTGTTAACTACCAACGTGGCCAGAAGGGTCTGGATATTGGGGAGAAACGAAGGGGTGGACTGGGGAGGGCGGTAGATAAGAACAAAAGTGAGGGGGGCTTGGTGGGAAGTAGAACGAGCTACAAGGAGATCAACCTCGGTGATAAGAGGGGAGGGAAGGATTTGAAAATTGAAATCAGTACGAGCTATTAAAGCCACTCCACCACCCCGCTTGCCTTCGGGACGATCCGCACGAATGGCGGAATATGTCGATGGTAAGGCGGCAAGCACATTGGGCAGGGAGTCGGTCTTGAACCAGGTCTCGGTTAAGAAAAGGAGATCTGGTTCATTAGAGTCGAGATAATCAAATAGCTCGTATTGATGGTTTACAGCGGACCTAGTGTTTAGGAGGGTAACCGAGGTAGAAAACAACTGGGCAGAGGGGGCTGGGAGTGAAGGGAGAACAGGGGAGCGTGTGGGGGCTGGTGAGGCAAGATGTGATACTAACCCGGGGGGGAAGATGGAGGGGGGCTGTATAGGCCAAGGTGTTGTAAATAGGTAATGGTAGAGGGGTTAATACTGCCGGGGGCCCAATAGAGGCACAACTGAGACGGAGAATAGGAGATAAAACCAGCAGCGTCTCGTGCCCCTAGCCCCGGCCGGCCGCGGACGGGCGCAGACGGGCTTAACTCCGGCGCGCCCGCTGCGCTCGTCCGCTGCGCTGCCTCATGTTGCCTGTTTAAATAGGGGCGGAGCGGCGGGGGAGTGGCAGGGCTGTGGTGGAAAGCTAAGCCCAAGCCAAGATGGCGCCCGCTGCCGCTGGGAGCCCGCGAAAGACACGATCAGCCCCAGCCGGCAGCTCACCCCTGAGAGCCCAAGGATGTCAGTACCTGCATAAGTTTAAAGGTGAGTTAATAACAATTTAAAAAACAATTTCAGCCAGAGTATCGCCTCCGCTCGCAATCAGCGGGGCGGAAGATGAGGGAAGCAGCAACTCGCCAAGTAACCGACCAATCAACCCACTGCCACCGGGCCACTGGTCAGACACGAGGGGAGAAAGGAAACGCGCTACTAAATAGGGGCGGAGCGGCGGGGGAGTGGCAGGGCTGTGGTGGAAAGCTAAGCCCAAGCCAAGATGGCGCCCGCTGCTGCTGGGAGCCCGCGAAAGACACGATCAGCCCCAGCCGGCAGCTCACCCCTGAGAGCCCAAGGATGTCAGTACCTGCATAAGTTTAAAGGTGAGTTAATAACAATTTAAAAAACAATTTCATCCAGAGTATCGCCTCCGCTCGCAATCAGCGGGGCGGAAGATGAGGGAAGCAGCAACTCGCCAAGTAACCGACCAATCAACCCACTGCCACCAGGCCACTGGTCAGACACGAGGGGAGAAAGGAAACGCGCTACTAAATAGGGGCGGAGCGGCGGGGGAGTGGCAGTGAATGAGTCAGTCTGTAGGCGGCAGCTAGCCGTTAGTATCAATGCCATTAATTATTTCAGGGCAGACAGTCGCCATTTTAAAGTCCGAGACAGATCGAGAAGCTGATACTCTCTTAGAAAGATTGAAGTTAGCTGGTGAGTTTTGACCTTTAAGATCAGAGCATTCAGAGTGAAACAGTTAGTTAAGGGAACGAATACCAGAGTGGCTGAAACTGAGTTATAAGATCGAAGCCGAGAAGTGAAGATGGTCCGCGATTGAGAGGAGAGAGGAGTAGTGCAGAACAGTCAGAGAGAAAGCAGCTGATGTGAGGAAGGTTCCAGTGACTTGGAGGGAGGCGAAGGAGACCGAGCATAGCGGTGCAGACGTGTATCGGTGACTGCAGAGGTGTGACCTTAAAGACAAGCCAAGGCACAGACGAGAAGGGAACCCAGATGACTGCTGAGTCCAGACTTTATATTAATAGGGTGACGTCGACCCTTTCTTATTAGCGTGCACATTCTAACCTTTCATTTTCCTTTGCAGGCTATATGTTATAGTATAGTGTTATATTGATATTGTTGTTCTGATAAATAAAGTACCCCAGTTCTTAGTGAACCGGCATGTGCCTCTTATTCTTATGTGAAAAGGTAACCTGTTCTTCTAGTCAGTTACTGTTTCGCGAACGGACGCAACTCCCGATCAGGTAAGCAGTGGTTGAATAATGAGGGAGAGAGGAGCCCTTGAAGTAGAGGATAAGTTGTATATCATCTAATTCGGCTATCATTGTGTGACCCATAATATTGTAGTATTATACCTTTAGTAAATAGCAAGAGATTCCCCAATATGGAGAGCTAACAGTATTCATAGGAAAGTGATCGTCGTTGGGAGACGGCGTTAAAGAGAGCACCAGGGGGGATACTGGTGTGTATACCCACAGGATTGTGGCTTGTGATGTAAGTAAGTGAGCACCAGGGGGGATACTGGTGTCTATACCCACAAGATTGTGGCTTGTACGTAGATAAAAGAGAGTACCAGGGAGGATACTGGTATTTATACCCACAAGATTGTGGCTTGAGCGAGCACTGGTTACGGCCAGTGTGTAATGGTATATAATCAGAACTGCCCCAGGGTAGAACGGTCTGGGCCTGAGTTGCCGCGAGACTAGCTGGTATGAGTGTGATATTGTAGAAAACTTAGGCATGTACATTGCTAATTCCCCATCCTTGGGTAGGAGACATAGATACCTGTTGTAAATAGGTCCTAAGGAGGGAGGTGATTACGTTCCGGCTGGGTTGGTTGTGCTCTGATGAGCTGATTCTATCTGGTCCGAGAATCCGGTCGTTACATCTGGCGTCACGAACTGTTTACGAAGCCTGTGTGCGCTGTATTGTTTTTATTTTGTTGGTTTGCGCTCGGCTCGTACGTGGTTTATTTTGTATATTATTTGTTAATAGTTGTATATATCTTTTTGATTCTCAATATGTATTTGCGAAGGTCGAAATCTACTTTCAAATTGTCTGTTGAAATTCCCGGCTGGGAATCAACGCCTTACGAGGCCTTGGCCCGTGAGTGGGCTGATTCTACTGGTTTGAGTGAGAATTAGAGTTCTTGTTTGGAGCTGGCGGAGCCGGCTACTGTGATTTCTTGCTTACAGAAAGCACCAGTAGTGAAGGGTGAGGAGCTTCCTATTTTAGGACGCAGAGGTTGGATTGTTTTAACTGCATACAGGATTGTACATGAGAAGCTTTTAAAATTGCATACACAATATGCTGACATGGAAGAGAAGTTTGTTGAAGTGCAAAATGCTCATACTCTTTTGCGATGTCAAAATAAATTGCTTGCCGATAAACTTGAAACTTATCAGACTATAGCCGAAAGGGCTGCTGTTCGGATTGCGAAATACAAATATAAGAATCGTCGTGGTCGTGTTTCCAAAAGGAAAGTGCGTCTAGTTGTGGCGAAAGCCGGGCTGGACTGGAATCCTGATGAATGGGATGGTAATATCTGGGACTCGAATGATTCTGGTTCCTCGGCTGAGGAATTTGACAGGCGCGAGTTTTCTCGTTCCGGACGTGACTGTAAATCTGCTTCCTGTGATACACATGATGCTTCCGGCGACCGTCGTTGCTCTTCCCGTTCTAATGACGTTTCTCATTCTGATTGTTCTTCTAAAGCTATGGATCGGGCTTCTTCGGATGCTCGTCCGGAGGTTTCTGCGCATCCGGTCTTTCGACGTAAATTACAACAAACTCCTGCTAATCCAAATGGTATTGCTATGGATAGTTTGGAGGATTTTACACAACAGGAAGTTAGTGATATTTTGCAACGATTTTGACAACGGCCTGGTGAGGCCTTGCTTACGTGGATGGTGCGCCTTTATGAGTTAGGCGCTGCAGGTATCATGTTAGATGCAGGAGATGCCTTGAAATTTTGCTCTTTAAGTTCCGATTCTACTGTACAAGATCCTTTCCGGAATTATAATGCTGCTGGCCAAATTCGTCTGCTCCAGTTAGCGACTGATGGCTGTAATAACAAATACCCTACTGAATCTGATTGGCCTGTGAATGACAAGCCGTGGTATACCTTGCGCGATGCGGCGCAACGGCTGAAAGAGGAGGTGATGAAAACTGCGATTTTTCTGAGTACCGCTGACAGATTGTTGGACGGTTTGTTAACTTCTTCTGTGCGTAATCGCATCATCCGTTCTTCCCCTGTTGCTTATAAACAGGTTATGATGACTTTGTTAATCAATCAAACTGGCAATGCTTTGTCTATGGTGCTTGAATCTGTTCATCAGCTTGGTGAGTTGGGTGACTGGTTTAAACGTGAGAGGCAGTCCAGACCCGAGGTTCCTACTCCTGGTGAGCATAAATTCTCTAGACGTGATATGTTTCTTGCACTGTTGGCTGATGGTGTGAAACAGGAAGACATCAATGGTGAACCTAATAATCGCTTGTGGGACATGTTTCGCAAGCGTGGTTTGGATCGGAAGGAGGGTGCCCGACGTGTACGAAAGAATGATTGTGATCGTGGATATTCTGATGACAGTGCGGATGAAAGACATCGTGATGATTCTGATCGTCGTAGTGAACGACGGCGTGAGCGTGATGTGTCCCCTCGCCGTGAAAAAGAGAGAGGGCGAGAGGGGGAAAGAGAAAGGGGGAGAGATGACCGTGTTAACAGTAGATATAGAGAGGAAAGGGATCAGTCCCCTGATTTGAGGAGAAGGGAGGATCGACACAGACTTTCCGATCGAAATTCACAATATCATACAGATGACAGGAATCCATTTCGTAATGGAGATGGATATGAACATGATGTTTTAACACCCAAGAAATATGAGAGCATTTATCCTGATTTGTCCTGGTTGACAGAACGCAGTAAAAATGACTAGGAAATAGGTCAAGCTCTAGTACGCAGGTGGGCTCACAAAGACAATAGACCCTATGTAGATATTGAAATTTTTTGGAAACATCGAAATATCCAAAGGGCCCGAGCATTGGTAGATACGGGAGCGGAGGCCACTCTTATTCATGGAAAATCAAAGAAATTTAAAGGCCAATTTTTCACAATTACTGGTTTAGGTGGAAAGGAAACCCCCGCAGTGCAAACTGCACTTGAAATGAGAATAGGCAGAATTCCCCGAAAAGAATATTCTGTATTAGTTGTGCCACTTTTGGAATACATAATCGGAATTGACATTTTAAAAGGAATGACTTTGCATTTAGATGACGGCTGTTATCAATTTGGAACTAAACATTATATATCGTCCAGACCTGTACGGGTTGGTCGTTTAAGAATGCCCCCATAAAAATTCCCCAGGCTACAAAAATTGTTTCTCAGAAACAGTACCGTATTCCAGGTGGCCATGAAGAAATTAGTGCTACAATTCAAGATTTGGTGGATGCAGGAGTTATAACTCCGGTCACTTCTGCTTGGAATAATCCCGTTTGGCCCGTACGCAAGAGTGATAATTCCTGGCGCATGACTGTTGATTACCGCAAATTGAACAAACACACACCCCCTTTGACTGCTGCAGTACCAGACATCATTACTTTAATTGAAAGAATTCAAAAACATCCAGGTACATGGTATGCGTCCATTGATATTGCCAATGCTTTCTTTTCAATTCCGATTGCCCCTGAGAGTCAGGAACAATTCAGTTTTACATGGAATGGACGTCAAATGACGTTTAGAAGTCTTCCCCAAGGCTATGTACACAGTCCTACGATTTGTCACCGGCTCGTGGCGGAACATTTGTCCGAATTACCTGTACACCCGCAAATCCAGATATGTCACTATATTGATGACATTTTAATTCAAGGTGAGACACAAGACCAAGTTCAGACCCAGTTAGATCAAATTATTGATTGTTTACGCGAAAAAGGTTGGGAAATCAATCCCAATAAGTTGCAAGGTCCATCTCAAAATGTGAAATTTTTAGGCATCAAGTGGCATGAAGGTCACAGAGAAGTGATTCCAGAAGTGAAACAGAAAATTCTTGATTTTGCAGTCCCAAGAAACAGGAAAGAAGCCCAAAGCTTCCTTGGCTTATTTGGCTTTTGGCGCCAGCATATTCCACATTTGAGTCAGATATTGGCCCCTTTATACTGAGTCACTCGCAAAAAGAATGTGTTTGAATGGGGTAAACTACAGCAGGATGCGTTTAATTTGGCAAAAGAAGCGATCCAGTATGCTTTGGATTTATGGCCTGTGTGCGATGGTGATGTGGATTTGAATGTGTCCGTGCAAGGTCTTTATACAAATTGGAGTTTGTGGCAAAAACAAGGCAGAAGTAAAGTACCATTAGGTTTCTGGACTAAAAAGTTACCCGATGCTGGTGAGCGTTATACACCTTTTGAGAAACAGTTGCTTGCATGGTATTGGGCTCTGGTGGATACTGAGCAATTGACTTTGGGACATGATGTGATTTTGAGACCTGAAATTCCTATTATGCAGTGGGTTTTGAGTTCGCCGAAAACTCATCGAATTGGACATGCTCTAGAGGCAAGTGTAATTAAGTGGAAGTGGTACATACAAGACAAGGCACGTGTGGGACCGAAAGGTGTAGCATCCTTACATGAGCAAGTGGCGCAGGCCCCATCGACTGAGACTGAGAGTGATTGCTCCGTACCTGTAGTACAGGAATCTCCTGTTAAGTGGGGTAAGCCATTTGATGATTTGTCCGCGGAGGACAGAAACCATGTGTGGTTTACGGATGGTTCAGCGAGGTACATAGGAGAGAAACAGCATTGGAAGGCAGTGTCCTATAATCCCATCACACAAAAATTGCTGAGTACAACTGGTGAGGGAAAGAGTAGTCAATTTGCTGAATTATATGCTGTTTATCAAGTTTTGAAACAAGAGTTACCTGGCACATGTCATATTTTTACTGATTCCTGGTCCACTGCTAATGGACTGGCGGTTTGGTTACCGACTTGGCATTCTCATAATTGGGAATTGCATTCAAAAGAACTGTGGGGAAAAGAATTATGGCAAGAAATTTGGGAAATGCTCCCACAAAGTACTGTTACAATCTTTCATGTGGATGCTCATACCCTGATAGACTCCCTTGACAAATTCTTTCATAACATTGCAGATGAGAAATCTAAAATTGCTGAGGCAGTGGTGGACATGCAAGATTCTGATTTGGCGGGATTGGCGAAGTGGGCCCACCAGAAAGCAGGACATTTTGGAGAGAGAGCCACTAGCAGGTGGGCCGCCGATCGAGGAATTTATATTCCTTTAAATTTGATTAAAGACACCATTTTGCATTGTCCTATTTGTCAACATTCTAGACAACGAAAAGTACCTCAAATTGTTAAAGGTCATTTACATCGAGGAAAATTGCCCGCTCAAATTTGGCAGATTGATTATATTGGTCCACTCCCTATGAGTAAAAACTGCCAATACGTTTGTACCATTGTTGATACATACAGTGGCCTTTTAGTGGCCTTTCCCTGCAAACAAGCTACCCAAGTGAATACCATTAAAACATTGGAATTGATTATGCTCTATTATGGAGTTCCATTTCAAATTCAATCTGATAATGCATCCCACTTTCGCTGAAGATTGGTGCAGGAATTTTGTGTGGAAAATAACATCGAATGGGTGTTTCATATACCATATTATCCACAGGCATCAGGCCTTATTGAAAGAATGAATGGTTTGCTGAAAGATCAATTGCACAAATTAACTGACAATAAATATAAGAATTGGAGAGATTATTTGTTTCAAGCACTGTTAATTCTAAATAATCGTCCCTTTTTAAATGCTGAATCTCCATTAATGCGTTTATTTCCTCCAGTTATTGATGCAAAGCCAAACACTGTTGGCAATACTGTAATGTACTGGGAAATTTCCCCCGGAGCACGGGCTTCATGCAGAGCAACCCCAGATTCCGCAGGCTTGGACCTGCATGCCATGAATGACACCACTATTAAAAGCAGAGATCGAGTTATCATTGAAACTGGTGTTGGTGTCTGTATACCAACTGGAAATTTTGGACTGATTGCCCCTAGATCGGGCCTGGCCTTAAAAGGCATTCAAGTACTCGGAGGAGTCATTGACAGTGATAATCAGGGAGAGATTAAGGTGCTCCTGCTGAATAGCAGTGAGGTTGATTTATTAATTCACAAAAAGGACCGAATTGCTCAGTTGCTGATAATGTCTGTTTTCAGTGGTGAGATTAAAAAAGGCACTGCCCCAACGTTGCTAACTGTACGAGGACAAAAAGGTTTTGGCTCCACGGATAATCCCGGAGCAAGAGTGTGGGTGCAATCGCCTAAAAATCCCCCTGAACAAGCTGAAATTATTGCAACCGGTCATGATAATACGATTCTAGTCATGAGACCAGGGAAAGATAGCTGGGAAGCTGTCCCGGCTGACAAATGTTACTTACGAGAATGAATAATGCCTGTATTTGATTTTCTTTCAGATCACTCTCTGGACTGTTGCTGCAGGATGTGTTGGCGTTGGACTCCTTTTGGTCTGTTACGTCGGGAAAGGAGGGAACCCACAGACTTTGGTTGATTCGATAACCCGAGTACCGCGTTCCTTTGCTGCGTGGGATTTATCATCTAATTTTTGGACTACTTTAGCTAAACGAGTTACCAATTCTCCACATTTTTGCTTGACACCGATGCGTTCGGGTCTGACATTCTAGGAACCTGTTTGGTTGCTGTCCCCGCTTCGTTGGAGACTTTAACTCATATCTTTAACCCCTTCCATGCTCATGACGAGCCCAGCTCGTCATGAGGCACGGTTGAGCTGTGCCGATGACGAGCTGAGCTCGTCATGTAAAATGATAATAAAAAAAAGTCAGCACAGGAGGGGAAAACACCTAGCCGCCAAGGGGTTAATAATGTTGTTACCTTCTGGATGGCTTTTCTCTTGTGGTAATACCTCCTGGCCCTACATTCCTGCAAACATTTCCAGAGGCCAGTGTGCCATCACTAGACTAAACTTATTGATGTTTTCTTTACATCCTAATACATATTCCCGTGTTGTTCCTGATGCTATGATGTTACATGAAGATTGTAATTCTTCCCTGCATTTATATTCCAAATCTGAATACCTTAGTTTAGCTATTTCAATTATTGGTGTTCCAGCCTTGGCTGTCTATAATGCTAAATCTATTGGGAAGATAGCCTGCTGGATGGTTAAGTCTATCAATCATACTTCTACAATTTTATCTGACATGTTACTGGACGCCCAGGGTGAACGCAGAGCTATCTTGCAGAACCGGGCTGCCATTGATTATCTTTTACTCAAACATGGACATGACCGTTCTGACTTTGAGGCCTTTGCTGTTTCAATCTATCGGATCACACTAAATCTATTCAGGCTCATATTGACAAACTTCATGACTTGACTGAAGAGGTTAGAAAACACATTGACCAGTGCTGGTTTGACTGGCCCTTCAATTGGTTACCTGACTTACATTCTCTATGACAAATATTAGGGGGTATTATGATTATTATTAGCATTTTAGTAGCTATTTGCTGCTTTATTTAGTGCATTCCTTCCTTACTCCAGGACTGTAGATTTGGTACAAGAAATAGATCAGTTAGTTTTGTTTCATACTATTCTTCTACAGATGTTAGTTCCATTTAGCAAATGATTAGTAGCCTAAAGTCAAGGGTGAAATGTTCTGCCCGACTTTTTCGGCCCTTCCTTGAGGGAAGGTGATTGGAGGTGACTTCAGTCTACTATCATTCTAGTGGAAGGATTAGAACCGTAAATAGAGCCTATTCACAAGGCGTGTCGATATAATTCCGAACCCTTTTCCTTAGATCAGGGCTTATAAACCTATGTTAGGGGATAGATTCATTAGTATTTGTGATAATCCGTCCATTTGTAAGAGTGTTAGTATACCTTCTATGGAGTTATGCTTATTTCGGGCCTTGTAGGCCTCAAACGGGAGAGACTCCATCTTTCTTTCTGCCCCGGCAGCTTGAGATGCTTCTAGGTCAAATGTAATGTTTTAGTTACGAGGTGTTGTTCGCTCGGAGAGAACCGTCTCAGGCTGTCCCTTACCGAAGACACAACATCAGGCCGGCCGGCTGGGAACGTGTCCTTGGTACGGGGAGGTACAAGAATTTGGTGGGGGGCAGGTTACTGGCCGTAACTTTCCATGAAGGAACAAGCGTCCATATTAGTGAAAGCATGAGGCAGTGAATGAGTCAGTCTGTAGGCGGCAGCTAGCCGTTAACATCAATGCCATTAATTATTTCAGGGCAGACAGTCACCATTTTAAAGTTCGAGACAGATCGAGAAGCTGATACTCTCTTAGAAAGATTGAAGTTATTTTAGCTGGAGCAGCTGGTGAGCTTTGACCTTTAAGATCAGAGCATTCAGAGTGAAGCAGTTAGTTAAGGGAACGAATACCAGAGTGGCTGAAACTGAGTTATAAGATCGAAGCCGAGAAGTGAAGATGGTCCGCGATTGAGAGGAGAGAGGAGTAGTGCAGAACAGTCAGAGAGAAAGCAGCTGATGAGAGGAAGGTTCCAGTGACTTGGAGGGAGGCGAAGGAGACCGAGCAGAGCGGTGCAGATGTGTATCCGTGACTGCAGAGGTGTGACCTTAAAGACGAGCCAAGGCACAGACGAGAAGGGAACCAGATGACTGCTGAGTCCAGACTTTATATTAATAAGGTGACGTCGACCCTTTCTTATTAGCGTGCACATTCTAACCTTTCATTTTCCTTTGCAGGCTATATGTTATAGTATAGTGTTATATTGATATTGTTGTTCTGATAAATAAAGTACCCCAGTTCTTAGTGAACCGGCATGTGCCTCTTATTCTTATATGAAAAGGTAACCTGTTCTTCTAGTCAGGTACTGTTTCGCGAACGGATGCAACTCCCGATCAGGTAAGCAGTGGTTGAATAATGAGGGAGAGAGGAGCCCTTGAAGTAGAGGATAAGTTGTATATCATCTAATTCGGCTATCATTGTGTGACCCATTATATTGTAGTATTATACCTTTAGTAAATAGCAAGAGATTCCCCAATATGGAGAGCTAACAGTATTCATAGGAAAGTGATCGTCGTCGGGAGACGGCGTTAAAGAGAGCACCAGGGGGGATACTGGTGTGTATACCCACAGGATTGTGGCTTGTGATGTAAGTAAGTGAGCACCAGGGGGGATATTGGTGTCTATACCCACAAGATTGTGGCTTGTACGTAGATAAAAGAGAGTACCAGGGAGGATACTGGTATTTATACCCACAAGATTGTGGCTTGAGCGAGCACTGGTTGGGGCCAGTGTGTAATGGTATATAATCAGAACTGCCCCAGGGTAGAACGGTCTGGGCCTGAGTTGCCGCGAGACTAGCTGGTATGAGTGTGATATTGTAGAAAACTTAGGCATGTACATTGCTAATTCCCCATCCTTGGGTAGGAGACATAGATACCTGTTGTAAATAGGTCCTAAGGAGGGAGGTGAATACGTTCCGGCTGGGTTGGTTGTGCTCTGATGAGCTGATTCTATCTGGTCCGAGAATCCGGTCATTACACCACTTTGGAAAAAATGGGTTCGTTTTCACTGTGAAAATGTGGTGTGTCTACGTTACGTTTTGGGCCGTTTCCTGTCGAGGGCATTAGGCCTACCCATACAAGTGAGGTACCATTTTTCTCGGAAAACTTTGGGGAATGCAGGTGGGTGGATCCACACAGAATCAAGAGCTTTCCACCACAGAAATGTAAGGAAAATGTGTTTTTTGACAATGTTTGAGGTTTGCAAGGATTCTGGGTGACAGAACCCGGTGAGAGCCTGACAAGTCACCCCATCCTGGGATCCCCTGGGTGTCTAGTTTTAAAAAATGTATAGATTTCCCTAGGTGCCAGCAGAGTTAGGGTTCAAAATCTACAGCTAGGCACTTTGCACAAAAAGGGTCAGTTTTCACTCTGAAAATGTGGTGTGTCCAAGGTGCGTTTTGGGCCCTTTCCTGTTGCGGGCACTAGGCCTACCCACACAATTGCGGTACCATTTTTCTCGGATGACTTTGGGGAATGCGGGGTGGGTGGAATTTTGTAGAACACCGCAGATTACTGAACTTTCCACCACAGAAATGTGAGGAAAATATAGGGGCAAATTACCAAGGGCATTATCGCCGCTTTAGCGGGAATTTTTCCCGCTAAAGCGGCGATAATTGTATCGCCCTATTACCTAGCTGTCGCTAACACCAGTTAGCGACAGCTAGTAGAAGATAGCGGGCATTTAGGTGCCCACTTTGCATGTCAGCGATAATTATCGCTAATGACATGCAAAGTGGGCGTGTCAAGATGTTAGCGACTGGAAACAGTCGCTAACATCTTTATCTCCTATTACCAACTTTTGGAAATAATCGCGCTAAGCGCGATTATCTCCAAAAGCTAACGCCTGGCCTGAGCTGTTCTTAGACATGTTATCCAATGGTTGGTGGATAACATGGCTAAGAGCATTTGCTCGGTAATGCATGAATATCGCTGACTTTACAGCGATATTCATGCATTTCGGCCGATTTTTATCGCTTAGGAGATAAACCTTGATAATATCAAGGCTCCTAAGCGATAAAAATAGGCGAAGCTCGGCGATATTATTTTGCCTGCTAACCAAGCTTAGCGATAATTAACACTATAGCTTGGTAATATGCCCCTTAGTTTTTTCGACAAAGTTTGAGGTTTGTAAGGAATATGGGTAACAGAACCTGGTGAGAACCTGACAAGTCACTGCATCCTGGGTTCCCCTGGGTGTCTAGGTTTAAAAAATGTAGAGGTTTGCTAGGTTTCCCTAGGTGCCGGAAGAGCTAGGGTTCAAAATCTAGGCACTTTACAAAAAAAGGATCCGTTTTCACTTTGAAAATGTGGTGTGTCCACGTTGCGTTTCGGGTCGTTTCCTGTCACGGGCACTAGGCCTACCCACACAAGTGAGGTACCATTTTTCTCGGGAGACTTAGGGTAACACAATTGTAGAGCAACTGTTATTACCTATTGACTTTCAATGCATTTCTGCCTTCCAAATGAAAGACGTTGTGTGAAAAAGAAGTCACTTTGAAAAATGTCCTATTATTCTCATGCTAGTATGGGTACTCACAATTTTGTAAATGTGCAAATAGCTACTGTTTCTAATCTCTATATTTTGTTACAATTTCAGAAATACATAGGTGTCTTTCATCCTGATTTTTTATTGTATATATTTTCCCAAATGAATTGCTATATACCGGGTACATAATAAATAACCATTGCAAGACACTGTTCAGTTATTGCTGGGTTCGTCGGGTTCTTGGTGAACCTACAAGTCCTGTATATCCCCACAACCAGAATGGTTCAGCAAATGTAATGGTATATTGCTTTAAACGTTTGTCATGATTAGAAGAAGTTACAGGTGAAAACGTTGGCACAAAAGGCAGTTTTTTTCAACTTATTTTCAATTTTTCCAGTTTTCAAATGACCCTGAAGGATCTACATAAAAGACCCCTTGCTGAAATCTGAATTGTGTCTACTTTTCTAAAATGTATAGCTATCCAGGATCCATTATTGCTTTCATACCCATTTCCTCCATTAACTGGAAGAAGGTTGAAAGCACAACAAATAGCAAAAATAGGCTATGTCCCAGTAAAATGCCAAAACTGTGTAAAAAATGTTGGTTTTCTGAAAAAAGTCTGTCACTCCTTGAAATCTGGTAAAATGGTGATTTGGTGATTTCAGCCCCACAAACCCTTTGTTGATACCATTTGCAGGGAAAAACCAGATGCTTTCATTTGCAGCCCTTTTTTCCCATTTAAAAAATAAATAAATTTAGCTGTATTTTGGCGAATTTCAGGGTCCCCTCTAGGGGAATCCACAAACCCTGGGTACCGTTAGAATCCCAATGATGTTGGAAGAAAAGGATGCAAATTTGACTTTTATACCTTATGTCGTCAAAAAGTACTACCCCAAATATCAAAAAAAAGGCTTAGCAAAGGCGGGGGAAAGGCCTAGCAGCGAAGGGACTAAATACCTTTCAAAAACTATGAGCCATATTATCAAGGAATGGTGATAACATTATTGTCGCTTTAGCGTCAGGAAACTGCCGCTAAAGCGGTGATAAGGGGCTTGATAATATGCCCTTGTGGATTCCCATAGAAGCTCAGGTTCTGGTGTGAACCTGAGCTTCTATGGGAATTCACAAGGGCATATTATCAAGCCTATTATCGGCGCTTTAGTGGCAGTTTCCTGCCGCTAAAGCAGCGATAATTTTAACGCTGTTCTTTATAATATGCCCGCATATGAGTGGATACAGGAAGCTTTTGATATCCTAATACTACTAAGAACAACACAACAAAAGAAAACATAAAATACAGAGCTAAAAGACATAAAAAGGCAAATTAGAAAGCTGCAATGCACCTGGCTCAAAACAACCACCAATCAAGACATACTTCACCTACAGACACTTAACAGATTATACACGTCAGCAATCCAACGGCTAAGAAAAAATAATACTAGTCAGACAGAATTCAAAATGCTGAATATGCAAAAAAAGAATTCTAAAACATTCTCACCAAATTTCATAAACCAAATTGCCTAGAAGAAGCTCATCCCATTACTCAAGATTTGAAGACAAACTGCCAAATCATAACACAACCAAAGCAGGCACATTAGACTCCTATTTAAAACAAGGAAAACACACACCAGCACTGACCCTTTTCCAAAACAACCCTTCAAGAGTACACAAACCCAGCCTCTGCATTCCTTCCAACAACTATCACACAATGAATTTATGGACCAGGTCAAAGCAAGCAGACCTGCTGGCAGCCCTTCTGACCAATGTCCACCACAAACCTTCAAGAACATTCTTCTAACTACCTCTTCTGCCACACCAGCAAGAAGAATCAACAATTCCTTAACTACTGGAATATTTCCGAAAGATTTTAAAAAAAAGCCATACATGCGCCCATTACTAAAGAAAACA
This sequence comes from Lissotriton vulgaris, assembly GCF_964263255.1. Taxonomy (NCBI): domain Eukaryota; kingdom Metazoa; phylum Chordata; class Amphibia; order Caudata; family Salamandridae; genus Lissotriton; species Lissotriton vulgaris. The sequence continues at coordinate 404,439 of NW_028244322.1, read as the reverse complement.
AACCTGGCCCCATGTAACCCTAACAACTACAGACCAATTACAAATTGATCTTACCCGGGCAAACTGATAGAAAGAGCAGCGTTTACCCAGATGTCACAATCCATTTTTTATCACTACGCCCAGGGCTAGCTTAGAGGGGACTGCTCTCAACTGGATGACATCTTACCTTCAAAACAGAACTAATGTTATACATACTCCACCTTTCTCATCCAAACTGTCCTCCACAAAAGCAGTGGTCCCTCAATGCTCTATCATCTCACCCATGATTTTTAACATCTACATTAATTCATTACCAGCACTGATCAATCAATTTCACCACACGTGCTATAATTATGCAGATGACACGTAAATACTCCTTAAACTGGAAACTCACACATTTCCAGGTGCCTCAGAGGATGGTAGTGGATGACGTGGAGCCATCTCAAACTGAATGCTTCCAAAACAGAAATACTCATGCGGCGATTGGAAAAATTAAGACCCACTTGCCTCCTGACAATCTGAGAACACTGCCTAAAGTGTCTAGGGAAGTAAGAAACATCCGGAATTACCAAGGACGCCAACTCACATATGTGTACCTAGATATATGCATTCCTTTGTATAAACGTGTATAATAATTATGTTTATAAATATATAGCTATTTGTTAGTTACTCCAGTATTGGAACTTTCATAGATTCCCATTGCTTGTATCAGATTTTCTACCGCATCGTTGGTGACAGGGAACTTCTACTTGAGGTACTATTTAAGCAGTTTTTTGACAGGATTACTTTCAGCTTTTCTATGGCTGATAAGGAAAAGAAGAGCCTTTTCAGGCCTTGTGCCACTTGTGGCAAAAAACGACTTTATACTGAGGATAAACATTAGGACTGTATATACTGTTTATACCCTGACCATAAGGCAGAAGGTTGTAGAATATGCAGGATGATGTCTGTGAAAACCCTCCGTGATCGTGAAGGAAGACTACTTATTTGGCTCAGGAAATTGGAAAATAAGGAAGTAGTGGTATCCAGTGACGAGGAAGATGCCAGATCTTCATCTTCTAAGACATGTTTGAAGAGGGGTGGATCATCTGTGGAGGTTGCATCTGAACCCCCCTCGAAGGCTATGCGTGGGACCTCTGATAGGTCTGGCAAGCCTGGGCCTAGCGAATCTCCTCACGAGAGTGTAAAGGAGAGGGAAAGGCAAGCACCTCAGGTGCTGAAGGCAAAACTGGATGAGAGCTCGGCTGGGCCTTCCCATCAGGAGAAAGTATCTAAGTCCTTCAAAAAAACAATTGTAGAGGCCTCTACAGTGGTCAAAAAAGGCTCTAAAGCCCCTGTGGTGACTTTGTCTCCTCAGTCGTCCACGAGCCAGACAGCGACGACGACGACGACGAAAGCGTCGACGAGGACTTCGACGTCGATGCCGTCGACGAAGACTGGGTTGACGACAGCGTCGACGATGATGACTACGTCGACGGTTACCACCTCGTCGACGAAGACCATTCCGTCGACGATGACTATTCCGTCGACGGTGGCAATCTCGTCGACGACGACGATCTCGTCGACGACGACAATCCCGTCGACGACGACAATCCCGTCGACGACGACAGTTCCGTCGACGATGATGAACCCGTCGATGATGACGATCCCGTTGACGATGACGATCCCGTCGACGGTGAAGGTACTTTCATCGACGGCCCCGTCGACGACGATTCAAAATATGGAGATGGTGGATTCGTTTATGACGCCGTCGACGGCAGGTGCTAGAGAAAGCACCAGGAAGAGGAGAATATCTCCAGATATGACTTTACCTAGAAAAGTACAATCATTACCTCCAGCCCTGTTGTTGGACGAAGAGGATTACTCGGAGGAGGAGAATGAGATGTATGGGGATGCATACAGTCCATCTCAGTTGAATCTAAAATACCGTGATGAGGAGTATTATTATCGGCAGGAACAGCGACCACAGAAGCAGGTCGCATACCAGGAAACACAGGCACAGCAGGTTATGGTGACGATGCCTATGAGTCTTTTGACAGACTTAAGAGCGATGCTGGAGGAGTATAGGAGCAGACAAGGGTCGCGACCAGTGGAAGGTCAAGCGCAAGTTCAGCCACAGGTGGTGGCAGCTCAATCTGTACCTCCTTCACAGGGGGAAGAGGAGAGGGAATATCCTCGACAGACACAAGTCCAAGTAGATACCTCGGATGAGGATGAAGCAGGTGACAACCAAGATCAGGATCCTGATAACGAATGGAACCAGTATATAGCTCCGGATCCGGCTTCTCCAGTGCCAGACCCGGTAGATTCACCTCCGGCTGATGTGGGAGGTTTCTTCAGTTTGATGGAAAGAGCCACGGCACGCTTTAAGCTAACCATGCCGGCAACATCTACGGATTGTTTCCTCTATGATTTTAAGGAGGCATATCGTAAGACAGTGCGTTCAATCCCCATTGTAGAGCACATATGGGAGGAAGGAAAGAAGGTGATGCAGTCCCCAGCGACTGTCATTCCAACTCTTCCACGCTTGGAGAAAAAATATAAAGCTCCTGATGACAGTCCCGCCTGCTTAATTGGACAACCTAGACCAGACTCGGTCATATCGCAGGCGGCGCAGAAGAAATCACGGAATCCTTCGGCCACCCTCACAACTCCACCAGACAAGGAGGGTAGAAGGTTAGACAATGCTGGGAAGCGTTTTTCGTCTATGGCTAGCTTGTTAGTCAGAGCGGCCAATGCCTTGGCGATTCTAGCAAGATACGACCGCCAAATGTGGAGTGATGTGGCACACTATGTGGACCTTCTAGCGGATGACCCTAAAGCTGAAGCACAGAAACTTCTAGAAGAAGGACAACGTTCTTCTTCCGAAATGATTGACTGCGCGATGGACATCGCCACCATTTCTTTCCGTGCTTTGGGCAGCGCGGCGGTTCTTCGGCGACAGGGGTCGCTACGAGCGACTTACTTCCGACCAGAGGTCCAGAATAGGATTTTGGACTTGCCCTTTGATGGGGACATGTTATTTGGGAAACATGTTGATGAGACCCTACAGGGAATAAAGAAAGACACAGAGACAGCAAGGGCTCTTGGAAACCTACAATATAGAAAGACACCGTTCCGGGGAGCAAGAGGAAGAGGCTTCACTTCACCAAGAGGAGGCTATCAGCAGCAACGGTACTCGCAGCAGTCGCAGTCGTACAGACCTCAGTACGGCAATCAATATTACCAGCGACAGTCACAATCCCAATCGTTCTCTCGTCAGAACGCTCGTGGACGACAGGGACGTCAGGGCAAAGACGCTGGCAAGTGTCAATAGCGGCCTCCTGACTCTGCCAACTGTTCCTCCGCTTCTGGGACCACCAGTGGGCGGCAGGATATCACAACATCTGAGCAGCTGGGAAGAAATAACATCGGATCAGTGGGTATTGAACATCATCCGACATGGGCATACACTAGAATTCCAGGAATTTCCACCTACAAGAGCTCCCCACGCCACTACTTCAAAACATCTAAACCTTCTGCAACTGGAAGTCCAACAAATGCTTCAGAAGGGGGCGATCCAGCGTGTTCCCCTATCACAAAGAGGAGAAGGTTTCTATTCAAGATTTTTTCTGATCCGCAAAACGAAACAGAAGTGGCGTCCGATCCTGGACTTAAGGGAGCTCAACACCTATCTCGTGAAGCTGTCATTTCGGATGATTTCACTCCAGGACATATTGCGCCTCTTGAATCCAGGCGACTTCATGGCTACATTAGACCTGGAAGATGCCTATTTTCATATCCCGATCCATCCAGCTCACAGACGTTTCCTTCGCTTTACAGTAGGCAAGAGTCACTTCCAGTTCATGGTGCTCCCATTTGGATTAAAATCCGCTCCTCGGATATTCACAAAAGTGCTGGCCCCGGTAGCAGCCTTTCTGAGAAGACAGTCGCTGGAAGTATTCCCGTACTTAGACGACTGGCTGCTAAAGGCTCCAAGCTTCCAGGAGGCATCAGAAGCAGTGAACACATGCTTAAACCTCTTTATTCATCTGGGTTTGCGACTCAACAAGGAAAAATCGGTTCTTCAACCGGCAGGTACGGTGAAGTTTTTGGGAGCAATACTCGATACTCAGGTGTGCAAAGCCTTCCCATCGGAAGAGAGACAGATGAAACTCATGTCTTCAGCCGCTCGATTGCAGAAGAAAAGTTGGATAACAGTCAGGATGTACAAATCTCTTCTAGGATCGATTTCATCCTGTATTCAATTGATTCCGCACTGCAGGCTGCGAATGCGCCCCTTGCAGGAGGAACTGGATCTTCAGTGGAGACAGGTGGAAGGGTCATTCGACGACAGAGTGGCTGTTACCCAGCAGATGAAAAGGACGGTTTCATGGTGGATGAAGAGATCTCACCTTACAGTGGGTCTCAGTTTCAGGGCGGCACCAGCTTCTCGCGTCATTACCACAGACGCTTCCCTTCAGGGTTGGGGAGCGGTCATGCAAGACCTCCAAGTCAGTGGTCACTGGACTCCAGAAGAACGGCGCTTACATATCAACGTTCTGGAGTTAAGGGCTATTCGGTTGGCAATGTTGGCTTTCCTTCCAAGGATTTCAAATTCGGCAATCCTAGTGCGGACGGACAACACCACCGCAATGCATTACGTCAACAAGCAGGGAGGCACAAGATCGCCACTGCTTTCTCAGGAAGCCCAGCTGCTGTGGGAATGGGCGATCTCAGAGAACATCACGCTCGTGGCGGAACACCTTCCAGGAGTATGCAACACGAAGGCGGATACGCTAAGCCGCCTGAGGGCAGTCTCACACGAGTGGGAATTGGATGACACAGTGGTCAAGAACATCTTCTCCCGTTGGGGGACCCCAGCGATCGACCTGTTTGCGACACTAAGGAACAAGAAATGCCGGTGTTATGCAAGCAGGGAACACCATCGAGGGTCACTGGGGAATGCCCTTTCGATGTCTTGTTCAGGCGCATTTGTTTACGCCTTTCCGCCATTTCCCCTGATTCCTCGAGTCCTCAAGAAGCTCACGATGGACAAGTGCAGGATGATACTGATAGCGCCAGCCTGGGCTCGCCAGTTCTGGTACACGGAGTTGCTTCTTCTATCGGTGAAGCAGCCCATTCATCTGCATCCCAACCAGACACTTCTGTCAATGTCCAACGGCCAGGTTCTCCACCCGAACCCGAGCTCGCTTCAATTGACAGCTTGGCTCCTGAATACAGGGAGTTTAAAGATTTAGACATTTCAGAAGAATGCAGGAACATCTTGGCGCAGGCGCGAGCTCCTAGCACTAATAAGACATATAGAGCGAAATGGAAAAGATTCTATTTATGGTGCCAGAGAGAAGGAGTACATCTATTCTCATCAGCTCCGCATCAAATCTTGCCATACATTCTATCTTTGGCACAGGCAGGTCTGGCTTGCCTTTCCCTCTCCTTTACACTCTCGTGAGGAGATTTGCTAGGCCCAGGCTTGCCAGACCTATCAGAGGTTCCACGCATAGCCTTCGAGGGGGGTTCAGATGCAACCTCCACAGATGATCCACCCCTCTTAAAAGATGTCTTAGAAGATGAAGATCTGGCATCTTCCTCGTCACTGGATACCACTACTTCCTTATTTTCCAATTTCCTGAGCCAAATAAGTAGTCTTCCTTCACGATCACGGAGGGTTTTCACAGACATCATCCTGCATATTCTACAACCCTCTGCCTTATGGTCAGGGTATAAACAGTATATACAGTCCTTATGTTTATCCTCAGTATAAAGTCGTTTTTTGCCACAAGTGGCACAAGGCCTGAAAAGGCTCTTCTTTTCCTTATCAGCCATAGAAAAGCTGAAAGAAATCCTGTCATAAAACTGCTTAAATAGTACCTCAAGTAGAAGTTAGAGCAGAGCTCTAAGGAGACTCCCTGTCACCAACGATGCGGTAGAAAATCTGATACAAGCAATGGGAATCTATGTTTAACAAATGTACATATTACTTATGGTTATATCATTCTGTGTTTACCATGTAAATAGGTCACTGCATAAATAAGTTTATTTTTATCACAACTATTTATCTACAGTTGCTTCACTATTAGATTACAAAAAAAATATTAATTATGAAAACAAATAAATTAGCTAAAAGTACAGCAACACTTGAAAGTATGAGTTTATTAAATGCAACATAAATGTACATATATTACCTTTCTTATATATACATATCTTCCATGTACTTATGAATCTTTGTATGTATTACTTTACTTCTAATTCAGCATCTCCAAGACACTACCCTATATCTCATCCTATACCACTCTCAATATATCCTCTACCTCCTTGTCTGACTTATCCCAACCCCCATTCTAATACTATGATCCCCAAAATAACCCTTTCTAGACTCTTCCCTCCTCTACCTCTCCTTGAATCATCTCAAACTTCTTCCATTATTGAGATCTCCCAAACAAGCCTTTCTAAACCGTTCCTTCAGCCTTGTCCCCCTCCACCTCCCATTTACTCATCCCAAACCTCCTCCTACTGCTATGATCTCCAAAAAACACTTTCTAGACACTTCTCTCTTCTATCCCTCCACTATCCTTTTCAATCTAACTAACAGACCAACATGCCCCCTGCTCAAATTAATTTGATTTTTCCCCATACTAATTCCTCACTAATCCTGTTTGGGTTCCGGAGTAGCGTGCTACCCACTGAAAAGCGTTTCAGCACCTCACCAGTGGTAGCAGCGCTATGTAAATAACATAACATATGTATTTGTAAAGTGCACATTCACCCCGAATGGGGTATCTTGGCGCTGAATAACAGATGTTTATTGCTACCCAACTCAATGGTACTCATTTTATCGACCTCAGATGGATGAAAGGCTGAGTGGAATCACCGGGATTTGAACCTGTGACCATGAGGTCAAACACAGGCCTGGATGCATTAGTCCACTGAGACACCAGACACTTCTGTCTTCTATTCCCCCACTACCCTTGTTCAATCGAAATAACCAGCTCACATGTCCACCACTCAAATTAGTTTTGGATCTCCCAAAACTAATTCACTACTAATACTTTTTTGGATTCCAGAGTAGAGTGCTACTCGCCGAAAAGCACTTTGGCACCTCGTCAGGGTTAGTATAACATTACATAATCGAGAAACCAGCAAAAATCAGACTATACTTGCCACTAAGAGCCCATTATACTACACCTCTCGTTGAAACTGCTGGTCCCAGATCCCATAAGCTTTGCAATATTTGGGGCCATTTTGCAGTTACACGTGCACTGCCCAGCTGGTTCAAAATTGCTATTTGTCTTCACTCGCCCGCCAAAACTGACCGCCCAGTGCAGCGATTATGCTTTAGTACCATTAGCTCCAGGGCACAAGTCCTAAAAAACAGAAGTGGGGGGAATAACTTAATTAATCAGTAGGCAAGTGACATCATGGCATGTGACAACATGGCATGTTACATCACGGCGCTTGACATCACAGAAAGTGGCATCACAAGAAGTGACATCAGATATTAAGCCCTCACATTATTGAGATCTCCCAAACAAGCCTTTCTAAACTGTTCCCTCAGCCTCAGGGGCGGTGGGTGACATTTCAAAGTGGTGGGGCGCAAAGTGATTTGCATACAGCACCATAGCGAGCGAGCGCAGCGAGCGAGCCCGAACTCCAAAAGGGGGGTTTGGGGGGATCACCCCCCCCCCCCCCAAGAAAATTTTGAAAAAAAGAAGAAAATCATGCATTTTCAAGCAAATTTGAGAAAGCAGGAAGGTTAATAAAGCATTTGTGAAAGTGCAGTTATTACATTAATAGATGGTATAACATAGGTAGCTGCTTATTCAGTATAACCACAGAGCTTCATACATTTCGTCCTATTACGCTCAGGTGCTGAATTCAGACTATAAGACTTTCATGAAAATCTCAGCTCTAAGAGTAGAAGAAGTTGCACAGCAGTTGGGAAACAGCCTTCACAAAGCATTAGGAAAATGAGAGGCAATTACTTGAAAGCAAACTGAAAGCAATGCATCAAGTAGTAACTTAAAGCAATGCATCCAGCAAAACAGTGCATGCAGTCAACCATACAAAAGTAAACTAAAGCAAGTGTGAACCAGTGAACCTTCACTTTGAAAGCAGGGTGCTAGTCAACAGGCCAGTCACATACATTTAAACTGAAGAAGAGTACACTTCAGCATGCAGGCACCAACATAAAAGCACCAAGCAAGTCAAACAGTTTAATCAAAGAAAAATTAAAGCAATACATACAGCAAACTAGACAGTGACTCAAAAAGTAAACTGAAGCAAGTGCACACTGAAAGGAATGCGCAGTCGTAAGTCAGACATTCACATAAAAGCAACTTACCGAGACACCCAATCAATTACATGGGAAAAACTTGAGCCAATGCACCCAGAAAACCAGACCAGCACACCAAAGCATCCCACCCCTGATTGGATGGCTCTTAGGGTCACCCCTCAGTTGTTTGGCAGGGTTGAGCACCCCCCAGTTTTATGCCCTCTGCGTCTGAAGGGGAGACAGGCAAAAGGGGTCATAATGGGACATCTGGCACAGCCACTTTGTAATCGAGGTGACCCACCCAGCTCAAGACTGAGTTACAGGCTGATCTTAAATCTTTAAATAACCACAAGGGTCTCCAGCTAGTTGGTTCTTGAGCCGAAAGAGTCCCCAGCTCACTGGGAGTCTTTACATCGCGCCTGAGATGACATGACAATGTCCCTTAATCCGGAGCAACTGTCGGGACTGGTCTGGGTCTGGATCTGACTTGGTACGAGCAGGATACAAAAAGTAACGGGTAGGTGGCCTATGAGCTGTGTTAAATCACTCGTTAAATTTTAGGCAAAATGTTTAGTTTGACTTTTAAGGTGGACGGATTTCATGAGTACACTTCTGAAAAGCTTGATCAAAAGTCCTATTGCCCTTCAAGAATCTAGTCTTAGCCTTGATCAGAAGCCCCTTCCTGAAGGTTCTGGATTACATCACCCAAAGAATTTACCAAGGCAATCGAGGAGTGATATTAGGTAATAATTCACATGATCAAAGACAACACCTTTATTGCATCTTGAGACAAATTTCCCATCTTTTAAAAGTGTCCTATCAGCACTGAACTATCTACTGGCTCTCATACAACAGACCAGCATCAATGGTGTCAGGCCTTGATGCAAGGACTAGCAGTCTGTCATTCTGCAGTGAAGCTTTGCAAGATGCAATTTCACAGCTCCACACCTTTCTTTAGCACTGCCATCGCCTATCCACTCTGCAAGCACCAGCAGATGCTCATGTTCCTGCATTCCCTGCTAGACAGTCGTCATCTTACCTATGGGAGATGGGATTGCTCATAAGCATCAACAGGATGTTCAATCCTCTTGGGCCCATGCCTCACTTCACTTTTGTGAGTTAGAGATGGACTCTATTTGGGATCTCCCCTGGGTTCCTCTAGGGCTGCACCAAGCTCAGCACCAACCCAAGTGTGTCCAGAGGCCTATTAAATATTCACAAACATATATGTCCATGATCCATGAGTGCAGACTAGGAACAATTGTAAAACAATTGAAGATCCATTGTGGAGTTCAAATTTGAGTTATTGTGCCCTGGCTGGGCTCACAGTTTTAAAATTACTGCAATGACAAGTGGCAGGGAAATGTGATTTGACATGTAGGAAATCTACTTCCATATACCAGCAACGTCACTCCTAACTGTTTTAAGTCCACAGGCATGGGGACCCAATATATAAATACTAGATATATTAAATATCAAGGAAACATTTGTCCCCACAGTCAACAGCTACACAAGGCCTTTTGCCACGCTGTAGTCAAAAACAAATGTTTCATTACCAAGCCCCACTGTAAATTAACACTTAATGGCATAACAAATCCCACAAGAAAACGAATAGAGAAATACTTCAAAGTTCTTTTTTACCGCTTATTAATTTTCAATTCATTGAAGAAAGTACATTTTTGTAAGTATAGTGGAACTCAAAATGTGAAAAACTGTACTTTATGCTGGCTGTCAAGGAACAAACTGGATTTTGTCAATCGCGACCACATAACAGGGAGGAATTATCTGGAGTGCGATTAAACAAATGGAAACACTGCTACAACACATCTACTTTTTGAACTGTAGATCCCAGTGGGGTTCTCATGCAATGAAATCTGTTCATACAGTCGACTAAGACTTTCCGGTTGTACCAGCTGGAGGGGAAAGCAGGTTTATCACAGAGGCAGGGTACCTCATTTCATCAGCGTTGTGTAAGGAAACCCAAGGCTTTTGCAGAGCTCCCATAGGTACACAAAATGCAGAAGGCCTCCCTTCTCTGAAGGAGGTCCAGCTTACAACTTAAGACCAGCCAATGGACGATCTGGAGAGATGGAGAGACCCAGTGCCTGGAAGCCTGTCCTAAAGATCCAAGGGCTGTATGAAACACAACAAGTGACTTTCCCACTAAAAGGGAGCGTGTGTGAATTAGTCCATATTTTCACCTCTAGAGGACTAGCTTTATAATACAAGGTTGTGTTGAGATCACTAAGGACCTGGTGTTTAATTATATAACTAACGCAATCGTCCCTATTAAAAACTGATTAAACATTTGTTTGTTTGAATTTACTCAAGGATTAAAAAAATCCATAAATATGAACCATTATTAAATAACAAGGTGCAGTGAGGTGAACAAGTGTGCTCGGTGCTCAGGCAAAGTGTGACACACATGTAATGTACAACAATATCGGTGTATCACTAATTATGAACTAATGACCCTCATCATTCCTATTGGGAACTCGCAAATTGCGCAAGTAATTCCCATTCATTCCTATAGGACTCTAGGCCCATAGGAATGAATGGGAATTAATTCCTTAATTGCGACTCGCAATTACCGAGTCGCAATTAAGGAATGTGTAGGAATCACACATTTTTATGCGATTCCTATAGGCAATAGCGATTCTTTAATTGCGATTCTTTAAAAATCGCAATTAAAAAAATCGCTATTGTCTATTTTGATGCATGTGCGCCTAAATCCAATAACCACTGGGATGACCATTAATTTTGGGCTCCAGGGTAGTGTACTACTCGCCGGAAAGCGCTTTTACTCCTAGTTAGGGGTAGTAAGCGCTATATAAATGCAAGTTCAATTATTGCTGCTGGGTCCAGTCTGAACTCTCTCTTCGCCAGCCCTGCCGATTGACATGGCTGGCAAAAGCATGCACTAAGCTGTTTATTCTACCAGGTTAGCAACTTCATCTCAAGAATACAATTCCTGTCTGGTTCTCGGGCTGGCACCAACCCAGAGCTCCAAGACCCATTCACAGCCTGACGTTCTGCATTGGTTGTGAAAGCTTAGCTTGGACACTTGGCAAGAGGCCAGCTGGCAACAGGTGTAAAGTCAGCAGGGAGGAACTGCAGGCTGCCCCATCCATTCAGACACAGCAGGGAACAAGCAGGAATCATTACTAATAAGAGACACAAACTACCACCCCACCGAAAGAGAATTTAAAGTCAAATCGATGAAACAAGCTGAAAAGACAAAAGAGTTCTTGTGAAAAAAAATAATATTAATGTGCACTATACTAGACCTTATATATCTTGATTGTGGTTAGTTTTATTTTCTTACCGACATATAAAAATTAAGAGCTGAAGATTCGAGTTAATGTCTGATGCATCCTTTCATCTTTTGAAATAAGGACTGCGCTATACTTTATGCTGGCTGATGTACATAATATGCAAACGTATATACAGTTACACCCATCTACTTACGTGAAATAGATTGCTTATTGTATCTTTATGACAGCGTTCCATCCCAGCAGGGCCAACAGAGCATGTTATCCTTTTATGGTTGATTGAAGGATAATGCTTGAGTTGGTGAATAATGATGTGAAGTTATCACATTATTTTGAAAATGCAAGTGCACTCTATAGTGCAGTCACTACATACCCCCCACTACCACTATACATCCGGATTTAGAAATCTGGAGCCGGTCTATGCAGCACTCCCAAATTATCAGGCCTGATATAGCAATCTGTTTTCTAGAGCGCTTCGTGCCTCACTTCTGAATTGTCTGCGCGCCATACAGAATAGATGCTGCTGTTATTCTTTCTAACGGTACCGAATTTAAAGCCCCTGGGCGAATGGAAGGTTCTGCTGCCCTTCCCGGAAAACTCGTGACCTTGCAATCACCGCAGATATCAACAGCGAGCGCACAAATCCCTGTGTCATGGTGAAAGCAACTGAGAGAAAGAAAATCTTATTTTGGCGGTGATTAACCCCTTGCATGCTGATGACGAACCCCAGCCGTCATGCACTACGGTGCTCGTGTGCTGATGACGGCTGGGGTTCGTCATGGCCCGCCCCTGTTCATTTGTTTACAGCACAGGGGCGGAAACGGGCCAGCAGTTAAGGGGTTAAATAACGACTCGTGAGTTCACGTGCGCTGCGTAGTTTCACATCAGAGGGTAGTGTGTGTGAGTGACACAAAAAAAGCGCATAGTAAACACAGGTAACAAAGGAGAGAAAGTGGCGCACGTGGGCCCCACCTCGCCCCGACTCATTTACTTGAGAACGAGCATCACCCTCCCTGGGGCCCCGCATGAAAGGCAAGAGGAGAAGCCGCCCAGTGCCTTACTTTACTACTCTGCCCATTGCTGCGATACATCCAGTTTTGACAATGCTTTTTTTCTTACACTCTTTTGAAATGTTGGACTGCTGAGAAAGTTTCCGTGGGTTTTACTTTCCGAGTCAATCTAAAAAGATGAACTCACAATGGACATTTTTTACTTGGAGAGGCGAGTGATATTTTATATTTTTGTGTTTCTTGTCTTTTATTTATTAAGACGGGACAAGGATTCTTTACGTGGGCAGGCTACCGAAAACCACGAATTTAGTAAACAGTATAACGACGAGGCGTGGGAGGGAGAAATGGGACTTTCCTTGTTGTTCATGCACTTCAATGAAGACAACCATCTGTCCTTCGACCCATTCACATCATAGTCAGTTGCCCTGGCAATGGGCACATCAGAGATGGCTACATTAAGCAGTCTGCGCCCCCCCTTAATAGGGGTTACCCATCTGCCCAGTTGGTTTACGGGCCCCTCGCAGGATGTCCTCCGCGAGATCAGGGAAAAGGCCCCACTTATCCACTTGTATTTAGATCATTTGCCAGCGGAGAGCCTCAGCCAGACCAACGAACCCACAGCACTTCACAATCCTGGAGCTCCGGATCGAAGCACACCACGCGTCTGGGCCGCTACTCCACCGCAGGCCTCAGCACGCAAGTTGAGCACTGCCTGGCTGGTATTAGAAAAGAGGGTGGGCGCGAGGGACAGCCGAGGGCCCAGAGGTAATGTTCTAGGGGAGAGGAGGAGCCCAACCTCACTGTCACGGTTGCAGACAGGCCCCGCCAACAGCCCCCACGCTCCCGATGACAGTATGGGGTCCAATGCACTCACCAGCTCATCGCCCGGTGCTCGCACCAGCACCTGTCTCCAATTGGCACACCTGCTCAAAACCGGACCCCACCGCCGGGGCCAAGCGGCATCCAGTGCCCCGGGCATGCTCCACCAGGGTGTGAAATCGGGAGTCCGCGGGGGGCCCAGTCCTGGTCTCGATGAAGCCTCCGATTATATACTGGCACCCGGTTGCAGCCTCGGACAGTCAGCAGCGCGCCGAAGGACTCTTCAAAATTGCCCACAGTACAGAAACAAACGTCATGGCGCACATCCCGAATCGAATGGCCAATCACTGCATGACTTCACATGCTGAAGTCACAGTGATTGGCCATATGCAGTGCAGTGAGGCAGTGTGCCACCACCCACCTGCGGCATCCAATAATGGATTGCCACGGTGGGACCAGCCAATCCTGGCGGCTAGGGGGGCACGCTGCTGCTCGCCCTGGGCCGCCTTTGAAACCCCGGGGCTGTAAAAGCAGCACCCCCTTGGACCCTCTACTGTCAGGTTAGCAGCGCGCATGCTCAGGCCAGGTGCGAGCCTGGAATCCTCATGCGCAGTGCAGTGCTGCTGCTGGCCTTCAGACTCTTCCAGCCCCAGCCCCTGCCCATGCGCACTCTCCACTGTCTCCGGATTCAATCGGGTGTATCCCGGATTGAAGCGCTGCGCTGCGGCCCTTTATAATATTGTTTGTTTGCAGGCAGAATTCACACAAAAATTTTAGGTGCGTCCAGAGCAGCTTAGGGGGGCTACGCCCCTACGCCCTAAAGGACGCACCCCTGCTGCTCAGCCTCTTCCTCTATCCACCTCCCATTTACTCATCCCAAACCTCCTCCTATTGCTATGATCTACAAAAAACACTTTCTAGACTCTTCCCTCTTCTATCCCTCCACTTTCCTTTTCAATCTAACTAACAGACCAAAATGGCCACTGCTCAAATTAATTTGATATTTCGCTATACTAATTCCTCACTAATCCTGTTAAGGTTCTGCAGTAGCGTGTTACTCACCAAAAAGTGTTTCAGCAACTCATCTGGGGTAGCAGCGCTATATAAATACCATAAGTATTTGTAAAGCGCACCTTCACCCCAAACAAAGTATCTCAGTACTGAATATCAGATATTTATTGTTACCCAACTCAATGGTACTCATTTTATCCACCTCAGATGGATGAAAGGCTGAGTGGACCCGCCGGGATTTGAACCTGTGACCATGAGGTCAAACATAGGGCCCTTAGTGGATGCATTAGTCCACTGAGCCACCAGACCCTTCCGTCTTCTATCCCTCCACTATCCTTTTTTAATCCAAATAACAAGCTCACATGTCCACCGCTCACAGTAGTTTTGGATCTCCATACACAAATTCACTACTAATCCTTCTTGGATTCCAGAGTAGCGTGCTACTCGCCGAAAAGCACTTTGACGCCTCGTCAGGGTTAGTATAACATTACATAATCGAGAAACCAGCACAAATCAGACTATACATGCCCCTAAGAGCCTACTCCCCGCGTTGAAACTGCTGGTCCCAGATTCCATAAGCTTTTGCAATATTTGGTGCAATTTTGCAGTTACCCGTGCACTGCCCCGCTGGTGCAAAATAGCTATTTGCCTTCACTCGCCCGACAAAACTGACCTCCCAGTGCAGCGATTATGCTTTCGTACCATTAGATCGAGGGCAGAAGTCCTAAAAACAGAAGTGAGAGGAATAACCTAGTTAATCAGTATGCAAGTGCCATCATGGCACATGACATCACGGCGTGTGACATCACAGGAAGTGGCATTACAAGTAGTGACATCAGTCCTTAAGCCCTCACATATCTGTTTAACATGTGTATCACAAGTACATTGGAGCAAATTCTGAGTATACAGAATAAACGAATAAACGCCGAGCTCGGGCGCGGTAGTTTGAAATAGCGTCGTTCGCGGTGCACGTGACAAAAGACACGTGACTCGCTACTCATGACGTTTTCTTCAGATAGTTTAAAGGGGCCCGGAATGTTTTACGCTAGGACTAATCACAAAGCTTTATTGTACCGTCCTAAAGCTAGCACGGACAACAGACAGGGCATATTCAATGCACGTAGAAGGATGTCAAGTCACTCAAGTTAAAGTGATGAGTATTCTCATTCGTGTAGGTTCCTAATAAAGCCTATGTACTAATATGGCATGCAAACATGATTATATGCAAAAAACGGACGCTACAATGATTTTATTCCTGGGACTCAAAGGTTGTTTTGAGCTCTTAATAAAAGCACCGCTGTATTTAGCTCCTCGCGATGCTATCAGCGAAGCGGATGTATGTTGATACCACGCATACTTTTAGCACGCATACACTTACCACGCATTTTTTACCACGCAGGACCCATTACCACGGATACCTTTACAACGCAATACACTACAACGCAGGTACTATTACAACGCATACCATTACAACGTAAGTATAGGTAAGTATATAATATTTTTAAATAATGTAAATAATTATTTTTTTATTATTTAATTTAATTATTTATTATTTAATTATTAAATAATTTTAATAATAACATTAATTTAAATTTTCATATTTGTAAATATATGTTAAAAATACCCCTGTACCCCAAAACCCAAACCCAGCCCTAAAACCTAAAAATACCAATGTACCCCAAAACCCAAACCCAGCCTTAAAACCTAAAAATACCCCTGTACCCCAAAACCCAAACCCAGCCCTGAAACCTAAAAATACCCCTGTACCCCAAACCCAGCCCTAAAACCTAAAAATACCCCTGTACCCCAAAACCCAAACCCAGCCCTAAAACCTAAAAATACCCCTGTACCCCAAAACCCAAACCCAGCCCTGAACCCTAAAAATACCCCTGTACCCCAAAACCCAAACCCAGCCCTAAAACCTAAAAATACCCCTGTACCCCAAAACCCAAACCCAGCCCTAAAACCTAAAAATACCCCTGTACCCCAAAACCCAAACCCAGCCCTAAAACCTAAAAATACCCCTGTACCCCAAAACCCAAACCCAGCCCTGAACCCTAAAAATACCCCTGTACCCCAAAACCCAAACCCAGCCCTGAAACCTAAAAATACCCCTGTACCCCATAACCCAAACTATATATAAATTACTTAAATAAATTAATATAATTTATTATTAAAAGGTAAAATAAAATAATATACTTACCAATACTTACGTTGTAATGGTATGCGTTGTAATAGTATGTGCGATGTAGTGTAAGGCGTTGTAAAAGTATGAGTGGTAATGGATCCTGCGTTGTAATGGTATGCGTGGTAACAGTATGCGTGGTAAAAATTGCGTGGTAAGAGTTGCATACCCAGCGAAGCAGAAGCCAGTATTTGCTCCTTGGTTGTAACAGGCAACTATAGTCCTTATTATTACAAGTGTTCTCATACCTGCGAGTTAATATTAAAAAACTTTTTACAAACCAACATCTAAAAACAACTTATTGCATTTTTCTAGTTTTCACCCTCGTTCACTGAGGGAAAACCTCCCGTTCGGACAATACCTCCGCATCAGGCGGAACTGCAGCGAAATGGCTGATTTCAAGATGCAAGCAGATGAACTGACTGAAACACTGGAATTGCGTGGCTACCCAAAGAAGATTCTCCTCAAAAGTCGGAGAGCCACCAACCAAAACAGAGATGCCTTGTTGGATTCATATCCAAAAGAAACATCGCCGGAGGTACCATTAACCTGCGTAACCACCTTTAATCCTCTGTCTAGCTTTAGGACGGGTCAATAAAGCTTTGTGATTTGTCCTAGCGTAAAACATTCCCGGCCCCTTTAAACTATCTGAAGAAAAGGGCACGAGTAGCGAGTCACGTGTCTTTTGTCACGTGCACCGCGAACTACGCTATTTCAAACTACCGCGCCCGAGCTCGGCGTTCATTCGGGCCACGGCATTGAAAGGCTAGGTCGCCAGAGGGGAGTCACCTGCTAGACAGTAAGTGGAGAATTAAAAATTTGCAAACATTCGTGACAAGAATTTTCAATTCTATTAAGGACTAGGAGGCGAGGATTATGCTTAGTCTCATTTCTTTACTGACACATAGCAGCCAATCACATTACAGTAAAGAAAAAACAGAAATAGGGCAACCATAGAGTACACCCATAGTATATAAACAGTCTCAGAGGTAACCACTTCCTCTTTCTTTGTCCAAAATCCAGTAGGAAGAACCAATTAACATCAGAAGAACCAAGGAGAACATCATCCAATAGGGCCAAAATCCGAATGAGGCGGCGGAGGAACTTCCAAAAGCCACAGAAACAGAAGCAGGCCAACGAGGAGTAGAAACTCGCAGCAGAACGTCCACAAGGGCGGAGACGGAGGAGCCTCACTTGGGATCAGAGCCTGAAAAAAGACACAAAGCCGTAATACACATCCTGTGTAATCATGAGCAAATAAGGGTGGGTAGAGAAAAAATCATTGCATTCATCACATATCATTAGGAAAGATCTATGAAGCAGTGCATAGTAACAATATAATCGATATATGCATAGACAACGGGTGGGATAATCCTCGCCTCCTAGTCCTTAATAGAATTGAAAATTCTTGTCACGAATGTTTGCAAATTTTTAATTCTATGTCAGGACAGGAGGCTCCGATTATGCTTGTTTAAAGCTGATCCACCACTACAGAAGCAACACTATCGATAGGTTTAAAATAAAAAGTCTTAAACACAGAAGCAGATGACCAATCTGCAGCCTTCATTATATCAAACAGAGTAACACCCATGGAATAGGCTTTGGACGCCATCGCTCCCCGTGCAGAGTGTGCGCCAAACACAGAAACATCAATTCCAGCTTCAGACATAAGTCCCCGCACCCAGCGCGCCAAGGTAGCTGGAGAAACAGGGCGAAAAGGCTTTTGTAATGCAATAAAAAGCGGACCTTGCATGTCTGAGCGCAAAGAAGCGGTACTCACCTCATAATCCTTCAGGCATTGAACCACACAAAGGTTGGGGTGAGAAGGAAAAGAAGGATAAGAAATAGAAGGCGTATTAGATTTGGTACGTCTGGAGAGACGAAAGGAAACACCTTCAGGAGTAAAGCTGCGACCCGCCAGGTCTAAAGCGTGTACGTCCGACACGCGCTTACAGGAGACCAAACATAACAACATGGTTAGTTTTGCAGATAGTTGCTTGCGAGATAAAGAAGCATTGGGAGGCCAGGCCTCCAAAAATCTGAGTACAACCGAATTATCCCACAAGGTAACATACTTAGGAGTGGGAGGTTTTGCAAAACGAACTCCTGTAAGTAACCTGGAAACAAAAGGATGTTCACCCGCGGGTTTCCCATCTATGTGGGCATGACCCGCCGAAATAGCCGACCGAAAACCGTTGATAGTCGAATAAGCCAGACCAGAGGTGGCTAAGGAGGCCAAGAAATTAACAATCATGCTGATATCTGCTGAAACGGGATCAACTTGGTGTTGTGAACACCAATCACACCAACGCTTCCAAGACCCCTTATACCGTTTGTGAGTATTGGGAGCCCATGCTTCACTAAGGAGCTTGGAAGCGTCGCTTGAAAGGCCTGGGAGCGACCAGCGATCCCCGAGATCCTCCACGCGAGAAGCGGGAGGGAGCCTGAGAGGACCAGGGGATGAGGATCTCCGAGAGGGTCCAACAGGAGATTCCACAAAGGGGGAAGGAGAAACGGTGGAGCCGAACACATTTCTAGAAGGACCCGAAACCACGCTTGAGCCCTCCAGAGAGGGGCAATCAGAATCAGATCCGTCTGAAATCGTTTGGAGTAGGCCAATACCCTGGGAATCATCAGAAAAGGAGGGAAGGCATAACAGAGGGTCGATGGCCACTGCTGGAGAAAGGCATCCGTGGCCAGAGCCTGAGGGTCCGGCCTCCAACTGTAAAAATGCGGAAGTTGCGCATTGAGGCGTGAGGCAAAGAGATCTAGTTGGCAAGGACCCCAACGCCGATGGAGAGCACGGAAGACCCGAGGATGCAGCCTCCAATCGCTGTAATCCCGGAGATGTCTGGAGTGCCAGTCCGCTATCTGATTGTGGCATCCCGGAAGGTACTCCGCAATAACAGTGATCCTCCTCTGCAGACAGAAGTGCCAAAAATGTTTGGCAATCTCCGCCAGGATTCTGGACCTGGTCCCGCCTAGTTTGTTGACATAGCGGACTGCTGATATATTGTCCATCCGGAGAAGGACACAACAACTGGTTTGCAGAGGGGAAAAACATTTGATCGCAAAGGAACCCGCTAGAAGTTCCAGACAGTTGATATGTAGTGTCAATTCCTGAGGGGACCAACGACCCCCCGTCGAGACCGAGCCGCAACGGGCTCCCCAGCCCCACCGACTGGCATCGGACTCTATCACTAGATCCGGAGACACACCGAAGAGGGCTCGGCCGTTCCAGGCCTCCATGTGGTCCAACCACCACTGCATCTCCCACCGGACCTCCTCCGTAAGAGGAATCTGATCGGAATATCCGAGGCCTTTCCGGAGATGAAGAATTTTCAGGCGCTGCATTGCCCTGTAATGCAGGGGACCCGGGAAAATCGCCTGGATAGAAGATGCCAGCAGACCGACTACACGTGCCAACGACCTCAACGACACAGTCGGTCTGGAAATAACAGATGTCAACTCTCTCTTGATATAACGCATCTTTTGGTTGGGCAAGAGGAGCTGACAAGTTACTGAGTCGATCTGAAAACCCAGGAAATCTATACGCTGGGATGGAACCAACACCGATTTCTGAACATTGATCAGAAACCCCAGAGACTGTAAAAGAGTGATGGACAATTCCAGATGTTGAATAAGTTTGAGTGGACAATCCGCCATAAGGAGAATATCGTCCAGATAAATAATCAACCTGACACCCAGAGACCGAAGATGTTCCACAACTGGTCGCAAGAGCTTCGTGAAGCACCATGGTGCCGCCGAAAGACCGAATGGGAGAACCTGATACTCGTACCAGACTCCCTGCCAGAGAAACTGGAGAAAACGGCGATGTGGTTTGTAAATCGGAACCGAGAGATATGCATCTTTGAGGTCCAGCCGGACCATCCAATCCTTTTCTTGAAGGAGATCCCTCAAGAGATGGATTCCCTCCATCTTGAAATGTCGATAGACGACTCCCCCGTTGAACTCTTTCAGGTTGAGAACAAGGCGAGCACCGCCCCCTTTTTTCTCGACCAGAAAGACAGAGCTGGCAAACCCCTTTGGATGACGGGTGGTTGG
Source organism: Lissotriton vulgaris (assembly GCF_964263255.1). Taxonomy (NCBI): domain Eukaryota; kingdom Metazoa; phylum Chordata; class Amphibia; order Caudata; family Salamandridae; genus Lissotriton; species Lissotriton vulgaris. Next base: position 383,826 of record NW_028244322.1, on the reverse strand, counting down.
AATCACCGCCCCTTTCTTGAGAAGAGAGTCTATCTCCTCGGACAGACAAACCTGATCCTGAAGAGAAAAACGCAGACAAGGAGGGGGACAAGTCTGATGCATCGGGTGATAGAATTCTATTCTGAACCCTTGAACAGTTTGTAGCACCCAAGCATCGCCGGAGAGCATGCGCCAATTCTGCAGGAAAAACTGAATGCGACCCCCCAACAGCACATCGCATGCAGGAATCAGTCTCACCTGTAGAGTGGGAATCCTGGTATTGTCCCTGATGACCACCGGAACGTCCTTTGCCGTATTGGCCTTTTCCTTTTCTGGAAGGATAAAAGTTGGCTCTCGATGAATAACCTGCGTCGTAGGAGCCTCTGTGTTGAGAGGAATTGCCTCTCTGGGACTGACTGGCAGAACCACGGCCGAACGAGCGTCCCCTACCTCGTCCGGCCTTTCCAAAAACCGGACGCATGGCTCGCCGCAAGGAGGCCTGCGCCTTGTCGATACCACTGAAGGTTGATACAAAGCGCGTGAGTTCCTTAAGGAATGGCTGGCCAAACAGGAGGCCGTCTGCCTCAGGGCCCGACTCAGAAGTGGCCAGTTCAGATAGTCTAGGGTCAAGCTTTAATAAGATGGACCTGCGACGTTCCGCAGATATCGCACAATTCGCATTACCCAACTGGCAAATTGCCCGTTGCGCCCATTCGATCATTTCCTTAGGATTCACAAGGGCAGAAGCTTCCTGGGCCCTGTAACCTAGGTCCAAAATTTTTGTGAGAGGCCCAAGGACGTCCAACATTTTATCCTGACAGGACCGCCAAGATCTATCCAGGCCCTTCTTTGGGTCCTTGGCATATTTTTTCAAATAGGTGACCATCATGGGGTCAACTTCTGGGGTCTCAGCTAAATGGGCAGACAAATCAGGCCTCGGGCATTCAGAGCGCAGCCTGGCACGAACCGAAGCCTCAAAAGGCTGACGGATATGTGCCTCAATGTAGGCAGCTACAGCCGGAGAAGGCCCCCATGATGAAGAGTTGGGGTGAACAATGTCGGCGGGCTCGAAATTGAGCACCGGAGGACGCTCAGGAGCGTCCACAAAATGCTCCTTACAGACCCGTTTTTTAGGTGGAGGAGAAACATGGTCTGAAGATGCGGAGGATAACACATTGTCCGAATCAGCCTCATGAAGACCTGCAGTCGTGGGTGGCGCAGATGCTAAACTTTTCGCCAGACGCTGAAAATCAGATTTGTGAGGGTTAACAGGCGACTTCGCCGATTTCTTGGCAGCCGGCAACCAGCCCTGCTGTTGAGCATAGAGATTGAGGTGACGCTTCAAAGGATTAATGGCACGTACAAGTGCTTTGTTAACGGATTGCTGAACACCTTTGTCCAGCTGTTCAACCAAATCCTGTTCCAAGGAGCCTTCCTCCTCATCAGCATAATAATAATAGTCGTCTTCAGCGTCATCATAATAATCAGCCATTCTACAGCAAGTAGAGGTAAGTGCCCACAAGACGACTTGAACAATATGGAGTGTTGACAAAAAACACAAGTCAAGGGGGAGTGTTTAGACCCCAAAAACAGGCTTCGAAGAAGCAGGAAATAAACCTGACTCGAAAAAACAAGTAGAATGTGGAGGGAGCCAAAGCCTGTATCAAATAGAACACTCTAGGCAGAGCCTATGCGAAGAAAAAACAACCAAAGCCCTCAGAAGACCTCGGTGTCTGACGGGGTTAACTCCAGTGACAGGCCGTGGGCAAAACGTCAACACGCCGTCGCTCAACCAGCTGAGGAAACACCAACAACCGGAAATGGACAGCGCGCATGCGCGACTGTCGCCTGTCCTCGAAGACCGTCGCAAGAGCGCTCGCGCTCCTAAGCAAAACGGAACCCCTGCTCCCGCTCCACTAACAGCGCGCGAGCAGCCAGGAAGCGCTCGCGCAAGGAAAACGGAGGTGAGGCACACGCTCCGACAAGGAAGAAAAAACTGCACGCCGGCAGCAAACAACACGCGAAGTCAATGAACGGAGACACAGCCCCAGACGCGCGATAACAAAGCGCAAAGGTCAGCACAAAGCAAACAGTAAATAACAATGCGCAAAGTCAATAGTAAAGATAAAGCACTTAACTGGCTGCGGAGCAGCAAAGAAAGAGGAAGTGGTTACCTCTGAGACTGTTTATATACTATGGGTGTACTCTATGGTTGCCCTATTTCTGTTTTTTCTTTACTGTAATGTGATTGGCTGCTATGTGTCAGTAAAGAAATGAGACTAAGCATAATCGGAGCCTCCTGTCCTGACATAGAATTGAAGGGTTATTTACTCGAAGGGAATTACGATTGGAAAGATGAAGATAACATTACTATATACGCTGGGGAGATACTGACTTTGCTTTTCCAATCGATTTTAGATTGTATGGCGTGAAGAAAACCCCTGCCGTGTCCGCCCATGCTGCGCGGAAATTAAGCACTAGTTGTGAGTTCTGTGAGAGGTTTATTTATCTTCCATGTTTTAATACATAACGGAGTCTGTTGGGGTTCCGTTAAGGCCAATTCATGGGCTTTTTAAACAACGTGCATATGCTTTTCATTTCCAATTTCCTGCCATTTAGGCACAGTTCAGTCCTAATGATTAATCCGATCGTCATGTAGTTCTCTTGACAATAATAGTCCTGTGGAACACAGTAATTGATTCTGTAAAAAATAGTCATGTTTCTAAATAAGATAACGCCATTAAGTGACGAATAATCTCAGTCAAATTATGGCATTCAGAGCACGATTTTTGCTTGCATGAAAGTATCATAGCACAGATATGGGTGTTACTTGGTGAAGGTAACAAGTCTGGAAATACTGTACTGTGAATCTTCAAAGGTCTACACAGAACCATATGAAACATTTACCTCTGTTATTTCTCCTTTGTTTTCTTTTCACAGGTACTGGGCCCCAGTAAATTACTGTGTGTGCCTATACGGTTAAAGCCGTGAGTAACTTATTACATTTTTAATTTTTCACACTAATATCCTCACGGTTGGGTGCGCCTTAGTGCGTGCATACCGCCGGAGGATCACACTTATGGTCCTGACGAATGTTGAGCGATTGGCTCTGATAGCTGAAACATGTTGACCGACCAAATTTACATAGGACTAAGGATTTCCAAATAACGAAACCTATTTATAAGTCCAAATATCACCTGTTTTTACCCAATGCGGGTTGGACTATTAATAAAGTAGTTGACAGTCACAGCTACGCATTTTTTAAACTTTTTTGCACTCACTTAGCACTATTTGTTTTTTTCACCACATCTACACACAGAAGAACCAGCTCCGCTGTAAACAGGCGTTGAAGCACACTGGAAGGACACTAGGTCCTTCCAGTGGGAACCCAATGATGAAGCATGTCACCACTAGGTTGGTGAGTGAGGGTTCTTTTTACAATTAACTTCTATGTGTTTTTTCACCAGGTTTCACGTTTTCCCTCATAGGAGTTTTCATTTGAGGCGTCATACTTTTTTTCACTCTTTTGTTGTTTATTATCAACCTATAGTTAGAAACTTGGGAATCCGAACTGATGATGCTCTTTCTGTGCGCGCCCAAATTCAGGCCTTGGTTGGGACCTGTATTGGACTACTTTGGGTGGTGAGAAAGTTCCTTCCACTTCTTCAGTTGGAATGTAGGAGAACCGTGGTCCAGGCACTGATTACATCAAGACTGGACAATGTGAACATCCTCTATCTAGGTCTGCCAGACTGTCTCCTACAACACCTTCAGGGGGTGCAAAATGCTGCAGCCAGGGATATTCTTTGCTTAAAACTGAGTTCCCATATGGCACCTCATCTTAATACCCTCCACTGGCTCCCAGTCATGGAGCGGATACAGTTTAAGGCGTTGGTAATGTTCCTTAAGGCTCTTCACAGTAAGAGACCTAGTTACCTCAGAAGACGTGTTGACTGGTGTACCCGAAAAGGGCACTCAGATCAAGCATGGGGGCGTATGTATGTGTCCCTAAGGTGCATCTGACACGTAGGGGGGTAAATCCTTCAGCCGTCTGGGGGCACAGGCATGGAATAAACTTCCGTTGCCCCTCAGACTTTCCCAAGATCTGTCGAGTTTCAGGAAACCGCTGAAAACCTTGCTCTTTGGGAGCTAAACCAGCTTTTGTCAGTAGTCATGTGATTCTGCAGCGCCCGGGACACTCCTTTTGGAGTGGCTGTGCGCTTTATAAACTCTCTCTTTCATTCATGACCCCTTAAATTCGCCCTTTGTTATGGACCCAGGTGGAGTCTGAACTAAGAAAGCCCCATCATCCCTTCCTGCATGTTGTTGATCGAAAGCAGACAACAACGTGCAGGCGCTGCTGAATGTTTCCTCGTGTTTGCAAATTACACCAGGACAAATTCAGCATATTTTTCAGTTGGACCCAATTTCTTCGCAGGGTGGGCGGCATCCACCCTGTGAAAATAGTGGGTGACGTGTACCCCCGACTTGTGCCCTGATTAGGTCAGAACAAATCACTATTTTGCACTGATCACTTTTCAGAATAGTCGGTGCTAAACTACGCTACAGGTGCAGAATTTATCTACTCAGACACATGGTCCCCCAAAAATATTTAGCAGCAGGTGCCTCTCAGCATCAGCATTCACCACACTTCTGCTCTGATTTCCACTGAAGCGAAATGTTAAAAAAGCCTTCACCACATAGCATTCATCAAACAATATTTAAAACAGTAACCCAATGGATTCTGTGTATAAATCTTAACGCAGTTAGATGTCGCCAAGAAGCCATAGGATGTGCATGTAAGCACTAAAAATAAACCACGTGTTATCCTTAAGCCTCAATATTACAGATGAGAGAAAATAACTAAAAGACATGGTTACCTGTCAGCATGGGAGGGACTTCTGCATACTCCCAGGCCTATATTTATGCCTACAAAATTCTCCAGTATGTTTGCACTTTGCCTCAGAACGAGTACGTAATAGGAAGTGACAGGTGGGTGATGGAAGATATTGGCATGGACTAAGGTGTGGGTCAAGAAAGTCTATTTGACTAGCTATGGGAGCTGTCGCCTAAAAAAGCAAACACAAAGATCTTTTACCAACAGCTTCCTGGCAAGGTGAATCTCCGCCCATGTAAATGGCGCCTTCTCTGGGAGTTGTGTTCAGGGCAGCGTTTCCTGTACTTAATATCCCCGTGTGGTCTTCATACAGGTTCCTCTACTTGTTGTATGGTCCTTCGGTTGTCGACTGAAAGCGTAAGAATAGAGCTAGCATCAGCAACACTTTTCAATAATAGTACCAGCATTGTCAAAGCCAATAGTTCTCGCCTATGCAAGAGCTATTGGCTTGGCCAATTTGTTTGAGCCATGTTCTACACTGGAGTGGCTGCTGTCCAGCATGTCTAAAAGTTAGTAGGATAAAGGAGAGTGGTATAGAGTGGCGTGCCGCAAAGTGGAGTGGAGTATTATGTCGTAGAGTGGCCAGGGCTGGACTGGCCAGAGGGGGCACCAAGCATTTCCCTGGTGGGCTGCCAGGGTGGGGGCCCCTTTTGCACCCATAGGGGGTCGTTTTAGTAACCGGGGGCTGGTTTGCAGCACAGATGCAATATTGTCCCTCTGTAACAAAAGCGTCTGAAACTGGCCCTGGGAACCAGCTCGCCCCCACCTGGCCGCCCCCCTTGGGGGGTGGGGAGGCGGTCTAGGCTCTTTGCCATGGCCGGTTTCAGTTCCCAGTCGAGATTGGCGTGGAGTGGCATACAGTAGAGATGAGTGGCGTGGAGGGTAGCGGAGAGGAGAGGAGTGAAGTGGAGCGTCACGGAGTAGCATACAGTGCTGTAGAGTGTTGTGGAGGGAGTAGAGTGTCATAGAGTGGACGGGCATAGAGTTGAGTGGTGTAGAGTGGAGCACAGTGTCAGAGTTGAGCAGAGTGCTGTGGAGTGGAGTAAAGGGACATGGAATGACATATAGGGAGTTGCATAGAGTGTGGTAGAGTAGAGTAGTGTCGTAGTATGGTATAGAGTGGAGCTGAGTTCTGTAGAGTGGAGTGGTGTGGAGTAAAGTGTCAGTGGGGCAGAGTTTAATGTAGTACAGCATCATAGAGTGGAGTATCATGTAGTGGAGTATCATAGAGTAGAGTGTAGTAGAGTGGCCTAGAGTGAAGCGGCGTAAAGTACAGTGGTGTAGAGTGGACTAGCGTAGAGTGCAGTGGCATAGAGTGCATTGGTTTTCAGTAAAGTCGAGTAGAGTGCATTTGCGTAGAGTGCAGTGATGTAGAGTAGTGTAGAGTGCAGTGACATAGAGTAGAGAAGTGCAGAGTAGATTGTAGTGGCCTAGAGTGGAGTGGCACACAGTGGAGTAGAGTGGTGCAGAGTGGAGTTGTGCAGGGTAGAGTACAGAGGTGTACGGTAGAGTGGCGCAGAGTGTAGCAGCATAGAATGTAGTGGTGTAAAGTGCCGTGGTGTAGAGTGTAGTAGCCTAGCGTAGATTTCAGGGGTGCAGTGTAGACGCAGTAGCATAGAGTGATGTGGCATAGAGTGCAGTCATGCAGGGTAACGTGTCAGAGTGTAGGGTCTTTGTAAAAACTCGTGAACCTGGTAGGATAAGTAATTTATTGGTAGTCTACGGGACATAGAAACAGCTCCTCTTCCTACCTTTTTCAATCGTCTCTTCCCGAACCCCCACTCTGCTAAGTTCTCTTCATTCTCCCGATGCCTGGTTGTTAGAACTGGCATCATTGGTGTGTGTCTCCCTTCCTCTTTTCGCTTCCTATCTTTTATGTTGGCTGGACTTAGATGCTCTGGGCACCGTGCCACTGCTAATCAGTGCCCCAGTGCGAATGATCCCTGTGTAAAGATTACTATATGAATTAGGATAACCTTAATGCCTAGATCTGTGTAGCATAGTCTAATAGCGAGTTACCCTCCATTTCATAGTTACTATTGTGAAGCTACCCGTTCTGATAGGCCAGAATGGGCAGGTTGAGGATTACCTTCTATAATCCTATCTGACCCCAGGAACCTGATAGGAACTCAGGGTTTGATCTGTTTATGCTAAGGACATTGAGGTACACCTTTTAGTAAGGACCCTTTATTTATCCCATGTTCGAAAATGCCTCTTCTGAGAATGCGGTATTTTCTTACCTAAGCGTTCCTGTAGGCTTTGCTAGTATGTGTATTGGCCGTCTGGTTTAGGAGCAGCAGGGCCTGCTGGGTCAGACCTGGCTGGAGAGAGAGATCGGTATTCAGAGCATGGGGAGGGGTGACTCTTTGATCTGAGCAAGGCCCTGCCTGGCAAGGTGAATGATGGCTCCGCCTCCCATGGGGCGTCTGATAGCAGACCCCCTCATTCTGAAAGGGCAGGATGTTGTCTCGTAAACCAAGTGATCCCCGACCCCACCGAACTGGTTCTGACTGGATGGAGTGATTTAGAGAACAAAGAGTTTTTAGGTATAAAACGTTGCGCTGGAACTTTGTTCAGGGGTGTTCCTTCTGGATGTCAAGACACAACTCTGTCCCAGTGAACAGAGGAAAGGACTTTAAAACTTTCACTAAGCTTGATGAATAAACCACCAGAGGGCCTGAATCGAGAGCGCCTCCTGCTGAAGACTCAGGGACATTAGACTTCACCCCGTCAGCCATCGGAATCCCTGTGTGAGGAATTCTACTTGCAGGTGAGCCTCTAGTTCTACTGTAGGGAACGCTAACTGGTAACCCTTGGTCACTGAATCTGTGTGCAGCTAAGAGAGAGTTTTATTTTATTTTATTTTTTATTTTAGTAGTTTTGTATAGCGCTGGCTGGACCCAAGGGTATCAGAGCGCTTCACAGCATATACAGTAAATGACATAATGAGCAGACTGAAACTCAGACATACATAATCTGTTGATAGAATGTTTGTATCCAGAAGCTATTTTGATCTGCAGCCTTGATGTCAGACTTAGAATTTTGTTAAAGCTGGAGTGCCAGATCGGGGGCAGTCCAGGGACTCTCAGGTCCCTCGAGTACGGTCGAGGAAGAAGTCTTTGAGGAGCCTCTTGAATTTTGAAAATGAGGAGATTGTTCTGATGTGGGGAGGAATGGAGTTCCAGATTTTGGGAGCGTTGCCAGTAAAAGATTTAGCTGAAGTTCTGAGCTTGCGCAATTTGGGCGGGATGAGCAGTAGAGAGCTCGAGCTCCTTAGGTTTCTGGTCTGGCCTGCCCTATTGAGTTTGGCGGCCAGGTATTCTGGTTTACCTGTATGAAGGGCTTTGTGCGTGATGCAGGCTGTTCTGAAACTGGCTCGTGACTCCACTGGGAGCCATCTGAGTTCTTTGAGGGCTGGAGAGATGTGCTCAAATTTCTTAATTCCGGAGACCATTCTTGCTGCTGCGTTGAGTGTCGTCTTCAGGGGGGCAAGATGGGATTTTACTGTCCCTGTCAGGGTCGCAATTCCATAGTCTATTCTGGAGAGGACTAGAGCCTGGGTGGCCTGTTGAAGGTCTTTGGGTGGAAGGAAGGGTTTTATTTTGTATAGTAGTTTAAGGTTGAGAAAAGCACCTTTAGCAGATTTTGAGATGTGTTTCTTCATGTCGAGTTTTGGGTCTAGGGTGATCCCTAGAGATTTCACCGAGTCTGCTAGGGAAAGGTTACCATTGAGGGCATCAATGGCTTTGAGCCATTCTTTGATTTGAGGGTTATCATCTTTGTTGGAAATAAGCAGTATTTCTGTTTTGTCTTGGTTCAGTTTCAAGTGATTGGTTGAGAGCCAGTCTTGTATCTCTCTGAGCGTGTTGTTGAGTCTCTGGATGTCCTCAATAGAGGTCGTTTCCAGATACAGCTGCGTGTCGTCCGCATATAGGTGAAAGGGGATGTTGGATTTTCTGAGTAGAGAGGTGAGGGGTTCGATATAGATGTTGAAGAGCTGTGGGGAGAGAACAGACCCTTGAGGAACACCTCTGATGACTGGGTGTAGGTCGGATTCGAAGTTTTTGATTTTTATTCTCTGTGATCGGTTGTGAAGAAAGGAGGAGAACCATTGGAGGACTGTCTCTTGTAGACCAGCTCTTTCTTGAAGGACCCTTAGCAGTAGATTGTGGTTGACTGTATCGAATGCAGCCGATAGGTCAAGGAGGATGAGAAGGCAGCTTTGATCCGAGTCGAGTGATTTGCGTAGGTCGTCTATGACGTTGAGGATTGCAGATTCAGTGCTGCATCCCTTTCTGAATCCTGATTGGAGGGGGTCTAGAAGCTTGATGTTATCAAGGTGAAGGGTTAGCTGGAGGAGGACACATCTTTCCATTATTTTGGCCAAAAAAGGAAGGTTCGAGACCGGTCTGTAATTATTTAAATCTTCTGTGTCTAGACCTGGCTTCTTTAGTAGTGGTGTGACTTGTCCTACCTTGAGGCAGTCTGGAACAGAACCAGAGCTCAAAGAGCTATTGATGATCTTGCACCATATTGGAGCTAGGACTTGCTTTAGGTCTTTGGTCAAAAGAGGAGGTAGCTGGTTCAGGGAATGTACTGAGAGCTTGGCTTTGGAGATTAGATTGACTATCTCTGCTTCCTGGGTGAGAGTGAATGATGACCGCTGTTGTGGAGATTTTATGGAAGCGTTGACAAGGTTTTTGGGCGTATTGGTCTCATTGAGGGAGGTGGGGGTTGAGCCCAATGCTAGGTCTATCTTGACGATTTTGTCGTTAAAGAAGGTTGCGAAGCTGTCGCATCGAGCTTTGGATGCTTGAGTTAAGGGGGGAGTAGGTTTGGAGGTCTGATTCTTGATGATGTTGAAAAGCTCTTTGGGCCGTTTTTTTGCGTTATCTAGTACAGAACGGAAGAAAGCTGACTTTTTATTCTTGATATGATTTTTGTACCTCCTGCGGGCTGCTTGGAGTTGCCGCCGCTGAGAGCCTGCCTTAATTTGAACCTTCACTGAATCTGTGTGTGGGCCACTGCAGCTAAGAGAGAGGTGCCACCGCTAGGAGCCCACCTTAATTTGAACCTTCGGAACCTCCACTGAATCTGTGTGGGCCGCCACAGCTAAGAGAGAGCTGTAGCCGCTTAGTGCCCACCATTGTGCCAGCCTGGTCGAGACCATCATTTGTCCTGTGGGCCGCCGCAGCTAAGGGAGAGCTGCTACCGCTGAGTGCCAGCACCTTTGCCAACCTTGCACCATCGTGATTTGTCCTGTGAGCCGCTGCTTCTAAGAGAGAGCTGCTGACGCTGAGTGCCCTCACCTTTGCCAACTGTGCATCATCGTTATTTGTCCTGTGGGCCGCAGCAGCTAAGAGAGAGCTGCTGCCGCTGAGTGCCCGCACTTTTGCCAACATTGCACCATCGTGATTTGTTCTGTGGGCCGCCGCAGCTAAGAGAGAGCTGCTGTTGGTGAGTGCCCGCACCTTTGCCGACTTGCATCATTATGATTTGTCCTGTGGGCCACCGCAGCTAAGAGAGAGCTGCTTCCGCTGAGTGCCCACACTTTTGCCGACTGTGCATCATTGTGAAATGTCCTGTGGGCCTCCGCAGCTAAGAGAGAGCTCCTGCCGCTGAGTGCCCGCACCTTTGTCAACTTTACCTCATCGTAATTTGTCCTGTGAGCCGTCGCAGCCAAGGGAGAGCTGCTTCCACTGTGTGCCCGCACCTTGTTCACCATTGCCGAGTATTGTCGCTATCGTCTCGTGGGCCACCTCAGCTAAGAGAGAGCTGCTGCCGCTGTGAGCCCACCACAGAGCCGCACGACGAGCCTTCACCAGCCCGGGCTGCCGCAGCCGTGTGCTGCTGCCGCTGAGAACCCGCCTGTCCCCGGGTGCCCGAATCATTGTGGGCGCATGCTGCGGACCACTGCAGCCAAGACTTGTGGTTGCTGGGAGTCTGCCTGTCACCGTCTCCGCTTCTTCGAGAAGCTGCATGCTAAGTCCCCTTACAACGACAGGCATCGGGTGCCCAACGGGTCGGTAGGCCCCGGCCTTGAACTCAGTCAGTGCCACGTTCTGGTGAATTTGTTATTGCCTTTTTAAGTCCCTATTGATTTACGTACATTGTAGCTTGTTAAACCGTTTTGAGAGTCTTAAGTTAAGTTTTAGATAAATATACTATTTTTCTATACCTACCTGAGTTGTGTCCTTTTGTGGTGTCGTTACTGCCTTATTGTGCATGGTCATAAATGCTTCACACACTGCCTCTGAGATAGGCCTAACTGCTCATGCTACGTTACCACAGGGTTGAGCAGGGGTTGTCAAAAGGGGTTGGTCGACTTGCCCTGACTTAGGAACAACGGTCCCTATTTGGACATTGACGCCAGCCATTGCCAACTAGAGACCCCATTTTTAACACTGAGCATTCCACATGTCCAGAGATTGGAAGGAGAACCCAACACATCTCTCCTCTTTACAAAATGAAACAGTTATAAACATGTACAAAGAGTGGATATCAACACTCTAATATCTAAGAAGGAAGCAAATACAATGAAGCTAGGAATAATTGAAACAAAATAAAGTTATGCATTGTAAACATTAATAAACATGGCAAAATGTCACAAGACATAGTCCCAGAATTTAGAAGGTAATATAATGGACCTGGATGACATGGAACGAGTCGTGACACTGGCCTTTTTAGGATCTTCAACGCAACTAGGTTCTTTGGATAGAACAATCGAACCCATTTTTTACACAGCAATCTTCCCTTTATTCCACCAATTACCATCATCCAATTTAACAGCGCCTTTGTTGACCTTCCCAACCTTTTTCAAAACTGAGAACTTGGATTCTCCTTTGGAGAAGATCCTGGAACACTTCACACTTACCTTATCCCCCACACTGACATTCGACTGTCTGGAACTCAATCTAACTCTTGTTTGATCGTATTTGTTCTGTGTTTCCACTCACTTTTTGCCAACCTTCTCAATTTTCTGCCTAGGCAACATGAACCCACCATCACACATCCATCTCCTCAACAACTTGGAAGTGGGAAAACGCCCCCTTAACAGGACAAAAGGAGACACACCAGTGTCAGAATTGACAGTCGTGCAGACCGCCCAAGGAAGTTTACTCAGTTCTGCTTTGCTATTTAAACCACTCTCTCTTGACAATTGTACATTTTGTTTAATGAACCTGTTAAAGCACTCAAAAAGGCAATTACTTCTAGGATAATAAAGAGAAATTTTGACATGGTTAATGCCTAAAGACTGTAGACATTCTTCAAAGTGTAAGGAAACAAATTGGGGACCATTGTCAGTGAGGAATTCTTCAGGTACACCTTCCCTGGCAAATAACAACTCAAGGAACTTGATAATAGAGGTGGAATTAGATGTTTTACTTTTCACCCATTTAATTTTTGGACAGCCACTGTGAAAATCTATGAGGACTATACCATACTCAGACACGCTACCAGACATGAGCATGGGACCAATAATGTCTATGGCTAATTTAACCCACGGTTTGTTAGGAACTTCGATGGCCTCCACAGTAAATGTAAATGTAAATGTATAGGCATTTATATAGCGCACTACTTACCCGTAGGGTCCCAAGGCGCTTCGACCGCTGCGAAACCCTTCCTGGCTTCCCTGAGAGATGGTCCCTTAATGGGTATCTCCAGGGTGAGACCAGGCATTCCCGGCGGTCTGGTGGGGCCGTTAGTGAAGATGAGGCAAGCTAATGCCCAGAGTTGCCGAGTGTGATCACTGATCAGAGTGGGCACCGAGGCGAGAGAATTATCGAGTCCGCTGACCCTGGTCCAGAAACCTGCCGCGCCGGGAATCGAACCCTGGTCCCGGGCCGTCCTCTGCTCTCGGGTCTGCCGCCTCTAACCAGTGAGCCACACTACTTCACAGGAAAAGGAGTAGTTATTTGCGACTTGTTGCTAACTGCACACTCCATACAATCCCTTCCAAAATGCTCCACTTGCTTGTCCAAGGCCGGCCACCAGAAATGTTCTCTTACTCTCCTCTTCATGGCACGCATGTCAATGTGACATTGGTGAGCAAGGGTAAGTACTTTGTTTCTCATGATATCTGGTACAGCTAAAAGGGATGACCTATACAACAAACCGAGTTCTTAAGCTCATTGAAGACATTCTTGTACTTGCTGACACAACTCAGCTCATTATTTCATTTAACCACCCCTTGCTTAAAATACTTACCACTTCCTTAAATTCTTGCTCCTTCTCAGAGGCTTCTCTCTATGCTTGTTTAAACATGGCATCTTCAGAATGGCCCAATACACTGCATACCAATTCAAAATCTTTATTGTTCACTGTCTGTTACCACAGCATTACTGTAATCAGGTCTCAGGCGAGACAAGCAATCAGCCAAGAGAGTCCTCTTGCTTACATACTCAACTATAAAATTGTGTTCCATGAGTCTATACTGCCATCTTGTAATTCTTGGAGTCGCTTTACCCCAAGTTCAAGTTCAAGTTCAAGAATTTATATAGCGCACTACTCACCCAGAGCGTCTCAAGGCGCTTGGGGATGGGTTCATTATTTATCGAATAGCCAGGTTTTAAGTTCTTTTCTGAAGGATATGTGGTTCTGTGTGAGGCGGAGGTGGGTGGGGAGTGAGTTCCAGGTCTTGGCCGCCAAGTAGGAGAAGGATCTACCTCCCATGGTGGATCTTTGGATACGCGGAACTGCGGCGAGGCCTTGATTGGAGGATCTTAGTTGGCGGGTGGGTGTGTAGAAGGACAGTCGAGAGTTGAGGCATTCGGGCCCTAGTTTGTAGAGGACACAAGAGGGCCTTGTGTGCGTGGGTGAGGAGACGGAATGTTATTCTCTTGTTGACGGGGAGCCAGTGGAGGTCTTTCAGGTGGCCGGTAATGTGGTTTTGGCGAGGGATGTCCAAGATGAGTCTCGCTGATGCGTTTTGGATGCGTTGGAGTTTTTTCTGTAATTTGGCTGTAATTCCGGCGTAGAGGGTGTTTCCGTAGTCCAGTCGACTCGTGACTAGTGCGTGGGTGATAGTCTTTCTTGTCTCGGAGGGGATCCAACGGAAGATTTTTTTGAGCATACGAAGTATGTTGAAGCAGGAGGATGAGACGGTGTTGACTTGTCTGGTCATCGAGAGTGAGGTATCTAGGATGAAGCCCAGGTTGCGTGCGTGATCTGTGGGTATGGGTGCTGTGCCTAGAGCTGAAGGCCACCATGAGTCGTCCGAGGCAGAGGGGGATGATCCTAGGATGAGCACCTCCGTTTTGTCTGAGTTAAGTTTTAGGCGGCTGTATTTCATCCATTCGGCTACTTCTTTCATGCCTTCGTGAAAGTTGGTTTTGGCGGAGTTAGGGTCTTTGGTGAGGGAAAGGATCAGCTGGGTGTCGTCAGCGTAGGAGATGATGTTAAAGTTGTGATGACGCGCGATGGATGCGAGTGGACTCATGTAAACTCTTGTGGTACACCGCAGATGACTTCGGTAGCCTCTGATTTGAATGGCGGAAGTCCTACTCTCTGGGTTCTTCCGGCGAGGAACGAGATGATCCAGTCCAGTGCTTTTCCTTGTATTCCGCTGTTGTTGAGGCGCTGTATGAGGGTGCTATGACAGACTGTGTCTAAGGCGGTGGAGAGGTCGAGTAGAATGAGGGCCACTGTTTCTCCGTTGTCCAGTAGTGTTCGGATATCGTCTGTGGCTGCGATGAGGGTGGTTTCGGTGCTGTGTTTGGCTCGAAAGCCATTCTGTGAGGGATCGAGGGAGTTGTTGGATTCGAGGAAGGCGGCGAGTTGGCTATTGACGGCTTTCTCGATGACTTTTGCCGGGAAAGGGAGGAGGGATATTGGGCGGTAGTTTTTGAGTTCAGAGGGGTCTGCTGTGGGTTTCTTTAGGAGGGCGCTGACTTCGGCATGTTTCCAGCTTTCTGGGAAGGTAGCAGAGTTGAAGGAGCAGTTGATAACATCACGGAGATGGGGTGTGATGATGGAGTCTGCTTTGTTGAAGATGTGGTGGGGACATGGGTCGGTTGGCGAGCCAGAGTGGATGGAATTCATTAGGCGGATGGTGTCTTCGGTGGTGATTGAGTTTTAGGCGCTGAGATTGTTAGAGGGCGGCTCAGGTTCTGAGGGGGGTGGAGAGGATTGTTCGTTGGAACTGTTATCGAAGCTGTTGTGTATGTCAGCAATTTTGTTGTAGAAGAAGGAGGATAGCAAATCGCAGAGGTCTTGGGAGGGAGTGATGTCATTTGAGGCTGCGGTGGGGTTGGTGAATTCTTTGACGATGTTGAATAGTTCCTTGCTGTTATGGGCATTGTTGTTGAGTCGATTCTTGAGTGCTGATTTCTTGGTGGATCAGATCAGCTGGTGGTGTTTGTGGGTGGCTGTCTTGAAGGTGGTCATGTTGTCAGCGGATGGGTTTTTTCTCCATGTTTTCTCGAGAGTACGGCATAGTTTCTTGGATTTCTTAAGGTCATCGTTGAACCAGGGGGCCTTTTTGCTGTCTTGTTTGGTGTGATGGTTTTTCAAGGGTGCTAATTCGTCGGCGCTGTGAGTGATCCATTATTTGAGTTTGATGGCAGCTTGGTTTGGGTCCGATGAGAGGGCGGGTGGTTTTGGTTGAGCGATGTGATGAGTTGGTCGGTGGTGATTTTATTCCATTTTCTTCGGGGAATAGGTAGTGGGGGGTTGTGGGTCGAGGTGGTTTTGTAGCTGAAGTGAACACAGCTGTGGTCCATCCAGTGGAGAGCTGTGGTGCGATCGAAGGAGATGTGTTTGCTGGAAGTGAAGATTGGGTCTAGCGTATGCCCGGCTACATGGGTGGGGGTATCAACAAGTTGTTTGAGTCCAAGATTGGTCAGGTTGTCCAGAAGGGTGGTGGTGTTGCTGTCGTTTTTCTTTTCTAGGTGGAAGTTGAGGTCTCCTAGTAGAATGTAGTTCTCGGAGGCGAGGGCATGAGGACTGATGAAGTCAGTGATGTCCTCGGTGAAATGTTTACGTGTTCCTAGAGGCCTGTAGAGGAGAGTGCCTCTGAGTGTGGTTCTGGGGTCCTTGTGGATCTGGAAGTGGAGGTGTTCAGCGGTGGTAAGGTTATCGTCAGAGCTGGTCGTGATTTTGATGGTGTTCTTATGGATGATGGCGATGCCTCCTCCAGTTTGAATGGAACAGTCTTTTTGGATGATCTTGTAATTGTCCGGGATGGCTATGGCGATGTCGGGTGTTGATGATGCATTCATCCATGTTTCAGTGAGGAAGGCGACGTCTGGTGATATGGCGTTGAGTAGATCCCAAAGTTCGGTGGCGTGTCTGTGGACCGAGCGGGTATTCAGCAGGATGCACTTCAGGTGGTTGGAGTCGGAACTGTGTTTGGGGTTAGTGGATGTGGTAAGGGTCTTGACGCTGGTATATTTGCAGGAGTGGCAGGTGAAGGGCCCGTGAGTACGTCCCGGGGCAGCTTCGTAGCATTGGGGTGCGCGTTCAGGGTTAAGGGCTAGGAGGGTGGCTGCGTCGTAATTAATGCGGCCGAGGTGTGGTTTGCGGGGGCCAGGGGGTCTGGCGCTGGGCGCGGTCCAGGCGCGGACGGGCATATACGGGCTTACCTTTGGTGCACCTTCGGCGCTCATGGGGCGCGCTCGCTGCGCGTGAACTCTGCGTGCAAATGCATCTGTCATATATGAATAGTGGAGGGGGAGGGGCGAGGGAGGGTCAGCTTGGAGGCGGGGCGGGCTGTGGGGGACGGGCTCTGAGGCACCACCAACAACAACTACAATGGCAGCAGCGCAAGAAAAACGAAACTGGAGGTAGGCTGGGGCACAGACACTCGACAATGCTTGATTCAATATGTAAAGCTAGCGTGCCAGTAATCGACTGTAAATCAAGCAATGCAACATCAACCAAGGAGTACAAATCGCGCTACAGCTGTGAGAGCGCGAAATAATGCGCTGTGATTAAATTACTCCAGAAGCGTTTTGAACGAGTAAGGCCCCACCAACAAGCAAAAGCTTCACATTCAATCTCAGAATACAAGGCTTCCGCACCATGCAGACTCCTAGATGCGAAGGCAATCACCTCGCCCTTGCCATCTCTATGCTGCATGAGCACAGCACCTAGATCCTTTTTGACTGGCATCAGTCTTTATTATAGTTTGATATGTCATGCTGAGCGCCTTGAGGGGAATGGCGTGAGCCACCTCTTGTTTGATTAAATCAAACTCCTCAGTGCATTCATTATCTGAACAAAAGCGGACATTCTTCTTGAGTAACGACCTAATGTGGAAAGTCTTAGATGCACAATTGAGTATGAATCTGGCATAAAATTTAATGAGACCCATGAAGGATCTCAATTGATCTTCGTCAGTAGGAACACAGAAATCTTCAATGGCCTTTATCAGACTTTGTTTATGCTGATCCCCTTCAGAAGATAACATATATCCCAGGTAGCCTACTACATGTGTCAATACCCAGTGTTACACCTTTTTGCTTTAACAAAGACAAAACACAATTTAATCTTTCGTTGCGTTGGATTTGATTCTCCCCGTATATCAAAATATCATCCTGGAAAGCAACTACCCCACACATGCCCTTGAACATGCTCTCTACCACTCTGAAAAACAGCAGAAGCAGAGGCAAGGCCAAAGGGCATGCGCTTAAATTGAAACAGACCCTCCATAGTAATGAGTAATGCAACTCAATTTGATGATACGCCGACAACATGTCCAAAAAACTGAAGTACCTGGCACCTTTGAGCGTGGATGTCATCTGAGTAATGTTGGGTAAGGGATGTTGATCGATCCATATATTTTTATTATGGTCACGTAAGTCCACACACATGCGCAGATTGCCATTGGTCTTCTTGGCCAGAACCACAGGGGACACCCAATCAGCGGACTCTATTGGTTCTATGACATCACATGAGCACAATTTGTCCAATTCTTTTTTTAAATCGACTTGCAATGCCAAAGGCACTCTCCTGACCTTGTGTACCACAGTTTGAGCACCTTTTGTTAACTTAATTTCATGCTTAAAACCCTTGAAGAGACCTAATTTTTTTTAAATACATCAGGGTGCAATTGTTCCCACAAATTCCCTTTGATGACCTGCACGTGGAATAAATCTTTTTTAAACACTACTTGTTGAGCATTATTATCCAAAAGCCTTGATCTCTCCATCCCAGGAGACACGCCTCATCTTTAGCTACATACACAATGCCTTAAGACCTGTTGCGTTTGAACTAAAAACCAGTGTTAAATTATTCAACAACATCGATGGCCTTTCCGCCATGACCAATGGGGTGTATATTAGATTGCTTTAAATTTTGCTTTAAAAAAAATTCCATCCAAACAGATTCACTGATCAGAGTAAATGGAGACCCTGAATTGGCTAATATTTTAACACATATATCGTTCACTTTTATAGAACAAAGAGGTCTTCTCAGACCTTATGAATTGACTTCCCAAATGTCACTAGAGTCATTCATGCCCACTATAGTAAGAATTTCATCTCCCTCGCTGGATGAGAATGCTTCCTCAGATGTTGATTCTACTTTGTGTACTTTTCTAGATGGGTCTCTACTAGAGGACTTGCATACCTTGGCGAAACACCCTTGTCACCAGTGTAAAGACACGTGTACCAGGGTAGGTTAAGTAATTTAGTGTTAGTAAACAGGACATAGAAACAGCTCCTCTTCCGACCTCCTTCCACCATCTCTTCCCGAATCCCGGCTCCGCTAAGTTCTCTCCATTCTCCCAACGCCTGGGCATTCCACACATCCAGAGAATGGAAGGAGAACCCATTAGACTTTGATTGTAGGGTGAGAGTGGTGTAGAGTAGAGTGGTGCAGAGAGCAGTGATTTAGAGCGCAATGGTTTAGAGTGGCATAGCGCACAGTTGCATAGAGTACAATGTTGTAGAGTATAGTGGCATTAACTGCAGTGGTGCAAAGTCTTTGGCATAGGTGCAGTGGCGTAGAGTGTATTGTTTTTTTTAGTAAAGTGGCCTAGAGTGAATTGGCATAGAGTACAGTGGTTTAGAGTAATGTGGCGTAGTGTAGACTGCAGTGACGTTGAGTGGTGCAGTGTAGAGTGCAGTGGCATAGAGTAGAGTGGCACAGAGTGGCGTAAAGGGCAGTGGCATAGAGTGCAATGGCATAGAATAGATTGTTTCAGAGTAGAGTGAAGTGGAGTGTTGCAGGGTAGAGTAGAAAAGCGCAGGTTAGAGTGCAGTGGCATAGAATAGTGGCACGGAGTGCAGTGTCTTAGTGTAGTGGTGTCAAGTAGAGTGGCACAGCGTTGATTGCAGTGGCATAGAGTAGAGTGGCATGAAGTGCAGTGGCATAAAAAACCTGAGTATGGATAATTGAATGTAAGTAAACAATTTAATTAATAAAACAAATTTCGTAGCGCGCCCTGCATCGCAAAATGTGATGCAGGGCACTCCACGAAATTCGTTTTATTTTTTTAATTGTTTACTTACCTTCAATTATCCATACTCCGGTTTTTAGCACCCCCCACCCTGCCCCTCCCCCGCCCTGCCTCTCCGCCCCACCAACTCCCTCCACGGGCTGTGGCTGGCTACAAGCAGGGGAGTCAGGGCAGGCCCTGAGCAATCAGGGGAGCCCAAAAGAAACAAAGGTGACCCTCAACAGGACCCACAGGCCGGAGGCACTGGAGTCGCAAAATAACCTTGAGCAGCTCACCAAATGATGCAATGCGGTGTGGTTGAAGATTCTGGTCACTGGAGATACTTGAGGTTGGGGCTACTTGGAGCCCGAAGATCTTGAGGGTGGCCAACAAGCCTTTGTAACGGCAAGTTGATGCGGTGAACAGGGGTTCGGTTCCTGCGGCTCCCACGAGGGATACTGGCCTCAAATTTAGTGAGAGAGCAATGTAGGGTTCGAGACCTGTGGAGAAGCACCACCTGTGTTGTTGAACCTTTCAGAGTCCATAGGAGCTAAGGAGCAGCAGGCCAGTCAGCTTAGTTGTGGTGCCAGCAGGTGCAGGGAAGTGACTCCTTCACTTCAAGGGAGATTCCTTCAGGTGTCTTTGATGCCCACAGACCTTCGAAGGTTCTTGTATGGTGCCCAGGCACAGACGATGCAGCAGACTGAAAGGGGGACGAAGTCAAGCCCAAACTAAGTCCAGCAAAGTCCAGAGTGCCCAGATGATAAAAGTTGAAGGGGTGTCTGAATTGAATTGTGTCCCACGATGAATCTAGGGACCTACACCCTGGTAAGCCTCTAAGTACCCTAAGGAAAGGGTTGGGACGGTTTAGGGGACCCTCCCAGGGGAGGGTTTGGACACGGGGAGGTTACTTCCATGTCCTTTGTCCAGTTTCACACCAGAGTTGGCTCCTAGAGCTAGTTTGAACTGAACTATGCAAGGAGGCACCAAATGTACCCCTCATGCAGACTAAGTGGCGCTGGCAAATGCACCCACCTGGCCCCAATACACTAAATCCTGTCTGGGAGGTGGGCACACCTCCCTGTGACAGGATACCTATTCTGCTTTCCCCTGCTCGAGCTTGGCGCAGCAGCAGGATGGCAGAATCATGTCTCTGGTTGGCAGCAGCTATTTTGTGCTTCCCGAATCTAGCAGATTGGTACCGGAAGCACTGAGACCCTTAAAGAGGCCCGTTCCAGTACTTGGAATCCTATCCCCACACCATTTACGGTTGGGGGTATGATTACAAAATGTTTGATACCAATCATGATAGGATTAATTGCAGCCGATATCCAGATGGTCAACACGTAATTGCGATGTGCCCCCCTATATGGTATATGGCTGCTTCACTTATAACCCAAGAGAATGGACTCTGTAGGCTGTAGGGGTGTCTTGCTCATACAGGGACACCCTCACACTTAGAACCAAACATCCTGCCTTCAGGATTGATAAGGCCTGCTACAGGGTTGACATAGGTTTTAAGTGCAGTGCCCTAGATATAGGAAACCTATATCTTTTGTAAGTGGTGCTAGTACCAACTTACACAGGCTGCAATGGCAGGCCTGTAGTTGCATTTTGAATGGTCTCCCATGGATGGTATAAGACATGCTTCAGCCCATGGGGAACCTCTGGGGTATGTATGCCCTGGGTACCTAAGTACCATATACTAGGGACTTATAAGGGTACCCCAGTAACCAATATGGGATGTACCTAACTACTGACTTCATCAATGTAAGTGAGAAAGCAGAGAGAATGAGGTCCTGATTAGCAGAATCCCAGTTAGACTAGTCAAAAACAGCTTTTCACCAGGTAAAAAGTGGGGGTAACCATAAAAGCACACCCTACTTTCCTGCAGCCCATCATTGTCTTTTAAGGTTTGTTATCAGGTTTTGCCCACCCTCACACAAACCAGCTGCTTAGATTGGCTGAAGTGAGCTTAGCAGGGGCGAGGCGGGCAGAGGAACATTCCGCTCTTCCTGAAGTCCGGCACAATCAGGAACCATGCCACCTGCCTTTTTCAGGCATGCACCATGCTTTAAATCTGCCTTTGAACCTGGGATCGGTAAGCGAGCCCCAGGCCTAGTAGCCGCATAGTCGGCAAAACCGGATCAGTGCATGCAATGCCCTTTGATTTTATCGTCAGCTGCCCCCGCGCTTTACTAGATGTAAAGTGTGGCATTTACTACCCTCACTCCCAAGTTTTTGACTAGTCAAACTGATCCATTGTATCTGTACTCAGAAGCAGAAATTCTTGTCAAATGCAAATGTAGACATAAATTGAATTGGGCGAGCCAGCAGCACAACGGTGAGTGATGTTAGGATGCGAGGAGCTGAGGCAGCATGGGTCATTCACTGAGGCAGAAGTGGGGCCTTATCTAGAACGGGCAGCAATTCTTCAAAGCATTCAGTGAGAGCTTGTGGCTGCCTTTCCTGCCATATTTTTGGCTGCCCTGCCCTGTTCAATATGTGGTACACTTAACTGTGGCGTGGGTTTTCCATCCGTATTTATTGCTCCACTCACTGGAATGAATCGCTATTGCTACACCTCAAGGCTTGTCCTTCAGCACTGCATTATCGGGTTTCATCGAGGCTCAGTAGGGCAGACCTGTATCCCTGTTGACCTGTTTCTGCTCCGAGTTTGCTGGTGGTGCCATGCTCGGAGTGCTGGATGGCTTAGCACAAAGCGCCATATCATGTTTGAGCTGGAAAGCCATACTGAATGTGGGCAAATTCACCGACGCTTAAGGGTCCTGGGGGCATATTATCAAGGGGGTTTATCTCCGCTTTTTTGGCTTTAAAAGCCAAGAAAGCGGAGATAAAATTATCTCCCTATTACATAACTGTCGCTAACACCAGTTAGCGACAGCTAGTAGGAGATAGCGACCATCTTGGGCCCCACTTTGCATGTCAGTGATATTTATCACTAATGACATGCAAAGTGGGCGTGCCAAGATGTTAGCGACTAGAAACAGTTGCTAACATCGCTATCTCCTATTACCAACTTTTGGAGATATTCGCGCTAAGCGCGAATATCTCCAAAAGCTAACACCTGCCCTGAGCAGTTCTTAGCCATGCTATCCAATGGGAGGTGGATAACATGGCTAAGAGCATTAGCTCGGTAATGCAAGAATATCGCTGACTTTTCAGCGATATTCATGCATTGCGGGCGATTTTTATCCCATTTGCGATAAACCTTGGTAATACCAAGGTTTATCTGCGATAAAAATCGCCGCAGCTCAGCGGTAAATTTTTGTCTCTAACCAAGCAATAGCGATAATTATCGCTATTGCTTGGTAATATGCCCCAGTGTCTGGTAGCACTAGTCCGCCCCATTTGTACTCAGGATGGCACATTAGTGCGCATAACAGAAGGACGCTTTTGGGACCCTGAGAATTATTCGAGCAGACTTAACATGGTCCCGGGTTCTATGGACTGATTGTATGTTGGATTACTTGAAAAAACGGGTCTGATCTTTTGGCCACAAAGATATCACTAAATAAACCGCAATCCATTAGATATAAGGACAGAATCTAGTAGTGGCAACTAATAGTCTTATGAAACGACTGGCTTTGAACATAGAATATACTTATACAGTTGAAGTAAGCCTTGAGGAAGCCCAGGAGGGCAAAACAGGCATTGGCTGCCGTTTGTGTATGAAATAAAAAGTGATAACGGAAAACTTTCCTCTGATGCGGATCATTTATTGTAGACTGGGTGTTCAGATAGCATATATGGAATTGGACTAAAATAACTTGGACTTTTTGCAGACAGCGTACAATTTAATAAGGAATACAATAATCACATTTTGGTGCGCTTTGGTGTTTATGATATAAAGTTGTACCTAGACTACATTTTTAGATATAGTAGGGTAATACTCAAGAGGGGTGAGTATTTGGCACCATGTGAGCACCCGATACATAAAAGAATGACATTGATTTAATGCCGTGTATTCGATCAATAAATATTTGTTGATGTGCAGGTCGAAATAGCATACCCGCCAATTGTTTCTGCTGCACATTGGTGCCTAGCCAGCTTGGACGTCTTAAAATTGGTTAATGACGGACATTCGAGCCAGGCTCAAGAGCTGATGCTGAAGAGGTCCTATGCCTCGAATTCTTGCAGTGCACTTGCAAGGTAACTGCAAAATGGCGCTGTGGTGGAAGGTTAACCCGATCGCATCAATGCATTGCTATGGTAGAGCCCTGGGCAATCCCTGTCTCCACGGGAAATACATGACAACGTTTAGTTTGGTGGGGGTTGCCATATGCCATCTGGCGGTTCCCATCCTGTCTCATTCATGCCGCTCTTCACCCCCTTGTTCAGACTGGTTTTATTATCATTCTATGGGCCGCTGGTTACATTGTTCTGCGAGTGGGCATGGAGCTTGGTTAACTAGAAACCCATGATCGCCCAGTTAGTTGCAATTGGTGCTAACAATTCTTCGGTCGACTGTCTGAGAACACGAGTCCATTGTATAATTGGCAAATCAATTAATATTCCCCTATTTCCATTCTACTAACAGTTTGGTAGTTGACGTGGAAACTGCAAAAACAACAAGTGATGGACCGAATGTGGATCAATGTCACACATTCCCCCAGTCAAAAGATCTGGGCCCAAATCCATCGTTTTTTTGCACTCCACACCACCCTGGGTTAGACAATGGCGATATGCAAATCAGCTCTGACCCTGTTGCCCCATGGGAACAGTCCAGTCCGAACTACAAAAGCCATGTCCTTCCCAGAACGGAATCAAGCATCCGAGGACCGGACCGGTTTCGAGGTAACACCTCTCATCAGCCCGGCTAGCTTGACTCCAAGTGGTGTGGAGTGCCTGGGACCCACGTCTGGGCATCCCCAGCGCACTTAGGGCGGCAATTGCAAAAACAACAAGTGATGGACCGAATGTGGATCAATGTCACACATTCCCCCAGTCAAAAGATCTGGGCCCAAATCCATCATTTTTTTGCACTCCACACCACCCTGGGTTAGACAATGGCGATATGCAAATCAGCTCTGACCCTGTTGCCCCATGGGAACAGTCCAGTCCGAACTACAAAAGCCATGTCCTTCCCAGAACGGAATCAAGCATCCGAGGACCGGACCGGTTTCGAGGTAACACCTCATCAGCCCGGCTAGCTTGACTCCAAGTGGTGTGGAGTGCTTGGGACCCACGTCTGGGCATCCCCAGCGCACTTAGGGCGGCAATTGCAAAAACAACAAGTGATGGACCGAATGTGGATCAATGTCACACATTCCCCCAGTCAAAAGATCTGGGCCCAAATCCATTGTTTTTTTGCACTCCACACCACCCTGGGTTAGACAATGGCGATATGCAAATCAGCTCTGACCCTGTTGCCCCATGGGAACAGTCCAGTCCGAACTACAAAAGCCATGTCCTTCCCAGAACGAAATCAAGCATCCGAGGACCGGACCGGTTTCGAGGTAACACCTCTCATCAGCTCGGCTAGCTTGACTCCAAGTGGTGTGGAGTGCCTGGGACCCACGTCTGGGCATCCCCAGCGCACTTAGGGCGGCAATTGCAAAAACAACAAGTGATGGACCGAATGTGGATCAATGTCACACATTCCCCCAGTCAAAAGATCTGGGCCCAAATCCATCGTTTTTTTGCACTCCACACCACCCTGGGTTAGACAATGGCGATATGCAAATCAGCTCTGACCCTGTTGCCCCATGGGAACAGTCCAGTCCGAACTACAAAAGCCATGTCCTTCCCAGAACGGAATCAAGCATCCGAGGACCGGACCGGTTTCGAGGTAACACCTCTCATCAGCCCGGCTAGCTTGACTCCAAGTGGTGTGGAGTGCCTGGGACCCACGTCTGGGCATCCCCAGCGCACTTAGGGCGGCAATTGCAAAAACAACAAGTGATGGACCGAATGTGGATCAATGTCACACATTCCCCCAGTCAAAAGATCTGGGCCCAAATCCATCTTTTTTTTGCACTCCACACCACCCTGGGTTAGACAATGGCGATATGCAAATCAGCTCTGACCCTGTTGCCCCATGGGAACAGTCCAGTCCGAACTACAAAAGCCATGTCCTTCCCAGAACGGAATCAAGCATCCGAGGACCGGACCGGTTTCGAGGTAACACCTCTCATCAGCCCGGCTAGCTTGACTCCAATTGGTGTGGAGTGCCTGGGACCCACGTCTGAGCATCCCCAGCACACTTAGGGCGGCAATTGCAAAAACAACAAGTGATGGACCGAATGTGGATCAATGTCACACATTCCCCCAGTCAAAAGATCTGGGCCCAAATCCATCGTTTTTTTGCACTCCACACCACCCTGGGTTAGACAATGGCGATATGCAAATCAGCTCTGACCCTGTTGCCCCATGGGAACAGTCCAGTCTGAACTACAAAAGCCAGGTCCTTCCCAGAACGGAATCAAGCATCCGAGGACCGGACCGGTTTCGAGGTAACACCTCTCATCAGCCCGGCTAGCTTGACTCCAAGTGGTGTGGAGTGCCTGGGACCCACGTCTGGGCATCCCCAGCGCACTTAGGGCGGCAATTGCAAAAACAACAAGTGACGGACTGAATGTGGATCAATGTCACACATTCCCCCAGTCAAAAGATCTGGGCCCAAATCCATCGTTTTTTTGCACTCCACACCACCCTGGGTTAGACAATGGCGATATGCAAATCAGCTCTGACCCTGTTGCCCCATGGGAACAGTCCAGTCCGAACTACAAAAGCCATGTCCTTCCCAGAACGGAATCAAGCATCCGAGGACCGGACCGGTTTCGAGGTAACACCTCTCATCAGCCCGGCTAGCTTGACTCCAAGTGGTGTGGAGTGCCTGGGACCCACGTCTGGGCATCCCCAGCGCACTTAGGGCGGCAATTGCGAAAACAACAAGTGATGGACCGAATGTGGATCAATGTCACACATTCCCCCAGTCAAAAGATCTGGGCCCAAATCCATCGTTTATTTGCACTCCACACCACCCTGGGTTAGACAATGGCGATATGCAAATCAGCTCTGACCCTGTTGCCCCATGGGAACAGTCCAGTCCGAACTACAAAAGCCATGTCCTTCCCAGAACGGAATCAAGCATCCGAGGACCGGACCGGTTTCGAGGTAACACCTCTCATCAGCCCGGCTAGCTTGACTCCAAGTGGTGTGGAGTGCCTGGGACCCACGTCTGGGCATCCCCAGCGCACTTAGGGCGGCAATTGCAAAAACAACAAGTGATGGACCGAATGTGGATCAATGTCACACATTCCCCCAGTCAAAAGATCTGGGCCCAAATCCATCGTTTTTTTGCACTCCACACCACCCTGGGTTAGACAATGGCGATATGCAAATCAGCTCTGACCCTGTTGCCCCATGGGAACAGTCCAGTCCGAACTACAAAAGCCATGTCCTTCCCAGAACGGAATCAAGCATCCGAGGACCGGACCGGTTTCGAGGTAACACCTCTCATCAGCCCGGCTAGCTTGACTCCAAGTGGTGTGGAGTCAATCAATTCAAATCAATTAATATTCCCCTATTTCCATTCTACTAACAGTTTGGTAGTTGACGTGGAAACTGCAGCACAAGTTTTGACCACAACAAGATGCAATATGCTTTGATTTTGGGCAAATCAAATATGCTTCCATCTTTTCAATGTCCTTAATAAATTAATTACTATGGGCCTACGTTTACCTGCGGTGCAGTTGGGTGTTAGCTTTGGTTTGCGCACCCGACTAATATGTGATCCTGGGCAAATCAGATGAGCTTCATCTCTGTTTTGCTTCTATATATATTAAACTACTAGACAATCAACCAAAAAGCGAAATCTGCATCAAAAATACAATGATCTTAGGAAGAAGCTGAAAAGCAACAACAAAGTCATCATCAATTAAGCAGACAAGGTGGCAACATTGTGCTGTGGCCACGGAACAGTCAAGAACAAAATAGATGCCCACACCCTCTTGTCTTAGTATAGACCCAATCAAAGGAATACCAAGTACAAATTTATGGAACTCGGTAAGGTACTTTTATTTATACCTGTTATTCATTTTTTTTTGGGGGGTTATTTTTATAAGAACTTTTTATGTTTTGGCAAAAATAGATACACACATTTTTAACACATTCATCTACAATTGGTGAACTTTTCAAAAGAAAAACAAATTTAAAACAGTACCGCAATAACACAGAACATACACATTATAAACAAACAGTTCATGAATTTTGTCAAAATGAATTAATGCTTGTAGACAAAACAAAGCAAAGTGCGACCAAGAGCGAAAACAAATTATGTAGATATCAATAAATCACTCAATGATACTAATGGCTCTTGTAAATGTGCCGACCAAGAGCGAAAACAAATTATGTAGATATCAATAAATCACTCAATGATACTAATGGCTCTTGTAAATGTGCCGACGCGTTTCAGGTTCAAACAGCAAGTTTTCGAACCCTCATCAGGGCTTTGTTAGTTTGTCTGTGTAAAACACAAAAATAATAAAGTTTTATTGAGAATCTGAGTGCCTCAGTTTGTACCATCCCACATTGATAAAAACGATTGAAAAATACCTGTATCAATCAAGTGTTGCGTTTTAATTACATGGACCAGGGGGACAATGCTGCGAGCTTCCGATCTAAAAAGAGCGAAGCATAGTTTGTATCAGGGCTTAAACTCATTTTATTTCGCCAGTATCATGTGGGAAAGGGGTCCCATAAATCCACCTACCTCACTGCGCATCATCCGACGCCTTGTGAAGGGAGGAGGTTGTGGTCTTTGAATCAATCGACCTGATTTAAAGAAATGAAAGTGTTACACAGCCGTGTAACATGGCAAAAGGCGGGTGTCAACCATAGCTAAATGAATCCCATACCTTCTTTTATATTTCAAAGTGGAGACGATCTCCTGTAGGTGCTGGCACTGAGCTTCAATGAACAAGCCTATTTGAAAAGATGATAAAGACACGACTGCAATTCAAACCAACGGCCGAGGAATTCAGCACTTCTTGTCGGTAGATAGAAAAAATTATTATATGGCACACTGTAACGTACCTGTGATCCGATTTGGATTCAGGTACATGTTTTAGCAGCCCACCAACTATCCGTATATTTCTCGAGCACACTAAGATGAAAAACAGGGTGGGGGGAAAAGAAGAGACAGATCCCTGTGAGTTTCCGGGTAAGTTACGTGCATGTTAACACTCAATGGGCCGGATTCCTAATCACTAAGGACGGACCTGTATGTCTTCAGGCGTCACTCGCTATTCTCCTTCTCAAGGTTCCCACTCGTATGGACGACCGCGGGCGGTCACCATCTTGGTAATTGAAGGCAGGGGCGGAGAATTCCTACTCCCTCGGCATTATGGGAATCGTAGTCCCAACTCGTTTTGATACACATAGAATGTATGTATGTATAGGCATTTATATAGCGCATTCAAAACTATTCTTTTTTCACAGGCTTACTGTAAATAGTGATTTGTGTCTTTTATGTACTGCTATGTTTGATTCTCTCCAGCGCCAAGAAGCCTCCGGGCGTATGTGCGCTTAACAAATAATAAATAACATAACATAACATAACTACTTACCCGTAGGGTCCCAAGGCGCTTCGACCGCTGCGAAACCCTTCCTGGCTTCCCTGAGAGATGGTCCCTTAATGGGTATCTCCAGGGTGAGACCAGGCATCCCCGGCGGTCTGGTGGGGCCGTTAGTGAAGATGAGGCAAGCTAATGCCCAGAGTTGCCGAGTGTGATCGCTGATCAGAGTGGGCACCGAGGCGAGAGAATTATCGAGTCCGCTGACCCTGGTCCAGAAACCTGCCGCGCCGGGAATCGAACCCTGGTCCCGGGCCGTCCTCTGCTCTCGGGTCTGCCGCCTCTAACCAGTGAACCCTGTAACTCGCGTTTATTAGTGTGGCTGTGCCGTTAGGAAAAACGGAGCCACGCACCTTTGATTATTGAAGAAGGGGGGGGGGGGGGGGGGTGGGGGAGAGAATCATTTTATGGGGGAAGCCGGAATCATCTCACTATATCGCCATGTGCCAAGGCAGATAACGGAGCCATCACAGTCTAGCCAATTCAGACATGGTATTCAAACCTGTCAATGTGCTGTTAAATTTTAGAATTAGGTAAGCTTCCTTTTGAAGTAACACCCTATCGACATCCGTCGGGCGCTGTCCTGCATTTATTGTGAATAGTACTGTCCATTTGAATTCATGTTCAGAATGCGATTTTTCCATGAAGTGCTCTACCATGGGCGCAGTTTGAATTTTCTTCTTGATCCGAGATCTATGCTGGCTAATGCGCAGGTTCACCTGTTGGTTTGTCTTGCCAATATAGATTTTTTGGCACAGGCACTTTATAACGTATACAACGTTTTTGGTCTTACAATTAGAAAACCCTGTGTGTTTCCACTTGACTCCCTGGTGCTCGAATTCTTTCCCCTCAATTGTATCAGAGCACGCCACACAATTTCCGCATCTATGATGCCCTTCGATTGGCTTCATATTCCAACAACTCAGAATATCATGTTTGGATTTCGGCTGAGTTAGATTCGCTCTCACGATTTGCTGTCCTATACTTCTATTCTTTTTATAGGCAAAAATCGGGCGAGGGAACGGACATTCCAATCCTTCTAACACAAACCAGTTTTTCAAGATCGTTTGTCTCATTCTGTGGGTGTCGGGGCTGCAAGTGGTCACGCACACCAGGCGGTCAAGTTCTTTCTTCTCTTTTATCTCTAACAAACTCTCACGTGGGGTATAACGTGCTCGTTTATAATAGTGTTTAAGGAGTTTCTTAGGATACCCTCTATGGATCATCTCCTGGCAAAATGTCTCGGCATGGAGGTCATAGTCACTGATTTCAGTGCAATTTCTGCGTATCCGGAGTAGTTGACCGTACGGTAGGTTAGCCTTTAGGTTCCTCGGGTGATAGCTCTTGTGATGCAAAATGGTGTTCTTATCAGTTTTCTTCTTATATAATGAGGTTTTAAGAACCCCATCCCTGCAGGTGACCTCCACATCTAAAAAGGTCATTTTGGTAGTACTTACTTCAATTGAGAATTTGATGTCATTGTGTCTCGTATTAATCCACTCATGAAACAGATTCAGATCGGTCTGGCTCCCCTGCCACAGGAGCCAGACGTCATCTATATACCGCCACCACTGCATGATGTTCCCAATGTAAGGGTTGTTCTGATCCACAAATCTCAATTCATACTGTGCCATATAGAGCACTGCCATTTCTGGGGCGTAAGGACACCCCATGGCAGTGCCCTTGACTTGCATATAGAATTGATCATTAAATGTAAAATAGTTCTTCTTGAGAGCTATTTCAGCAAGTCGCAGAATGAAGCACGTGGGTACCCTATGTGGACGTTCTCGCATTTCCAGATAAAGTTCGATCACCTCCAGAGCCTCTTCCTGGGGTATCTGGGTGTATAGCGACGTAACGTCCATCGTCACCATGATTTGTCTGAGTGGATCAAAAGTGGTTCCTTCCACTTTAGTGAGAAAGTCGGTGGTATCTCTTAAATAGGATTTCACAGTTTTTAGAAAAGGCTTCAAGAAGAAGTCGACGTACTTTGCTATGGGCTCCAAACAAGAGTCAACTCCAGAGACAATTGGCCTCCCCGGAGGGTCGGCCAAGCTCTTGTGGATCTTAGGTAAAAGGTATAAGATCGGTATACGTGGAGTCTTTTTATTCAGGAACTCAAATTCTTTTATACCCAAGAACCCTTCCTCTTTTCCTACTATCAGAACCTCTGAAATAAGACCTTGAATCTGTTTGGTAGGGTCTTCTGAAAGGGATCTGTACCAAGTATTGTTATTAACCTGTTTAAGGCCTTCAGTGATGTACTTGTCTCTAGGCCAAAGTACAACTGCACCCCCTTTGTCGGCCTGTTTGATTATCAGCGAAGGGTCATCTTTAAGACTTGCGATCGCTTGGCGTTGGCCTTGGCTAATATTTTGGGGGACATATTTTTTGGCCCTTTCCATCTTGTTAATCGATGCCAGAAGAATTTGTTCAAAAGCCTGAATCTGCTTGGGTATATTCTGATAGGGGACAAATTGGGATTTATTCCTGAAACCAGTGGTTTCTCTATCAACTGGTACTGGATGATTAAAAAAGAATGCTTTTAATCTAAGTTTCCTGCAAAACTCAAGGGTCTCTATTTTGAGTTTCGTAAAGTCTGTCCTAATGCTTGGGACAAATTTAAGCCCAAGGTTCAATACAGATTCCTCTTGTTCGGTTAGTACACGATCAGACAAGTTGACAATTACGTTTGGTTTCTCTACGATTTGTAAAACTTGTTCCTTGTTCGCATTTCCCATGCTGGTTTGTATCTGTTTTTTTGCTGTTGGCCCCTGTCTAAAAAAGACACTTGTTTTCTGGGGTTATTCCCTCTAGTATCTGAATCGGAGGACCCCGAAGATGACGTTTCAGAAAAAGTGGTGAAGCGATTACGTGACCTGCCTTGGTAATCGTACAGCGCCCGACGTGAGTCGGTCTGGGTGTAAAAATCTTCCTTAAGAAAGGGGTATACCTGTTCAATCTTGAACGACTTAGTGTCACGCTCGTACTTTACATTTAAGTGTCACCAGTTGTACAGACTATCAAGCCACAAGGAAGTGGCCAACAGCAACAAAGACCTCAGGAAACACCTGAACACCTTCAGGTCTCAGGGCCAATTAAGCAAAGATGAATGTTCATTCCTTAACAATGAGTCGCCAGTTCTCCCCATCTTATACTTTTTGCCCAAAGTGCACAAGAGTGTGACCCCAATACCTGGTCGATCCATCATCTCGGCCAGGAAGAGTATGTGCTAGAACATCTCCAAATACGTCAACTTCATTCTCCAAGATCTGGTTTCCAGCCAGAAGTCCTACCTTAGAGACACCTTACTGAAAGTGAACGACATACCATGGCATGGGGACTGTTAGTTGATAGCCCTGGACATCACATCGCTGTACACCAGTATTTGTCACATGATGGTTTGGCTGCATGTAAATATTTCCTTGGTAAAAGACCCATCAATTGTCACAAGCATAATGACCTCACACTGTTTTTAATTGATTGGTGCCTCAGACACAACTTTTTAATGTTTGACAAGAAAGTATACCAGCAACTCAGAGGTGTGGCCATGGGAGCCTGCTTCTTGCTAATCTACGCATGTTTACATGTTGGTTGGCGGGAGGAGCGTGTTCTCATGGTCAAGCACTCAGGGGCATTCAATAACAACATAATGTCTTGGCTGCGGTACATAGATGACGTCTTTCTAATCTGGCGAGGTGATGCGAATAGTGCAAGAGTTTTCATTGATGAGATAAACACTAACGATCTCAACTTGGATTTTAACGAGATCAGTGCCACCTCTATTGAATTCTTGGACGTCATGTTGTATAGCGCCGATTTTATCCTGCACTCCAAACTCCATCAAAAGCTCTCTACAGGCAATTCTACGCTGCACGCCTCAAGTTTTTACCCTAGGCACCTCATAGCCAGCATTCCCTACGGGGTGATGTTACGTCTGGCTAGAATATGCAGCACCCAAGACGACCTCCTTGAGTGCCAAGTTGAGGCAGCTAGAAGATTCAGGGCATGTGGATATTCAACTGTTGCCATACGCAAAGCCACAGAAAGAGCCAATGCCCTCCCCAGAGAGGAACTTTTAGTGGGGAATCCCACCCCTGAAAGCATCAGTGCAGCCAACATACTGGCAGAGCCCAATAGCACAGTTAATACTAGACTGATCATAACCCACAACACGGAAGAAAGTGCCATCAGATCAGCTATAAATAAACACTGGGGTATCATAATATCTGACCCAACGCTGGGACTGATAGTGGTGAACCAACCCAATATCACTTACATGAGGCCCTTTTCAATGCAGGATGCACTAGTCAGGAGGAGTCCAGAAATCACAACCACCCAGAACTGGTTGGCAGACAGAAAGGGTTTTGTAAAATGTCACAGTTGCGGGGCGTGGAAGTTCAGCAAAAATATCATGCAGTTGGACTCCGCCTTCAGGCATGCAAAAACTCCAATCAAGTACAGGCTAACTTGTAGAACGGAGTGTGCTGTGTACGTCCTTGAATGTAAAGGTGGGTTACGCTACATCGGGAGTACCAAGTTACAAGTACACTTGGGAATCCTCCAGCACCTTAGGGCGATCATCAATAGTGACCCAGCGTACCCCGTAGCCAGACATTTCAAGGAGGTGCAGAATAACAACTTAGAGCACCTCCAATATTCAGTAATAGACTGCGTCCCAGCACTCAGGCGTAGTGGCAATAGGGAGAGGCTATTGCAGCAACTTGAGAGTAAATATATCTTACAGTTTAATACCATAACGCCCTCCGGACTCAACACTAGTGAGGATTTGCACCATTTCTTGTGAGAAGAACCCGTATTTGTACACAGACACATCATACCATACAGTTCTATTGGGGAGTTTTTGGCCTCTATCACCACTGTACATAGTTTGAGCACACTGCAACCCGACAGCTACACTACACATGTGAGGAGCATCCAATTAATCATGTTGCGTTATTCACACAATTAGTACAATGAACTAGTGTGATCTGGAGTATTTGTACCTTCAGTTTGTTGATAATATTTTGGATTAAATCACTTGTATGAGCTGCATTTGCATCATGTCGCGGTTTCAGTTTGTCGTATGTATATATTGTCACGACCGCGTATCCTCAGGATCAGGGCGATGCTATATAGGGGTCCACCTCTTGACTGCCCTATACTCTGGAATCACAATACACAGAGCATAAAGTAATCAGGTGAGGGAAAAAAAGACCAGGAAGGAACAGGAACTGGACGGGAGGCTGAAATGAGAAAAGACCAAGAATACAACAGTATTAGTAATACTTCACTGCTAACTACTCTCGGTTATTCTCGCTAGGACACCACCTACCACGGGCACTAGCTATAAATTCCTCTTCTCCCTCTTGGTTGGTGGTGTAAAAAAACCTTCTTCCACTGTAACACTCAAATCTGTAATGCAATAAACAGGGTCAGCATTCAACCTGGCATTTTCACACTCCCCACACTTTTCCTATATTAAGTACACCCACACACACCTTCCAGCCTTCCTGGATAGCACCAAAATAAATCCCCTAATAGTGTACTTCTTAATTCCAAAAGAAAAGATGAAAGTGCGCAAAAAATAACTTGATTATTCTTTAAATGTCTGGAGAATGATCCTAAGCAGAACACAGTCTTGTAACGACAATGTTCAGCAATCCTTAATTATTTGCGTTATCATCCCAGGATATTTTGCCATCCAACTCCAAAGCGCTAAACCTTTTTCTTGTTCAGAACAAAGTGCCACTGCTCACTAGGTCATTCACTAAACATATCTCACGGAATCCTTTCACTTCAGGTAGAGTCTTGTCAGTATCTACTTTGAAGGAATCTGGTAACACCAGCCGGTGCTAGAGCCACTCTCAACAGCCGTTGAACGCTCCAAAGGGAAGCCGTCACTCCCCACTCGTTTGTTCTCTCTACCAAGAAACAAAGGCAGTCCAAAAAACGCCGCCTTGCATCACCGCTGCCTCACCCCTCCTGAAACGCCTGATAATTTCCTGCCGGGATAGAGGGAAAAACTCTAAACTGCAAATCAGCTGATGCAAACGGCAGCCGCCGCCCGCCCTCTCTCGTTGATAGAGAGCTCCGCTTTCACTGGCTCTCAAACCATCTCGGGCAAACTCGGGTCCAGTAGCAAAACACTCTCCGGCTTCCAACAACGGCAAAAACGCTGCTACAGTACTTCAAAGACTCCGCTTTGGCCGACTCTCTGCCAAACGCGGAACCAACACGGGTACTAACACGAAACAGGTTCAGGATCCAAAATCACGTACACAGCGCCCCCACAGGCAGGGACCTATATAGATAACAACCCCTCCCTGCTTACTAAGCATTCTGGTCTTGGTAGTGCATGACTTCAATCAAACCAGAACTAACTCAACAGGCGCTCCAAAAATCAGATCATGACATATATTATATTATAT
Organism: Lissotriton vulgaris; assembly: GCF_964263255.1. Lineage (NCBI taxonomy): Eukaryota > Metazoa > Chordata > Amphibia > Caudata > Salamandridae > Lissotriton > Lissotriton vulgaris. The sequence goes on along the minus strand of NW_028244322.1, from coordinate 348,540 downwards.
ATACTATAGTGAAGTAGTGTGGCTCACTGGTTAGAGGCGGCAGACCCGAGAGCAGAGGACGGCCCGGGACCAGGGTTCGATTCCCGACGTGGCAGGTTTCTGGACCAGGGTCAGCGGACTCGATAATTCTCTCACCTCGGTGCCCACTCTGATCAGCGATCACACTCGGCAACTCTGGGCATTAGCTTGCCTCATCTTCACTAACAGCCCCACCAGACCGCCGGGGATGCCTGGTCTCACCCTGGAGATACCCACTAAGGGACCATCTCTCAGGGAAGCCAGGAAGGGTTTCGCAGCGGTCGAAGCGCGGAGATACTCCTCCGGGAGTCGATCCTAGCGCTATATAAACCTGCAATTAATTAATATATTCCTCGCATACGCATGAATTTGACATAGGATTGAAACCATATGTGTTTACTGGCATAATCAATTTGGGTAGACATGGAGTATACATAGTGCTAATTTGGTATTCAACATGCATTTTTCTGCACAATCTTATATTGCATTGTATGCCACTTTTTCCATGCCCTTGAGGAGGTACCATCAGTGAACGGACATTCACTGTATATTTGTGCACTATGCACGTGTACCTGCCTCAAGTTGTATAAAACACAATTTTTTAAGCCTCACCCTCACTCACATTCATTATGATAATCGATCCAGTGGTGGTTAACCTTGCATTCATGCATTTTCATTTCTTGTGTCATCTAGGTTTTATGATGGTACTAGCAGCCCGTCCCAACGTGATCCGGGTATGAATTGCTGCCGGCCAGTAGTAGATTGTTTTGTAGGATTTCGTTTTGATAGCATTTCTTATCTGTGACAGGCCTGTGAAACGCTCCGATTCACAGTGCACTGCTGATGCACTTAAGAGTGCACGTTCAGTAGTGTGTGAACTCGAGTTTCCCTACTTTATTTTTCCTTGCAATATTATATAGCGCAAACTCGACAACATGGCATAAGCACAATTTACATTACAGAAGAGCACATTCATTTGTGGTAGGCACAGGGAGACAAAGCGATTTGCATGGAATCACAGGATGTTGAGCTGATGCCGAGATTCGAACGTAGCTCCCCAGCTCTAAAGTTCGCAATTCTAGAACTTGTGGCGGGAGGTGTGTCTAAAACTGTATGTCGGTGCTGGCCATCAATGAGAGAGACCTGTGCATTTTTCAAATTGGTGGTGAAAAAATATGAGTATGTTGCTGGAGATGTGGGCCGCCGTGCCACCAATGTACTTACCGGGGGAGGGTAAACACCAATTATTCTGCAACTTTCTTTCCGCATACCATCACTCTGCATACTTTCATTACGAAAGTACCATGACTCCGCAATGCCATTATAACGCATGGCATTACATTTTATATGCTTTTACCACGCATATATACATTCACACCGAAATTCGTTGTAAATGCATGAATGGTAAAAGCATGTTTTTTTAAATGTTTGGATAAGGTAAGTATGGGTATAGGGGTATATGTTTTGGGGTACTGAGGTATATTTTTTGGGGTGTTTGGGTATGTTAAGGGTTCAGATATAGTTTTGGGTTATGGGGCACAGGGGTAGTTTTAGGGTTTAGGGATAGGTATGGGTTTTGGGGTACAGGGGTATTTTTAGGGTCAGGGCTAGGTTTGGGTTTTGGGGAATAGGGGTATTTTTAGGGTTCAGGGATAGGTTTAGGTTTAGGGGTACAGAGGTATTTTAAGGGTTCAGGGCTAGGTTTGGGTTTTGGGGTACAGGGGTATTTTTAGGGTTCAGGACTAGGTTTGGGTTTTGGGGTACAAGGGTATTTTAGGGGTCAGGGGTAGGTTTGGGTTTTGGGGTACAGGGTTATTTTTAGGGTTCAGGGCTAAGTTTGGGTTTTGGGGTACAGGGGTATTTTTAGGGTTCAGGGCTACATTTGGGTTTTGAGGTACAGGGGTATTTTAGGGTTCAGGGGTAGGTTTGGGTTTTGGGGTACAGGGTTATTTTTAGGTTCAGGGCTAGGTTTGGGTTTTGAGGTACAGGGGTATTTTTAGTGTTCAGGGGTAGGTTTGGGTTTTGGAGAACAGGGCTATTTTAAGGGTTCAGGGCTAGGTTTGGGTTTTGGGGTACAGGGGTATTTTAGGGTTCAGGGGTAGGTTTGGGTTTTGGGATACAGTGGTATTTTTAGGGTTCAGGGGTAGGTTTGGGTTTTGGGGTACAGGGGTATTTTTAGGGTTCAGGGCTAGGTTTGGGTTTTGGGGTACAGGGGTATTTTTAGGGTTCAGAGGTATGTTTGGGTTTTGAGGTACAGGGATATTTATAGGGTTCAGGGCTAGGTTTGGGTTTTGGGGTACATGGTATATTTATAGGGTTAAGATGGGTTAGTGTTTAAGGGTGTTGGGGTATTTTAAGGAGTAAAGGTCGGTTATGATTATGGGGTGCAGGGGTATTTAAAGGGAGCAGGGTGGGATTAGTTTTTAGGGTGTAAAGTGTAGTAAAATAAAGTAATAAATACACATAATATAAATAATGCAATTTAAAAGAATAAATGTTTTAATTAAATTTAAAAAATGTGTATATATATATATATATACTATCAGCCCGTCCCGACGTTGTCCGGGTATGAATTGCTGCCGGCCAGTAGTATATTGTTTTGTAGGATTTCGTTTAGATAGCATTTCTTATCTGTGAAATGAAATGAAATGAAATGAAATAAAACTTATAACGCGCAAACTTTGCCCGAAGGCGTCAATGCGCCTACAAAAGAAATCATAAAAGGCAAAACCAAAGAGCTAGGGGTAAGCTTTGACAATGAGCCATGTCTTCAGGGCCTTTCTGAAAGTTTGTATTGAGGGAAGGGTCCTAATTTCTTGGGGAACCATATTCCACCATCTAGGAGCAAGGCTGGAAAAGGCTCTACCTCCCCACCTACTCCTTCTAACTCGGGGGACTGATAGAAAACATTTTTTTGACGAGCGAAGATTTCTGGAAGGGGCATAGAGAATCAAAAGATCTTTTACTCCTCCAGTCTTGTTTCTGTTCAGGGCTCCATAGACCAAACAAAGGACTTTAAAGGAGATCCTGGCATCAATTGGAAGCCAGTGCAAGGATTTCCTGGCAAGAGTTGCTGATGACCTGCTGGGCAGGTCAAGTACAAACTTCGTTGCAGCGTTTTGCACGGTTTGAAGTCTTTGCAACAGGCATTTATTAACTCCAGCGTATAGGGGATTGCAATAATCAAGCCGAGAGCCTATCAGTGCTACCACAGTTCGTTGCCTGGCTTGAACGGACAGATAGTGCTTAATTTTGCGCAAGATCTTAATGATGCCCCAGCAAGTGGAGATGGTCCTGTTGACTTGATGACTCATCCCAAGGGCCGGATCGATCATGACCCCCAGGTTTCGTGCTACGCGGGTTGGAACCGGGCAAGTCCCCAGAGATACAGGCCACCATTCCTGCGACCAGATATCTTCCTTCTCGCCGAACACAAGGATCTCCGTCTTTTCGCCATTTAGCCTCAATGAATTGTCCATCATCCATTGCGCGACAGCCTCCATACAGTGTCTAAATTTGGAGGCAAACGAGCTAACAGGCTGGGCGAGAGACAGCAAGATCTGAGTGTCACCGGCGTAGGAGACTACCTCCATCCCAAAAGATCTAATAAGCCTGGCCAGGGGGGTCACATAGATGTTAAACAGGGTCGGGCTTAACGCCGACCCCTGTGGGACCCCCCACTTGACCGGCCGGGATGGAGATAGGAATTCCCCAAGCTTTACTCTCTGTTCCCTCTGGTCCAAGAAGGAGGCCAGCAAGCTTAAAGCAGGCCCCTCCACCCCTATCTCCCTCAGTCGAGCTGTGACAGCTGACACACTGCGCAAAAAAGTGAAAAGTAAAATTATGAGCGCACAAGATTCAGGAATATGCCGACAGTCATAATTGAGGCCGCCAGCCAGACTGGAGTCACAAATCGTGACATCATCGCGATCGCGGAAGGTGTGGAGGGCGGGCCTGTGGCAGTGAGAGGCAGGCTGGCAGCGTGTGACTCAGCGTGACAGGCAGCAGTGTGTGTGCGCATTTAGGACAAGTCATTTTTATGACTTGCCCACGCATGCGCACACACGCAATAGCCCCTTCCCTCCTCCTCCCCTAGCCGTCACACAAGCAGAGACCCGGGGGAGCCGGGTCTCATTATGGGCAGTGTTAGCCCTGCTCTTTAGCCAATCCTGGCGCAGTGGTGATCTTATGCTGCGCCAGGGTTGGCTGATTTAGCGCGCACGAGGATGGTGGTGCTGCTGCACGTGGGTGGGTGGCTGACTGCAGCTGCAGAAGAGACCTCTCGTCAACTGGAAGTGTCCGACTCCCGGCCAGGCCCTGGCCGAAATTACGAGCACACTCCAAGTCACAGAGCAGAGGGCCACATTGTAATATATAAGGTAGAATCTGTTTTGTTTCTCGTTATGTTTTCTATTTATGTGTATCTCTGGTATCCCCCCGTTACCGGTGTCCGACTATGTGGCTGTTGGCTAAGCTGCTGGTGTTTAAGGGTGCTAATTATGAATTGGTGTGTCAATAAATATAAATAAAAAGCAGGGTTACCGGGTTCAAATCTCGGCGTCGGCTCGACCTCCTTTGATCCTGGGCAATTCACCAAATCTAAATCTAAATCTCCCTGTGCCTAAAAATAAATGCACGTGTCTTTGTATAAGGTAACTGGTGCTCATCTAAAGCACTAAAATACCTTCTTACACCCTTAGCATGAAAAGTGGATTTTTTCTTATTACTAGGCAGTAGGGCATGCAGTGCTGACTGTCAGACACACTGCAGAAACTATTTAAATTGCAATGAATGTGTGGCGTTTCCTTTGATGAAGTGTGCTTCAACGTATTTTCATTTTTTTTAACAGTCAAAAAGTGTGCTTTGTTCACCATTGTGAAAAGCAGCAATCTTGCCTCGCAATAAATCAAGGGGAAGGGAACACTCCAGTGCTTTCAAGCCTTTGCAGTTATGGGCTCAAGCCTTTGCAGTTATGGGGCATGGTCAACTCTGTTTTGTATTAGTTTTAGCTATACATTTGCTCTAAACTGGGGTGAGTGCAAGGCCTTATCTTAAGGGAAATGGGAACATGCCGATGTGAAAAAAGACTCAGGCCCCACAAATTTGGACTTTATTTATGGAAAGGGAGTCTGCTCTATCAATACTGCAGACTTGGCCACGTGTGGTACTTGTCACCGGACACAAAAAGTGACACCACCCCTTTACTGTTTTTGAATCCTCATGCGCTTTTAAAATGAGAAAGGACACGATCTGCTAATGCCGAGGAGTGAAATATAGTCCCAGAGGTAAAGGAATGGTTGAAGTTCTGGAGGTTACGCTGGTGTTGCCGGGACGGGAACCACGTGCACGTGAGGTGTGAGCAAGAGACGTGGTGTGTCGTGATTGCCATGGGGCTGCTCTGCAGTTCTCTCCGTGAGAGGGGGCGGAAGATCGCAGGGGCACCGCGCGGGGCTGCTGGTAGGAGGGACGCCTGCTGAAGCGCGGTGCCAAGGTGGCACCTCTTTCCAGGCCTACCCACTCGTGTAGGGCTGCGCTTATTTAGGACTTTTGAGTTTGAGACAGACAGGGGAGGGGATACGTGTATAAAGGGAAGATATAGACCAGGAGAGGTGCATGTGCCAGTCAGTCAGAGGAGCTGGTCCAGAGCACCTCTATGCCAGGCAGCAGGAGTGCCAGTCACCAGATGGGCCTGTTGGCAGCCAGGGTGTGCGTGCGAGTGTCAATATGCTTCAGAAGTGGCCTGTGTCAGTCAGACAGAAAAGGACCGCCATTTCAAGAGGGTTGTGTCAGTCATATAGAATGTACCAGTGAAGGGATGCTCTTGTCAGCCAGAGGGTGCGGGCCATTCAGAAAATGCTCATGCCAGCATGTGTGGGTATGCGCCAGTTTGAAAGAGCGTGCTAGTTGATGTTTGTGTGATCGGTCACGGTTAGGTGTCAAATGGCGTGTGCCACACACAAGTGCATTATGTTATTCAGAGGGGGCATCCGTCAGTGGCAAGATGCGTGTGCCTTTCTTGAGTGGGTGTAAGTCAATAAGTGTGCCAGTCAAGAGATGCTTCTGGCAGTTACGAGTGGTGCAGATGGTGTGTGCCAGTTACTGTCACTGTGTCGTTTGGGTGACGTGTGCCTGGCTGTTATACCAACAACAGTGCAGAATCCAGTCAAAGCGTGTCCGTCAGTCAGAGGGTGTTTGTCGGTCAAAAGTTGCATGCAGGTCAGTGGGTTGGGCGTCCGCAGGGGAGGGCAAGAAGTGCCCCCCCCTGGAACACCGGTCCGTCACTATTGACAGCCCCGACAGTGGTGTTTGTCTGCAGGGCCGTCAATTTTAAAAGCATGAGAAAGCGCTTAATGACTGCCCTGCTAGATGAGCGGGAAAACTGCTGCTGATGGGCAAGAGAGGAGGTCCAGGCCTGGCTGCTCCTACAGCTTGAAGCAGAGGCCACCTAGAGTCAAATTTCGAGGAGGGGTCACATTTTGCAAGCTAAGGCAGAGTGGAGCTGCAGCCAGGGGCCCTAGGAAGGGGTGAAAACCATCAAAGCCTCATTAGCGCCGGCACAGAATTACACAATTCGCCCAGAGATGCAATGGGTGTGTCTGCCTGTTTTTTTGCGAGATCAATTGGAAAGTCCTTTTGTGCACTCGTGATTTATTCGTACTCAAGCTATTTTGTTGGTGCTACTACATCCCGGTACCTAGTCTTTAGGTGCCCTTTCGTATACCATATCGTGTGTGGTGCAGACACTTCTGGTCCGATGGATGTGTGCACTTTTCAGAACATTAAAGTTTCATCAATTTCTTTTCCATGGTAATAATCAGTTTTAACTCTTTTTCAGTTGTCAACAAAATATTTTAATTCATATTTTGGTTTCCATTATTTCTAAAATAAAATAATGGATATATTGAAAAACATTTAACAGTGGAAACCAAAATATGAATTAAAATATTTTGTTGACAACTGAAAAAGAGTTAAAACTGAACAGAAGTGTCTGCACCACACACGATAGCCTGTTTTTTGCACCATAAGCACTAGTATTACAGAAGGGTCTGCAGATGAGATGGATTAAAGATTTTACGCCTTGAGCTCCAAAGGGGCAGTCCCTCATGTTCATTGCAGCATGGAGTGTAGCCCCTGGACAACTGTCTGTACTCACTGTCGCCTGCCATGATTCACGAAGGGAAAGCTGCCCCACAGAGACAACTTTTCTTTTCTGAATCATGTACCAACTGCCGCTCAGTGTTGGTATCAGATCAACGGTTTGCGACTGCCATTGCGTTTGAAATCCATGGATATATGTCATTGTAAGTTGCAATTTGAAGATAGCACCCTTTCCACTGCCCCTCCAAATTCCAATATGGAGTAAGATGCTGAACCCCTTTTGTCAATCATGAAGGTTATACACAACTCTAAAAAGGGGGTTTGGAGTAGCAACCACTGTGATGCTGCAAATTGTAAGCTTTATGACCACAACATCCTTTTGTATTTGAGGGCCCTAGTTATTTAGGTAAAGCTGGATGTGCAATGAAAGGAATGACGTTACAAATGAGTAGTGCCTTTAATGCTCTGGAAATCTCTCTCTACCTTTCTCTCTACCTCTCTCTCTCTACCTCTACCTCTCTGTCTACCTCTCTACCTCTCTCTCTCTACCTCTCTCTCTACGTCTTTCTCTCTACGTCTCTCTTTACCTCTACCTCTACCTACCTCTCTACACCTCTCTACCTCTTGCTATCTCTTCCTCTCTCTCTCTCTACCTTTCTATCTCTCTCTCTCTCTACCTCTCCGTCTACCTCTCTCTCTCTACCTCTCCCTCTCTACCTCTCCCTCTCTATGTTCTCTCACTCTCTACCTCTCTCTCTCTACCTCTCTCTCTACCTCTCTCTCTCCACCTCTCTCTCTCTCTACCTCTCTACCTCTACCTCTCTACCTCTACCTCTCTCTCTCTACCTCTCTCTCTCTCTCTCTCTACCTCGTTCTCTCTACCTCTCTCTCCCTACCTCTACCTCTCTCTCTACCTCTCTCTCTCTACCTCTACCTCTCTCTCTACCTCTCTCTCTACCTCTCTCTCTACTTCTACCTCTCTCTCTACTTCTACCTCTCTCTCTACCTCTCTACCTCTACCTCTCTCTCTACCTCTCTCTCTACCTCTCTCTCCCTACCTCTCTCTCTCCCTACCTCTACCTCTCTCTCTCTACCTCTCTCTCTACCACTCTCTCTCTCTACCACTCTCGCTCTCGTTCTCTCTCTCTCAACCTCTACCTCTCTACCTCTCTCTCTACCTCTCTCTCCACCTCTCTCCCTCTCTACCTCTCCCTCTCTCTACCTCTCCCTCTCTCTCTACCTCTCTCTCTACCTCTCTCTCTACCTCTCTCTCTCTACCTCGTTCTCTCTACCTCTCTCTCTAACTCTCTCTCTCTACCTCTACCTCTCTCTACCCCTCTCTCTCTCTACCTCTACCTCTCTCTCTACTTTTCTCTCTACCTCTCTCTCTACCTCTCTCTCTACCTCTCTCTCTACCTCTCTCTCTACTTCTACCTCTCTACCTCTACCTCTCTCTACCTCTCTCTCTACCTCTCTCTCTACCTCTCTCTCCCTACCTCTCTCTCCCTACCTCTCTCTCTCCCGACCTCTATCTCTCTCTCTCTACCGCTCTCTCCCGACCTCTATCTCTCTCTCTCTACCACTCTCTATCTCTCTACCACTCTCGCTCTCTCTCTCTCTCGACCTCTACCTCTCTACCTCTCTCTCTACCTCTCTCTCTACCTCTCTCTCTACCGCTCTCTCTCTCTCTACCTCTATCTCTCTTGCTACCTCTCTCTCTCTCTGCCTCTCTCTACCTCTCTCTCTCTATCTCTCTCAACCTCTCACTCTACCCCTCTCTACTTTTCTCTACCTTTCTCTCTTCCTCTCTCTCTCTACCTCTCTCTCTACCTCTTTACCTCTCTCTCCCTCTCTACCTCTCCCACTCTCTCTACTGCTACCTCTCTACCTCTACCTCTCTATCTACCTCTCTCCCTCTACCTCTCTCTCTCCCTCTCTCTACCTCTCTCTCTCTACCTCTCCCTCTATCTCTATACCTCTCTCTCTATCTTTACACCTCTACCTCTCTCTCTACCTCTCTCTCGCCCCCTACCTCTACCTCTACCTCTTTCTACCTACCTCTACCTCTCTACCTCTCTCTCTCTCTCTACCTCTATCTACCTCTGTCTCTCTACCTCTCCTCACCTCTCTCTCCACCTCTCTCTACCTCTCTACACCTGTCCACCTCTCAACCAGTTGAATTCTGGGAAGCCCAAACCATCAGTATTTCAAATCTGCGCATGAAACGTGGGTAGGATGAGCCGTGCAGCTCAGAAAGAGATGTTCTTTTTACATAATTTGTATTTAATAGAATTGGGAAGCAGGAGAGCAGTCTCACAGTTGAGATAGGGATTAACATACACTGGTGACAGCTTTTAAATTGGCTTTAAAACCATTCAAAGATGGCTGCAGCATCTACGTGGGATGTGGTGGACTAAGTGGGAGCCGGAGCCATATAGCACTGCTTGTCATTTTAAAAAAAAACAGCATTGACATAGCCAATAAGTCTCCCCTTTGGGACCTTATAAGTGTTTAGTTGTCTAGGACAATATCCTTGGTGCAACAACATCAAGTGTTGCATGGCTAAACACTTATAAGGTCCCAAAGGCGAGACCTATTGGCTATGCCAATGCTTGTTTGTTTTTTTCCTCTGTTTCATTGTGGTTGCCAGGTAATCTGCTGTGAAGCCTCACATGATTTTCTTCCCACCCCATGGGTTTCTTTTTTTATTTAAGCTCTTTGTCTTATTAGATTTTTTTATTTGTTTATTTAATACTTGTGCTCAATCATGTCGGAGGATGGTGATGTAGTAAAAATGTTGCCCCCCCCCTGGAAAAATTTCTGCGGACGCCCATGGGTGTGCGGAATGCGAGCAGGCTGCTGTGTTAACGAGTATGTTTCTCACAGGTTGTGTTCGCGAGAAGGTGTTACTCGAAAGAAGTATGTTTGTGTCTGTGTGTACGCAGGGGACTCAGTTAAATGTTGATAGTATCTGTAAAATGGTGGTCTTGTATGCCCGCGTGGGGGTGCCAGTCTGGCGGTGCATGATACATATTAATATTTACAACAAGGGGTGGTGAGGGACAGAGTCTCTGAATTAAACAGAATACTCTCACCCAGTCAAGAGATCAGGGCTAGATCCAACACCGTTTTTTAGCTCACTGCACCATCCCAGTTTCAGAACCTGGCTGTATGCAAATTAGTCTGTTCCTGTCCCAGTGCATGATGGGAACAGGGCAAACCAAACTACAAAAGCCAATTCTTACACTGGGAAGGAAACAAGCTACCGGGGACCGGTTTCTGGCATTTCAGCCTCTTCGGCCCGGCTTGCTTGAATCCTGATGGTGCAATGAGCAAGGGACTCACATCTGAGTATACCCTTCCACGCTTAGGGTGGACAAAAATATTTACAACAAGGGGTGGTGAGGGACAGAGTCTCTGAATTAAACAGAATACTCTCACCCAGTCAAGAGATCAGGGCTAGATCCAACACCGTTTTTTAGCTCACTGCACCATCCCAGTTTCAGAACCTGGCTGTATGCAAATTAGTCTGTTCCTGTCCCAGTGCATGATGGGAACAGGGCAAACCAAACTACAAAAGCCAATTCTTACACTGGGAAGGAAACAAGCTACCGGGGACCGGTTTCTGGCATTTCAGCCTCTTCGGCCCGGCTTGCTTGAATCCTGATGGTGCAATGAGCAAGGGACTCACATCTGAGTATACCCTTCCACGCTTAGGGTGGACAAAAATATTTACAACAAGGGGTGGTGAGGGACAGAGTCTCTGAATTAAACAGAATACTCTCACCCAGTCAAGAGATCAGGGCTAGATCCAACACCGTTTTTTAGCTCACTGCACCATCCCAGTTTCAGAACCTGGCTGTATGCAAATTAGTCTGTTCCTGTCCCAGTGCATGATGGGAACAGGGCAAACCAAACTACAAAAGCCAATTCTTACACTGGGAAGGAAACAAGCTACCGGGGACCGGTTTCTGGCATTTCAGCCTCTTCGGCCCGGCTTGCTTGAATCCTGATGGTGCAATGAGCAAGGGACTCACATCTGAGTATACCCTTCCACGCTTAGGGTGGACAAAAATATTTACAACAAGGGGTGGTGAGGGACAGAGTCTCTTTATTAAACAGAATACTCTCACCCAGTCAAGAGATCAGGGCTAGATCCAACACCGTTTTTTAGCTCACTGCACCATCCCAGTTTCAGAACCTGGCTGTATGCAAATTAGTCTGTTCCTGTCCCAGTGCATGATGGGAACAGGGCAAACCAAACTACAAAAGCCAATTCTTACACTGGGAAGGAAACAAGCTACCGGGGACCGGTTTCTGGCATTTCAGCCTCTTCGGCCCGGCTTGCTTGAATCCTGATGGTGCAATGAGCAAGGGACTCACATCTGAGTATACCCTTCCACGCTTAGGGTGGACAAAAATATTTACAACAAGGGGTGGTGAGGGACAGAGTCTCTGAATTAAACAGAATACTCTCACCCAGTCAAGAGATCAGGGCTAGATCCAACACCGTTTTTTAGCTCACTGCACCATCCCAGTTTCAGAACCTGGCTGTATGCAAATTAGTCTGTTCCTGTCCCAGTGCATGATGGGAACAGGGCAAACCAAACTACAAAAGCCAATTCTTACACTGGGAAGGAAACAAGCTACCGGGGACCGGTTTCTGGCATTTCAGCCTCTTCGGCCCGGCTTGCTTGAATCCTGATGGTGCAATGAGCAAGGGACTCACATCTGAGTATACCCTTCCACGCTTAGGGTGGACAAAAATATTTACAACAAGGGGTGGTGAGGGACAGAGTCTCTGAATTAAACAGAATACTCTCACCCAGTCAAGAGATCAGGGCTAGATCCAACACCGTTTTTTAGCTCACTGCACCATCCCAGTTTCAGAACCTGGCTGTATGCAAATTAGTCTGTTCCTGTCCCAGTGCATGATGGGAACAGGGCAAACCAAACTACAAAAGCCAATTCTTACACTGGGAAGGAAACAAGCTACCGGGGACCGGTTTCTGGCATTTCAGCCTCTTCGGCCCGGCTTGCTTGAATCCTGATGGTGCAATGAGCAAGGGACTCACATCTGAGTATACCCTTCCACGCTTAGGGTGGACAAAAATATTTACAACAAGGGGTGGTGAGGGACAGAGTCTCTGAATTAAACAGAATACTCTCACCCAGTCAAGAGATCAGGGCTAGATCCAACACCGTTTTTTAGCTCACTGCACCATCCCAGTTTCAGAACCTGGCTGTATGCAAATTAGTCTGTTCCTGTCCCAGTGCATGATGGGAACAGGGCAAACCAAACTACAAAAGCCAATTCTTACACTGGGAAGGAAACAAGCTACCGGGGACCGGTTTCTGGCATTTCAGCCTCTTCGGCCCGGCTTGCTTGAATCCTGATGGTGCAATGAGCAAGGGACTCACATCTGAGTATACCCTTCCACGCTTAGGGTGGACAAAAATATTTACAACAAGGGGTGGTGAGGGACAGAGTTTCTGAATTAAACAGAATACTCTCACCCAGTCAAGAGATCAGGGCTAGATCCAACACCGTTTTTTAGCTCACTGCACCATCCCAGTTTCAGAACCTGGCTGTATGCAAATTAGTCTGTTCCTGTCCCAGTGCATGATGGGAACAGGGCAAACCAAACTACAAAAGCCAATTCTTACACTGGGAAGGAAACAAGCTACCGGGGACCGGTTTCTGGCATTTCAGCCTCTTCGGCCCGGCTTGCTTGAATCCTGATGGTGCAATGAGCAAGGGACTCACATCTGAGTATACCCTTCCACGCTTAGGGTGGACAAAAATATTTACAACAAGGGGTGGTGAGGGACAGAGTCTCTGAATTAAACAGAATACTCTCACCCAGTCAAGAGATCAGGGCTAGATCCAACACCGTTTTTTAGCTCACTGCACCATCCCAGTTTCAGAACCTGGCTGTATGCAAATTAGTCTGTTCCTGTCCCAGTGCATGATGGGAACAGGGCAAACCAAACTACAAAAGCCAATTCTTACACTGGGAAGGAAACAAGCTACCGGGGACCCTGATCTTTGGACTGGGTAAGAGTGGTCTGTTTAACTCAGACACTCTGTTCATCACCACCCCCTTTTGTAAATCGTTTTTGGCCACTATAGGTGTGGCAGGGTATACTCAGACATGAGTCCCTTTCTCACTGCTCCATCAGGATTCAAGCAAGCCGGGCCGAAGAAGGCTGAAATGCCAGAAACCGGTCCCCGGTAGCTTGTCTCCTTTCTGGTGAAGAATTGGCTTGGTAGTTTAGTCTGCCCTGTTCCCATGATGCACTGGGCCAGGGACAGACTGATTTGCATATAGCCAGGTTCTGAGCTGGGATGGGGCAGTGAGATAAATAACGGTGATGGATCAAGCCCTGATCTTTGGACTGGGTAAGAGTGGTCTGTTTAACTCAGACACTCTGTTCATCACCACCCCCTTTTGTAAATCGTTTTTGGCCACTATAGGTGTGGCAGGGTATACTCAGACATGAGTCCCTTTCTCACTGCTCCATCAGGATTCAAGCAAGCCGGGCCGAAGAAGGCTGAAATGCCAGAAACCGGTCCCCGGTAGCTTGTCTCCTTTCTGGTGAAGAATTGGCTTGGTAGTTTAGTCTGCCCTGTTCCCATGATGCACTGGGCCAGGGACAGACTGATTTGCATATAGCCAGGTTCTGAGCTGGGATGGGGCAGTGAGATAAATAACGGTGATGGATCAAGCCCTGATCTTTGGACTGGGTAAGAGTGGTCTGTTTAACTCAGACACTCTGTTCATCACCACCCCCTTTTGTAAATCGTTTTTGGCCACTATAGGTGTGGCAGGGTATACTCAGACATGAGTCCCTTTCTCACTGCTCCATCAGGATTCAAGCAAGCCGGGCCGAAGAAGGCTGAAATGCCAGAAACCGGTCCCCGGTAGCTTGTCTCCTTTCTGGTGAAGAATTGGCTTGGTAGTTTAGTCTGCCCTGTTCCCATGATGCACTGGGCCAGGGACAGACTGATTTGCATATAGCCAGGTTCTGAGCTGGGATGGGGCAGTGAGATAAATAACGGTGATGGATCAAGCCCTGATCTTTGGACTGGGTAAGAGTGGTCTGTTTAACTCAGACACTCTGTTCATCACCACCCCCTTTTGTAAATCGTTTTTGGCCACTATAGGTGTGGCAGGGTATACTCAGACATGAGTCCCTTTCTCACTGCTCCATCAGGATTCAAGCAAGCCGGGCCGAAGAAGGCTGAAATGCCAGAAACCGGTCCCCGGTAGCTTGTCTCCTTTCTGGTGAAGAATTGGCTTGGTAGTTTAGTCTGCCCTGTTCCCATGATGCACTGGGCCAGGGACAGACTGATTTGCATATAGCCAGGTTCTGAGCTGGGATGGGGCAGTGAGATAAATAACGGTGATGGATCAAGCCCTGATCTTTGGACTGGGTAAGAGTGGTCTGTTTAACTCAGACACTCTGTTCATCACCACCCCCTTTTGTAAATCGTTTTTGGCCACTATAGGTGTGGCAGGGTATACTCAGACATGAGTCCCTTTCTCACTGCTCCATCAGGATTCAAGCAAGCCGGGCCGAAGAAGGCTGAAATGCCAGAAACCGGTCCCCGGTAGCTTGTCTCCTTTCTGGTGAAGAATTGGCTTGGTAGTTTAGTCTGCCCTGTTCCCATGATGCACTGGGCCAGGGACAGACTGATTTGCATATAGCCAGGTTCTGAGCTGGGATGGGGCAGTGAGATAAATAACGGTGATGGATCAAGCCCTGATCTTTGGACTGGGTAAGAGTGGTCTGTTTAACTCAGACACTCTGTTCATCACCACCCCCTTTTGTAAATCGTTTTTGGCCACTATAGGTGTGGCAGGGTATACTCAGACATGAGTCCCTTTCTCACTGCTCCATCAGGATTCAAGCAAGCCGGGCCGAAGAAGGCTGAAATGCCAGAAACCGGTCCCCGGTAGCTTGTCTCCTTTCTGGTGAAGAATTGGCTTGGTAGTTTAGTCTGCCCTGTTCCCATGATGCACTGGGCCAGGGACAGACTGATTTGCATATAGCCAGGTTCTGAGCTGGGATGGGGCAGTGAGATAAATAACGGTGATGGATCAAGCCCTGATCTTTGGACTGGGTAAGAGTGGTCTGTTTAACTCAGACACTCTGTTCATCACCACCCCCTTTTGTAAATCGTTTTTGGCCACTATAGGTGTGGCAGGGTATACTCAGACATGAGTCCCTTTCTCACTGCTCCATCAGGATTCAAGCAAGCCGGGCCGAAGAAGGCTGAAATGCCAGAAACCGGTCCCCGGTAGCTTGTCTCCTTTCTGGTGAAGAATTGGCTTGGTAGTTTAGTCTGCCCTGTTCCCATGATGCACTGGGCCAGGGACAGACTGATTTGCATATAGCCAGGTTCTGAGCTGGGATGGGGCAGTGAGATAAATAACGGTGATGGATCAAGCCCTGATCTTTGGACTGGGTAAGAGTGGTCTGTTTAACTCAGACACTCTGTTCATCACCACCCCCTTTTGTAAATCGTTTTTGGCCACTATAGGTGTGGCAGGGTATACTCAGACATGAGTCCCTTTCTCACTGCTCCATCAGGATTCAAGCAAGCCGGGCCGAAGAAGGCTGAAATGCCAGAAACCGGTCCCCGGTAGCTTGTCTCCTTTCTGGTGAAGAATTGGCTTGGTAGTTTAGTCTGCCCTGTTCCCATGATGCACTGGGCCAGGGACAGACTGATTTGCATATAGCCAGGTTCTGAGCTGGGATGGGGCAGTGAGATAAATAACGGTGATGGATCAAGCCCTGATCTTTGGACTGGGTAAGAGTGGTCTGTTTAACTCAGACACTCTGTTCATCACCACCCCCTTTTGTAAATCGTTTTTGGCCACTATAGGTGTGGCAGGGTATACTCAGACATGAGTCCCTTTCTCACTGCTCCATCAGGATTCAAGCAAGCCGGGCCGAAGAAGGCTGAAATGCCAGAAACCGGTCCCCGGTAGCTTGTCTCCTTTCTGGTGAAGAATTGGCTTGGTAGTTTAGTCTGCCCTGTTCCCATGATGCACTGGGCCAGGGACAGACTGATTTGCATATAGCCAGGTTCTGAGCTGGGATGGGGCAGTGAGATAAATAACGGTGATGGATCAAGCCCTGATCTTTGGACTGGGTAAGAGTGGTCTGTTTAACTCAGACACTCTGTTCATCACCACCCCCTTTTGTAAATCGTTTTTGGCCACTATAGGTGTGGCAGGGTATACTCAGACATGAGTCCCTTTCTCACTGCTCCATCAGGATTCAAGCAAGCCGGGCCGAAGAAGGCTGAAATGCCAGAAACCGGTCCCCGGTAGCTTGTCTCCTTTCTGGTGAAGAATTGGCTTGGTAGTTTAGTCTGCCCTGTTCCCATGATGCACTGGGCCAGGGACAGACTGATTTGCATATAGCCAGGTTCTGAGCTGGGATGGGGCAGTGAGATAAATAACGGTGATGGATCAAGCCCTGATCTTTGGACTGGGTAAGAGTGGTCTGTTTAACTCAGACACTCTGTTCATCACCACCCCCTTTTGTAAATCGTTTTTGGCCACTATAGGTGTGGCAGGGTATACTCAGACATGAGTCCCTTTCTCACTGCTCCATCAGGATTCAAGCAAGCCGGGCCGAAGAAGGCTGAAATGCCAGAAACCGGTCCCCGGTAGCTTGTCTCCTTTCTGGTGAAGAATTGGCTTGGTAGTTTAGTCTGCCCTGTTCCCATGATGCACTGGGCCAGGGACAGACTGATTTGCATATAGCCAGGTTCTGAGCTGGGATGGGGCAGTGAGATAAATAACGGTGATGGATCAAGCCCTGATCTTTGGACTGGGTAAGAGTGGTCTGTTTAACTCAGACACTCTGTTCATCACCACCCCCTTTTGTAAATCGTTGATACATATTAATATGCAATCCAGTCAGCAGGTGCGTGTATGGTATTTCATTCACAATATACGCAGCGGCCTAGTTGCCACAATATTGTGAGGCCTCTGGAGGAGCCAGCGTTGATCTCCCTTCAATTCCCAAAATCTATGTTGTAAACAGTACTCTGCTGTTAAAATGATAATAACTTTGTCTGTCTCCTACATGTGTAACTCGGTTTTGTCAATCAAACCGAGAACTAATTTAACCCCATTAAAGAAAATGTACAGTAAATCACCACGGACCTCCAGAAAAATGTTGTGCCCCCTCTCAGCCCCACTACTCTCAGACTTCACCAACCGCCACTGGTGACAGGCCTGTGAAACGCTCCGATTCACAGTGCACTGCTGATGCACTTAAGAGTGCGTGTTCAGTAGTGTGTGAACTCGTGTTTCCTTCCTTTATTTTTCCTTGCAATATTATATAGCACAAACTCGACAACATGGCATGAGCACAATTTACATTACAGAAGAACACATTCATTTGTGGTAGGCACGGGGAGACAAAGCGATTTGCCTGGAATCACAGGATGTTGAGCTGATGCCGAGATTCGAACATAGCTCCCCAGCTCTAAAGTTCGCAATTCTAGAACTTGTGGCGGGAGGTGTGACTAAAAGTATATGTCGGTGCTGGCCATCAATGAGAGAGACCTGTGCATTTTTCAAATGGGTGGTGAAAAAATATGAGTATGTTGCTGGAGAGGTGGGCCGCCCTGCCACCAGTGTACTTACCAGGGGAGGGTAAACACCCATTATTCGGCAACTTTCTTTCCGCATACCATCACTCCGCATACTTTCATTCCGAAAGTACTGTAGTGTAGTTCCTATTTTCCCAATAGGCTCTGCGCATTGGAATAACATAAACAGCAGTGTAGACGTAGGATTGAGGTCATCTAGGTCTCTACTGACTATGTTAGACTTAATTTAGGTTTGCGCCAGCTAGCTCAGAGGTCAGTAGAAACTTTCTTGAATGAATAGGGAGGGATGAACTTCCCTGATTCAGACGAGAAGGGATTCAGTTTCTGACAACCGCATAAACATGACAACTTTGCTACCTCAGAATAAGAGTGTATCTCTAGAGTTGTGTGAAAACAATAGGCAGTTATTTCACTCAGTCAACCGTGCATACTTAGATTCACCAGAGTGCCAAGAAATAGAGATTCGGGCGTTTTCAATAAAAGGTGTTATTTATTGAGCAGTCTTTTTTCTCATGCAAGAGAAATGAATTGCCACAATTGCAATACTTATCATAAAGTAAAGTGCGTACAGTAAAATTAGTATAATGAAATAATACTGTAAAAGCATTGATATGGTTTCTTAGCCATAAGATACTTTAAAGTGGATAAAATATATACATACACAAAAACATTGACTAACGTACTCAACTGGTGCTTCTAACTACGCCTACCCCAGTGTACCTGACCTAAGCCTAATACTTGGGAAGGAGTAAGTAAGTAGCAGTTTAAGTTAAGTTGGTTAAGATTGTTTTGCCAAGAATCTGCATCAAGAATTCTCTTAAGGGTTTACTCAGCTCCGTACCTTGGTAATAGAATGTGGGAGGTCCGGTATCTCTTTCTTCAGGACTCGATCTCCCAGCAACCCGCAAGGGTAGCTGGAAACACCGGAGCTGGATTTTCTCGGCTGGAGAAGAGAGACAGCGTCTCTCTCAGTGCGTCAAAACGGGAGGGGCGGCTTCCGTGGGCTCTCGCATCAGCTGGGCTCTCGGGCAAGTAGATAGCCGCTCTGCTCCAAACCACCGTGTGTTTGCTTAAAGCAACTGTTGGTATATTTATACCTGAAAGGTGCCGAGTTTGACGTAAGGTTGGGCATAAGACGTCACTAAGAACTAACAGTTCTTTCTTGATAAGCGTGGCTCAAATCCACCTGAGTGACTTACCGCACTCACCTATAGTAACTCTGTAAGAAGTCAGCCGGACAGTGGAGAAGAACAAACTATACATTTATTAGGCCACAAACTCCCATATGAGAGGGCCCTGTCTGATCTCACTCCTAAGAGTCAGATGAGAGGACTGACTCTCAGCATCACAGCAATACATTATAACATGGTACAGTGAAGTAAAACACGCCCCTTCTGGAAAATTACTGAACACCAGAGAGAGGAACAATGGCATCATGCAGCAGGCATCTGCACCTGCAGAGGATACATCGCTATCTTTACTCAAGGCCTTGGAGCCAGGCTTCAGCCTCTCTGGGGCATGAGAACATTACTGATAAAGAGACTTGTTCGTTTCGGCCACAGTTAGCTGAGAAACAGGAACTGCTGTCTTAGTGAAATTCTCTATTCCTACGGGAGGGGCAGATGAGCGAGTGCGACTCGCAGGCTGAGGGAGATCTACAAAATGGAGGCACACGAGCTAAGCTAAGGAAACTAATATCATCACACATACTTCAGCAGTTAGTCACATGATGCTAACTTACATATGAAAATAGAGATGGGTGGGGCATTGAAAAGTGAATTCTATCAGACCCTCCTTTTAGCATCATTGGCTAACTGCAGCCATAAATTTATTTGCCAAAAGGTAGCGCCTTCACAACCATTCTAAGGGCAGGGCATCATATTTATTCAAAAAATATCATCTTCAATAAACATCATCCAATGTGTATCAGGAAGTTCGGTAACAATGGAGGCAATATATTGACCAGACACCTTTCTAGAATGTCATATGTTCGTAGCACACATTGAGCAACATGGGGAAAGGCAGTATACACAAAGGCAACAAGTCAGAAATACAGTCACCACACCAACTAAACCCACTAATATTTACCAACCCCAAAAGGAGAAAACACCCCAGAGCCACCCTTGTAAGGACCATGTCCCGTTATCCTGATGGAATTCTGTCGTTAATCTATGTATTTTCTACACTGCCTGGACAGTCGTCGAATGGCAAAAAGGCAAGAGACCCTTAGAAAAGTCCGTCCATTGTTACAGGGAAGTATCTGCCTAGTCTACGTCACCGACCTGGAGTTCCCTCCTTTTACGCTGCTCTGGTGAACTCAAAAACCTACGATGAGTCTTGTGATAGTCAGAAAGTGCAACATACACAGGTGGAATCATAAAAGCTAGGTAGCAAATCCCACCCCAACCTTCAGGCAACCATAAGTACCCATTGTCCCCGCACACAAAATAGATGCTGGGGAAAGTAACCAAAGAGGGTCTAAGGGGTAAACGTATTGATGCTGTTATATTACAAGAACTATTGCCAACCTCTATAGGACCCACTACGGCCAATTATACTAAAAATTTAACACTACCATTCCCTTTCGGTGGGTGTCTGTAGGACAGGGAGGTATTTAACTGTAGGAAACTTTCTCTGTCTTTGTCAGTATCATTTGAAGTTAAAACCGTCCCACTTCCTTTTCACATGTCTCTATAATTTTTTTTTATCAAAGCGTCCGTCAGTATATAGCCGTCCAAGGGAAGAGGGGGCATAGGGCGAACTCGCATTGTCATTGTCTATCCCCTGTCTTGCAGTCGAGGAGTCAGAAAATCTGCCTGTTGAAAATATTTAACAAGACCTCTTAGAGTATACCATCCCACACAACTATTCACAGGTGTCAAGGGAAGCGCTAAAAATCTATCCTTTTTGTAAGCAGCAGAAGGCAAAAACCCACAAACCCAACAACCCTTAATGTGATGAATAACATGGGCGTGATGCAAAATCTTAATAAAAACATATTCTTTGTAACTTCTTCTAAGAATTTGTTCACCGTAATCCACAGTAGAACTTCTCTCTGAATTCTGTCCACTACATCATATTGTGTTCAAGAATAGCAGAAGGTGTGGGTGCAAACGCATGTACCGGATAAGCCTTATCCAGAAAAAAGGAAACAAACAATGTACCCAGTGTCACAAGAAAGGCAATAAGCACTATCATGACAAACACTCTTATTCCATTTCGGGCAAGGGTCAACCAGGGGGGAAACCGGCTAATGTCTACGAGGGGCCGCAAAAGGCTGCTCCTTGTCGGGGATGAAACGGCCAAAGGATGCATATAAAAATGCAAAAAAATATAAAAATGAAAATATACACTAAAAAATAGTCCCAGGCAGTCCTTAACCGGCCAGAGGGGTTCTTCAACCCTTAAAAGGGATCTTCTCCCTGTGTCCTTCAAAGCCTCACAGGCAGGCTTTTACCGTCCATACCTTAATCCCACGTCGCTTGACACACAGCAATTGTAACAGAGGAGCACTTAGTCTGGGCCCCCCACACCACTCTATAGTCTCATAGAACAGAATCTTCGGCTAAACACCAGGGCTCTTACAAGTCCATCCCTATCACTAAATCTTCATTTGTAACAGAATCTCCACTAAGCCCTTCTTCCAGTGTTCAGTCCCGTACACCTTTACCTTTTTCGGGGCCGCAGACTATAGCGAGTGCTCCCTCGCACTTCAGGGTCAGTGAACAAAACGGGTGTATCTGCAACATGAACTGGACCCTTCAACCCCTTACCACTAGTATCAACGGGAGTATCGGAGCTTGTAAATCTTCCTCTTTTCTTTTTGTCTTCTGTGGTGCACTTGGCTCTGCACGTGACCTTTCGCTCCCCTCCCCTCAGTGTGGCGTTGGATCAAGAGATCGGCTAGGCAATTGCTCGTGTTCTTCATCAGCAACACCCGTCGTTGTTCCAATCGTCTGAGCTCCAAACAGTATTTCCGCTGGTCGATGAAATGTTCAGGCCCCTCCAGCAACGGCTTCAGGGTGTCTGCTACCTATTGGTGAGTAGAACGAATATCTTTAGTCAAAGCATACAAAGGGTCAAAACAATTTCTTATCTCAAAGCGCCACAAACATTTGCTGGGCGGTGTGAATTTGAATGAAAAAAACATCCCAGGCCTGTCAATAAATTTGTGCTAACAATATGTAATATAGTACATGTTTGACTTTTCAATTTTTTTTACCTGTGGTCGGACGTATGCATTTATTCTAAGAGAAGAGAAAAAATAAGACAACACAGACATGTTGTATTCCCGCAAAACATTTTCTTGAGACGCTATTCCTATAGCATGCACACAGCGTTGTTCCCTTCAAAGGTCAAATAAGGAAACATTAGTCTGGGGCGTCTTCTCTAATAAAGACTATCAGTTTATTTTCACAGACTAGCTAATAAAGAACTAGCAGTGTGTCCACACGACTTTAAAACACAACACTTGTAAAACAAAGCTACCCACATCAAATTCCCCTTTTAGAGCAAAAACAGAACAGGCTAATGAAAACTGGAGAAGAGGAGAGAGCGATATACATATTACCTATTTCTAATTCATAGCATTACCTATTTCTAATTCATAGGAGAGCTAGCGGAACGCTAGCTACCACCCCCATTTGAACGCTAGCTACCACCCCCATTTTTGACAGAAGGAAATCTGAAACGTATTTCTCTTCAGTCAAAACCATCAACCCCCCTGGTGTAGCACTGGGCAGAAACAAAATTGTAGGAGATACATAGCACTTTTGAGAGGGCTAGAAACACATGTACAAATGTCATTGCCATAAGATAATGTGTGTTCCTATTAATATCGAGAATTCATTCTCATTTTTTATCCATTGCAAAACACACAACCTCTATTGAGACCTTCTATTCCCATTAAGGAGTAAGGACAAGGGAAAGTATAAAAATTCATTAGGGAAATGGTGGCAAAAGGGAAATCTATAAAGGAACAACCATGTAACAAAATGGACATACACTGCTAAAAGTGCTGTTTAAAAAACTTTGAGGGCCAGAACAAATTCCCCACTGAGGAACCTGTACTTGTTATCAAAAATGAATTTGTCAAAACAATACAAAACAGAAACAAGCATACCAACATTGCAAGTATAGTGGCTGTGCCAAGCACAGAAAACATAGACAAATCCCAGCCACACATGCAAAGGAGCTGTGACACAGAACACAATGCCATGCATGCAGCTCAAAACCCAGTACGCATTTTGTGTCAGCCTTAAAGTCCATCAACATACCTACCACGCTGAACAGAACAAACAATGCACAATTAGCCAAAGAAAGCATAAAACTCACAATATTCACATGCGTATATCATAAAATAATACGCAATAATACATATGCCAAACACAAAAACCACAAAAGGGAAACACAATATTAGTTACTCAGAGGACTATATCCTTCTCATGCATGTCATGCATCATGCGGTGTGGTGTTAATGCACATGTAATCCATCTTTAACACAAAGTTGCATCAATACTCACCATAACACAGAGATAATATTTCCCATTGCCCTGAAACGAAACGAATCAAACCACAAAAAAACAACACACAAAATATTGGACCAAAAAAAAGCAACCACTTAGTAAAAAATACCCTGTATAAATACTCACCTTAAACCCATTCCCAGAGCTCATTCACACCCTCACATCCTTTCAATGTAAAAAAGAAACCTATTCGGGTGTGTTGTCTTAGGCAGGACGAATCCCCAATGGCCAGCCAAAAGAACAAAACATGTAGCAGTATTGAAAATCACATGACTAAGTTATAATTACATCTAAGGCAGCATCAAAAAGAAAAAAAAATATATACATTTACGGTCCATGCGCAAGACTTTTATTCTTCTTATTATATATACCAAACCCTTGTTCTGCACAGACACCTTACTTGTGTATAAAATAACAGCTCTAAATGTGTCATGTTAACATTTTGACATTTGCACAAACACATTCTGCACCCAAACACATTCTGCACCTCTACTCAGCGGGTGGGGCAAGGGGCTGGACAAACCACATACAAAGACTTTTATACGAATCCAATATATACATGCATATAGACATTCCCACCAGACCATTCTTATGATGGACACAATCAATATTATATACCTACCCTCACATGATCAGTTCTCTCCACTAGGGATCCACTAGCAAAAACACTAATCAGTATGCCCATGAGAGACCTCCCCCTACTCAGTATTTATTCAAATAGAAAACCTGTATACCATGACATGGACCAACACTGAAACAAAATATCTGGTAAATTAATTTTTCTCAAGACAATCCTTCTTTTTTCTTTTTGACTTGTCCAAATGGAGTAACCTGTGGAAAATTATTCATAATTTGTTCCTTATACTAAATCACATGTATTCTCATCAACTCCTTCATACAAATCCATGTTGCACTAATTATTATGCAAACTCGCTCTAAATTAACATTTTACATGGCTCCAACTGTGTATCTCTGCCTGTCCGTGCCAATAGCTGGGCCTCCTAGCCCCCCCCATAATCTTCTGTCTGTGCTCTGCGAACCCATTGGAATGCTGTTATCACACAAGGTCACTGCTGCTCTGCTCGGCTAAATCTTCACAAAAGCCTTGCTCACATTCTTCATTTTTCTGTTTAACCCTTCCAGAACGGAATAGAATTCACACACTGCCATAGTAAATCTTCCTAGCCCAGAGTCCCAAATTCTTTTTCAAAAGTCTCCCTTCGTCGTTCAGAAAAATGCATCTCACACTCTACCCGACCATCTTCCAAGAGCTAAGAATTCTGGGCTGCTCGCCAGCCTTCCTAGCCCTCCCCTGGTGTTCAGCACCAAGGCCAAATCTGCTTCGCAGTCTGTGCTGTCTTTCAGGCGCTGACAAAGCCAAGAAGCCTTTCCTAACCTTTTCGACATGCCATATTTAAAAGAGAAAAAAAAAAATACATTTCTCCTCCTCCTAACCTTACACACTTACTACATTCTTATTAGTATACATTCTAATTACTTGTAAACAAATCCTCTTTCTTTTCTTCATCTTCTACTGTTCACAAATTAAAGGGATAAAAGAAAACAAATTTTGTTTATAGAGCACAGCCCTGCATGCACTTTTACACTACATAAAAACACCCTGATAGCCAGGTGCAACCGTCTCAGGTAGCTCACAAGGACCAGACAAACTAACTCATGCAAAAAGATGCACTCACTTCATTCAAACAAACATTTACACAAACAAAGGGCAACCCACAGACTGCTCTCAAACTGGGCCAATTTTAACCAAATCATATTACATGGGATACACAGTTGTGCAGCCATGCTCTTTATAAATGCTCTTATTATTATTATTATTATTATTTACATACCCACTCCTCTTAATCACTACTCACATTGCCCCTGAGCCAATACAAGCACATTTAAATAAGAACACCCTGCACCTTCAAATGTACCCATTTTTTTTTTCTCTTGTAAAACTAAACTGTTGATCAGTCCATATTCTAAGCTATCATAAGTCCTCATATCTGTCCTTGCTGAACCTCTCTCGGCCACAACCCTTTCTTTTAGGGCCAACTTAATTTCCATACGTACTTTCTTACAGGCTTTTTTTTCTCAGGAAGCCCTCATCTTCACCCTTAGGAATTAAACATGCTCTGACAGCTGTACATAGCGAACAGTCTCTCCTGTAAGTAATCTATCTTAACTGCATCGAAATATTAAACAAAATCAGGATAAATCCATTTACACATACATCTCAGAATTAAAAGAATCTTTTACAGGAGCGCGTTGGCTCTCGGCCAATCTGACATCAGTTGAACTGCAGCAACACCTAAAACATTGCAACTTACTGAAACGCGGCATCTTGCACCCTCAATCAAACACCACCAAACTCACTCAATCAGATACCGCAAAAAGAACCCACACATACCCGGACACAAAAGACCAAGCAACTATCTCCACACACATACATCCTATGCATTAAGTCCCTGCCAAACACGTGTTACCATAATGGGACAAAGGCCCGTCGACCAAGTCCTGGGGAACCTGGACCCTACCGCAGACCGAACAGTACACTAATTGTTCTGAGGATGGAGAACACATCCGCCACCCGGGTGGCACTAAAGATCGCTGCGCACTTTACCACAGGGGACCCTGGACCCACTCCCGCCGAACCGCCACCCTAGGGGTTCGGGGTGAGTTCCGGAGCCCACCCGCAATGAGCCACGCCTCCACCACAGTACCACCCGGTCGGATGACCAAAAACAAATGTCCTCCCAACCTCCATTAAGTCTGTCAGAGCACCACTCGCACTCTGAGTTCCCCGGAGCACACTAGCCCCAGGAGCGCACCGGCTCCTCAAACCATTGGAGACACCCTAGTCTCCCGGAGCACTCCAGCTCCTCAAACAATCACAGGTGGACCACTCACCTTCCGTATGCGGTACCGACCTCTACCATTCTCCACCTCCGGCTGCCAGGACCAACACGGTCAGCTCCAGGTTCCGCCTTCTGGACCCCGGCGTAAGATCCGAACCGGGACCTCTCCCGATCAGCAGGGTGGGGCAGCGCTGCGAGAACCAAGCTCGGCATCAGATGGGTACCCGGGCCCACCGTGCCGACCAGCGGGTCCCCGGTCTTCTGCTACCCCCTTACGGGTGAGAAAGATCTTTATCGCGGGGTCCCTGTTCCGGGCGCCATCTGATAAGCGTGGCTCAAATCCACCTGAGTGACTTACCGCACTCACCTATAGTAACTCTGTAAGAAGTCAGCCGGACAGTGGAGAAGAACAAACTATACATTTATTAGGCCACAAACTCCCATATGAGAGGGCCCTGTCTGATCTCACTCCTAAGAGTCAGATGAGAGGACTGACTCTCAGCATCACAGCAATACATTATAACATGGTACAGTGAAGTAAAACACGCCCCTTCTGGAAAATTACTGAACACCAGAGAGAGGAACAATGGCATCATGCAGCAGGCATCTGCACCTGCAGAGGATACATCGCTATCTTTACTCAAGGCCGTGGAGCCAGGCTTCAGCCTCTCTGGGGCATGAGAACATTACTGATAAAGAGACTTGTTCGTTTCGGCCACAGTTAGCTGAGAAACAGAAACTGCTGTCTTAGTGAAATTCTCTATTCCTACGGGAGGGGCAGATGAGCGAGTGCG
Source organism: Lissotriton vulgaris (assembly GCF_964263255.1). NCBI lineage: Eukaryota > Metazoa > Chordata > Amphibia > Caudata > Salamandridae > Lissotriton > Lissotriton vulgaris. Next base: position 321,605 of record NW_028244322.1, on the reverse strand, counting down.
ACTCGCAGGCTGAGGGAGATATACAAAATGGAGGCACACGAGCTAAGCTAAGGAAACTAATATCATCACACATACTTCAGCAGTTAGTCACATGATGCTAACTTACATATGAAAATAGAGATGGGTGGGGCATTGAAAAGTGAATTCTATCATTCTGGACTCCAGGAGTTCTTGTTCAAATCAAAACAAAAGCAGGGGGGATTTCCCGGGCTGCTGGAGGCTTGGTTTGTTTAAAGAACGCGTTGTGCTTTCTAGGAGCCGATGGGAGTAGCCGTGCTGTGCTTTGGACTGCATGGGGGGGCTATTACTGAATATGGATATGATTCTTATGCCTTTATAAGGATATTATTAATTATAACCACATAAGGGCATGAATCGGGAATATCGAATTAGGGTCCTAGATAGAAATACAACAGTACCATGGCTCCGCAATGCCATTATAACGAATGGCATTACATTTTATTTGCTTTTACCAGCATTACATTTACAACGAAATTCGTTGTAAATGCATGAATGGTAAAATCATGTTTTTTTTAATGTTTGGATAAGGTAAGTATGGGTATAGGGGTACATGTTTTGGGGTACTGGGGTATATTTTTTGGGGTGTTTGCGTATTTTAAGGGTTCAGATAAAGTTTTGGGTTATGGGGTACAGGGGTAGTTTTAGGGTTTAGGGATAGGTATGGGTTTTGGGGTACAGGGGTATTTTTAGGGTTCAGGGCTAGGTTTTGGTTTTGGGGTATAGGGGTATTTTTAGGGTACAGGATAGGTTTGAGGGTACAGGGGCATTTTAAGGGTTCAGGGCTAGGTTTGGGTTTTGGGGTACAGGGCTATTTTTAGGGTTCAGGGCTACGTTTGGGTTTTGGGGTACAGGGGTATTTTAGGGTTCAGGGGTGGGTTTGGGTTTTTGTGTACAGGGTTATTTTCAGGGTTCAGGGCTAAGTTTGGGCTTTGGGGTACAGGGGTATTTTTAGGGTTCAGGGGTAGGTTTGGGTTTTGGGGTACAGGGCTATTTTAAGGGTTCAGGGCTAGGTTTGGGTTTTGGGGTACAGGGGTATTTTAGGGTTCAGGGGTAGGTTTGGGTTTTGGGGTACAGTGGTATTTTTAGGGTTCAGGGCTAGGTTTGGGATTTGGGGTACAGGGGTATTTTTAGGGTTCAGGTGTAGATTTGGGTTTTGAGGTACAGGGGTATTTATAGGGTTCAGGGCTAGGTTTGGGTTTTGGGGTACAGGGTATATTTATAGGGTTAAGATGGGTTAGTGTTTAAGGTGTTGGGGTATTTTAAGGAGTAAGGGTGGGTTATGATTATGGGGTGCAGGGGTATTTAAAGGGAGCGGGGTGGGATTAGCACACGATGTGAGACATGGAATGAAGGGCGGAACGTACCACACGCCCTCAGCGTTTGTCACGCCCCCAGCACAAGCGCACAGCACAGCACAACGCAGACACGCCCACAAGGGACTACTTTGCTGGCACGGTTCTTTTACCTTTTAAATGTATATGGTGGGCGTCTGCATAGCCTATGTCCTTCTGCTGCAACTGCCCTTTCCAACGCTGTATTGGGTGTTGTGATTGGTGCTGTGGTTCCTGAGATTACCCGCCTCAAATGTTTGGGCTCTCTCTTTATTATATTATTAGTATGGATTACGTGTGCAGATCGGCATCACATGATTAATACTGATACCACCTGCAAACCCGGTTACTTACGGGGATGTCCGCTGGTCAACACATAATTGATCCCTACCCATATCACACATGTGATTACATTCCTCGGTCTGTTTAACACATCATTCGTGCTATGCGTTAAGGCACAGACCAAGACATCAAGCGGAGGGCGGTTTACTCGCTTATTCATGCGGGCATCTTATTTGTGTGACTTCTATGACACACGCGATCTGCTTCCAATATTTTAAACATTTTTAGTTTCCACGCTTACTGCCAGTAGTATAGGTTGTACACTACTCGTCACCATGCATTTTTTGACAGGTGGCCACGCCCCCTTGGCCCCGCCCCATTTATAAAAAAAAGTTTGATATAAAAAAAAAGTTTGATATAAAAAAAGTTTAATATAAAAAAAGTTTGATATAAAAAAAGTTTGATATAAAAAAGTTTGATATAAAAAAAGTTTGACATAAAAAAAAATTTGATATAAAAAAAGTTTGATATAAAAAAAGTTTGATATAAAAAAAGTTTGATATAAAAAAAAAGAAAGTTTGATATAAAAAAAAAAACCTTGCGAGAAAACAGGTTAGGTAAAAAAACAAGACATGCCCGGGCATGTTCGGACATCGATTTATATGTAGTTCAGACATGTCCGGGCATGTCTTAGAGTTTTTATGGGGCTCCATAAGCCGGATATAGGTAATGTAACAGCAAATTACACGGATATTTCATATCATCACATTATTAAAAAAATAATGATAACGCATTTTAGATAAAAAATTGCTTTTTATTAAATATAAAATCAAAGCACTGACACGTTTTATTTCAGGGTAGAATTTGCAATTTAATTGAAATCATGTTTTACATAACAGAAAATCACATTTTATGTCATTACAGTTTTATTATATGGAATTACGAATAATTGACAACATTTTAGTGACAATAGAAAAATTTAAAGAAATTCCAGCTTATGATTAATGAGGTAACGGTTGTTATCAAATACATTATGGCCAGTGTTGTATAAATCACAGTATCAGAAGCAAAACATAAAATCAGAGGAAGATACATAAAAAAAGGAATCACATCTTTTTTGGTACTGAAAATAATCATAATAGCTATAATACAATTATAATGTATAGAAAACACAAATTCTAGCTTATCATTATTAGTGAGGTAACGGTTGTTATTAAATACATTAATCTCGGTGGCATATAAATCACAGAATCAAAAGCAAACATAAAATCAGCGGAAGATACATAACATTTTTTAAAAAGGAATCACATCTTTTTTTTTGGTACCCGATAATAATCACAATAGCTATAATACAATTATAATTTATAGAAAACACATTTTACAGCTTTTGATTAATGAGGTATCGGTATTCATGAAATACATTAAGCTCTGTGTTATATAAACCGCAGTATCAGCAGCAAACATAAAATGAGGTACATAAAAATCAAGAAACCAAAAAGCATATTATCAACACTCAGTAATATGCGGTATGGCCCCCAAGCATAAAATCATTCAAAACTACAAGGATTGATAAAAAAATGAGATAGCTACATAAAGCAATATTTAGTTACCACAGTAATAATCACAGATCTCTATGATAAATCCAGGGTGCTATTCAGACAACCAAGTCGGTCTCTTGAACAGTTTTCTTTTTTTGGGCGGGAGTGCTTGGACGGGGGTGGTTAAGGGGTCATGAGCATTATCAGAGGTAACTCGGTAGGCATGCGAGGGTGCTCTATGACGGTCAGGTGAAAACGGTGATGCGGGGGGAGAAGGAATAACAAAAGGTGCAACAGCGTTGTTCTTTAAATCCTCTAAGTAGATACGATGACCACCGTTGCCTAGCACAGATGTCGGTATGTTCAGTTCTGCTAGACTCTGCATGAAGACATCCCAACCGACAGGCACTTTATTATTAGCGAAAGAGTGTGTTTGGGTGGCGCCTCTGACCAAATCATGCAGGTTTGAACCGTGAATAACATTACCTTTATAAAGAAGTTCCCCCTTATCATTCCAGAAAGCAATGTCTTTATTTTGATTAATTTTATTAGGAAGTAATTCGGCTTTCTTTTTGTGCCGGGGGTTAACATTGTAATAACTTCATTAACTAAATTAAAGGCTGGCGATTCAGGTTCTCTGACGGTAGAAACCGGGGGCTCATGACTTTGGGGCTCATGACTTTCAGGCATGAATAAAGTCAGGCCCTCTTTTTCCATTTTACCATGATGGACAAAGTTCAGGTACTTTTGAAGGATGGCGGTATAAAGCTTGGCCTTTTCGTGCACCGGTAAATCGCTACGCTGAAGAATTTCACGCATCTCGACGTCCAACAGATCGGTGGCTGATTTTCTAATATCAGTGTCAGCGCTTGGGGGACTTCGCATTTTGTCTAGCTGATGTTTAGGCACGAGATACATTTTTTCAAAGTGAGCCATCACCGGCGGCGCAGCAGTCCTGAGAGAAGTGGAATAGCAATGCCTAGCAGCGACCCTATGAAGCCCCCAGACTGCTTGACAAGACTTTTTTTAGTTTTAATAGAGATCCTTTTATTGCTCAGTTTCTTAACCAGATTTCTTTTCTTTTTAAGCACTCGAAGCTGCTGAGGACTCAGAGGGACATTGCCCTTCAAGGCATTTAGGGCTATCTCAGAAATCGCTGCTACTAAATCGTCAGACGCCGAGCATAGAAGAGCTTTCCTTTGTTGCGGGGATGATGAGACCAACAGTCTTAAAAGAGCTAGATTGCGCGCTATTCGGCTCGACATGGTCGTGAGATCGTCGGCGCTCTAAACTGGGGAGATGCTTTCTATTTATCTTCTTTTTATAGACGGGTTGGACTTTTTTAGAGTATAAGCCACAGGGAGATCCGGTGGGAAAAGCCTGGTTCTTAATCTGTAATCCTCCGGCGTGCCAGCGTTTAAATCTACAAAAAGATAACCATAGGGGTTCTTAGTGGCATCCTCAAAGGCTTCTAGAAAGAAATTAGAGCGACCCGGGTACATCTGTCTGGCTAGAGTAGTTATTTGAAGCTTGTCTCGGGGGTTTTTGAAAAGCACCATGTACTTGGTGTTCAGAGCGATTGTTCGCGAGCTCTTACCTTGGCAGAACACGTTTTGCACAATGTATAAAATGCTAAGATTCCGATGGTGAACATACTGAGTAAAAGCTTTTTCAATTTCATCGCTGGCGCAAGAAGAGGCCATTAGATCATCTACAATTAACATATTAACACTAGAGGGTGGAAATAAAATGTCATCATTTAAGGTGTCTGGAGCCCCTCGACAAATTTGAGGTGCGGAAGCTTTTGCGAGAGTTCTTGATAGAGCCGCTGCCAACAGGAATAGGCCTACACCACGTTGATGGGTGGCTGTGTCATCATTTGATGCGCATTTTCCAAAAGTTTTTTTACAAAATAACTTTTACCAGAATTGGAAGGACCCGCGAGGATGCATGAGAACGGATGCTGTAGTCTAATATCCATACTTTAAGCAGCCTCTAATAAAAACTATATACAACAATGCAGAAAGCCTTTTTTCTCGCTAGACCATTTTACACAGAGGCAGGATGACTCTTAAAAGCCGTAGGGCAGGGTTTTATAGTCCTCTTTAAGAACGCGTTTATCATATACAACCCTCAACGTTTTACGAAGAGGGAGGGTCTCAATATCCCAACGTTTTTTAATTCTTACAATGCTGGGGTGTTGCACTACTAAGCTCTCAGCTTCTGGAACACATTCACCTCTTTCGGTGTGCTTAGCATATTGAGTGACCAGCTCTTTTAAGTTTTGAAAATTTACTTTTTCACGGTTCTGAACATTGAGGGTGATCCCCTTCACCTTCAAGCAGATTTTACCGCTTGATAAGCGGTACCCATAAGTTTTGGGTCCGGCGCTAACAAACTCAGTGATGTGTTCATCGGAAGGTGTTTCGCTAGTGAGTTCCCCAAGATAGTCACCCAACGGGGGGCTAACATCCCCCTCTTTGCTCACAAAAATCACAGAGTCTGTGTCGTGGTAAAGACGACTGTCTTGAAGCAACTCCAGGAGCTTATACAACTCTAATCTAGCATAAGCGGTGGTGAAACTAGCAATAAAAATGTTGGCATTGCACGAAGGCGGGTAATGTTCTTTGGTATACCGCCAACACACACATGCAGTATCATCATCTATGAACTCGCAAGATGACACTTCGCGGTAGGTAGTAAAAAAGTATTCATCAAATTCATCCGGCTCAGTCACTAGAGTAGTTTCTGAACGGTCTTCTCTCTGAACCAGTTTTCCCCATAGAGAATTGAGAAACAGTTTAGCAATCTGTCTTTTTGTGGGGTTCACTTGGATTTTATTAGCGCGCAAACGAATACCCTCTTTCTCAAAATATTCCCCGCGGTACTTCTGTTTCTCCTCATTATCAGTACACCACTGGGGGTAACCCGAAGCTTCTTGCTTGTCTCTAAGGTGTAAATTGATGTAGTCGGTGAACAGATCGTGAGAAACATTTTAAAAATGCCATATCTCATAAATTCGATCTATCACATAGCCTTTTTTCAGTGCTACATTCACTTCTACAGTGCACCAGGTGCCTGTCAGAGCGCGTTCAGCATCAGAGTGATCACACCGGGAGGTCTGTCTGGCTTTATTTATTTATTTATTTATTTATAGCATTTGTAGAGCGCTTCTGCAACCCTACGGGCATCCTGGCGCTGTGTACATATTGCTGAAAATACTGTGCATCAGAGGAGGGGGATAGTATAAAGTTCTGGTGAGATTAAACTTTGGGGAAGAGCCATGTTTTCACCTTTTTACGGAAAGCCATCAGTTCGTCTGTTTTCCTGATGTCGATAGGCAATTTGTTCCACAGATGGGCTGCGGCTATGCTGAAAGCTCTGCCACCATAAGTGGCTTTCCTGATCCTGGGTATGCTTATCAGGTTGGAAGATGAGGAACGGAGGGGCCGTGTGGGTATATACCATTTGAATTTCTTTTGAAGTGGTCGGGGGCCCATTCCGTGTACTGCCCTAAAGACAATGCAGAGGGATTTAAAGCAGATCCTTTGATGTACAGGTAACCAGTGAAGGTCGGCCAGAGCGAGGGTGGTAGAGGATCTTCGTTCTCGGGAGAGTGCCAGCTTCGCTGCTGCCGCCTGGATGCTTTGCAGTCTGGAGATCAAATAGGCCGGGGATTCCAGAAGCAGAGCATTACAGTAATCCAGGCGGCTAAGAATGGTGCTCCTAACTATGGTGGTTCTGACCTGCGCTGGTAAGAGGGGTAGCAGCTTTCGCAGTCCTCTCATTAAAGCAAAGCAGCTACTCATCTGCTTGTTGACATTGGTCTCTAAGCTCAGACAGTCGTTAAAGCTGACTCCGAGATTCTTCACTGATTTCACTGGGGTTAATGACTCCCCCGAATCCAAGGGCCAGAAATCGGTGGGTAGACTTCTGGTAATTCTGCCAACTGCGCAGTGCATTATTTCCGTTTTATCACTATTAAATTGTAGTGAGTTCTGGTTTAGCCAGAGTGTCATTTCTGCCATGCAGGTATGGAAAGCCGTGAGTGAGTTGGCCTGGGCACCATCAAGGGAAATCATCAGCTGCGTGTCGTCCGCATAGTTGATCACGCTAATACCGTGGGCCTTGATAATGCCCAACAGGGGTTGCATATATATATTAAAAAGTATCGGACTGATTGCGGACCCTTGTGGGACGCCATGTGGGACTTTAACAAATTCCGACTGATATGGGGGGATGGCTACTGCCTGCCATCTGTCTTTTAAATAGGAGTGAAACCAATCGAGCGCCACTCCGCCGATTCCAATGTTTTTTAGTCTTGTCAGCAGGATGTCGTGGCTCACCGTATCGAATGCGGCGGACAGGTCCAGCAGAATTAGGATTGCTGATTCCCCCCTGTCCGCCCTCTTTCGCAGGTCATCCAGAACTGTCAGCAGAGCTGACTCGGTTCCGTGAGCTGGTCTGAAACCGAATTGCTCCTCTTCCAGGATGTTGTTGGTTTCTAGGAAGAGGGCAAGGGATCTGCTGACCCACCGCTCTATGATCTTTATAGGGTATGGCAGGAGCGATATAGGACGGTAGTTTTTTTTGCAGTTCGGGTCTAGATTAGGTTTCTTTAATAGGGGGGTAACAACCGCCAATTTCCATTCTTTTGGTACTGTGCCAGAAATGAGGGATTGATTGCAAAGCTGTTGCAATACTGGGAAAAGGAAAGGGTTGCACTCTCAACACTGAGAGATGTCCTCCAGGATCCAGAGAAGTCCTTGTATCAAGGTTTCACACAAAGATTATGACTCTGCTCAAAGAATTGTAGTCTGAAAATGTATTCAAATATATTCATGGCTTGTTGGGTTCACAAGCGTTTGCTGCTGTTCATATTCCTTTATCATTTCGCACTCATACCATCCCAATGCATTTCGGCATTTCCATTATGCCTTCATCTGGGGATATATTTCTAAAAACGAAGAAATGCTTGTGTTTTACATCATGTCAAAAAATAGTTCATAGACTGTCTAATGCATGCTAAATAATAATATCACAGTGAGTTCATGCGATGTACATGGTCAAATGACTGGTATAACGTGAAAAGGAAAATCATAGATGAGGTCTAAAGCATATGGTGAAAAGCCTGCGCGTTCTGTTACTCGTTCATGCTGTTAGCAGGATAACGTGTGTATTTCGGCTATTTCATTAAACTAAACAGAGTGGTTTGAGTTAAATACAATAACAGGCGTGAATATAACGTGTGAAATGAACACCTCGGTGCCTTACAGGTTACGTGGCTAGAAAGAGCGCTTACCGCGAAAGTACGTCCGTGACAGTCAAGGCTGCAGCTGGTTTCAGGAAAGGTCAGTCACCCGGAAGTGGATATACAAGAGAGGTAGCGTGAGGGCGCGACCTGATAGGGACTGTGTACAAAGTGATTTGCGGGAGTGAAAACTGGTAGGGAGCACGTTAAAAAAGTCCGTGATTAGAAGATGGTGAAAAAATAGTGGAAAATCGGAAAATAAAACCGGGGGTTCGCTGAAAATCACAAAGACTCAGTAATACTAGAACTGACATGAGATATAATTATGCAAGGCTATGTTAAACAAACTACTGTGATTCAACATGAATTACAAGCTTAAAATGATGAAATGAAAAAACCACTCTGCGCTGGTAAGGAGTCATTGGCTGGGGCCCCAGCTGTTCAAAGATAACATAAATATTCCACTCGGTCATTTAGGCCGAATGGTTTCATGCTGCTTAAGGTGAAAATCCAATAGTTTTCTCTTTTTAATAGTTCCTGATGATTGTCTTTACCCTCATGTTGTTTGACAGTTTCCAACACGCAATATCTCAGCTGGCTGATGCCATGACCAGCTTCCAAAAAGTGTTGAGCTACGGTGGATTTTAGATGCTTGTTCCTTATGTTCGATTTATGCTCATTCAATCTTGTCTTGAGTTTTCTCTGAGTTTGTCCGACGTAAATCTTGCCGCATGGGCATTTTAACATGTACACTGCGTTGCTGGTATTGCAGGTTGCTGTAGCTCTTACTTTGATCTTGTTGCCCTTCATGGGGTGGTTAACTGTAATCCCTTGGATGACATTATTACAGTGGTTGCAGTTTCTGCATGGGATTGTTCCTTTGTATACTATGTTGGTTGAGGGAGTTTTTAACAGTTCTCCTAAGTTTCTTGCTCTTGTGAAGGCAAAGGTAGGTTGAGTATCAAAGATTATATTGAAATCAGGCTCTATCCTTAGGATTTCTCAATGTTTTCTGATTATTTGTTTGAATTGGTGACTTGCTGTAGAATATTTAGAAACTATGGTGATAGCATCTGTATCAGTTCTCGGAGTATAAGCAAGCAGTTGACTTCTAGTTTTGGTTTCTGGTCGTTGGATAGCCTGGTCGAGGACATGATGTGGGTACCCTCTGGCTTTAAATCTCTGTAGAGTAGTTTGCATCTCTTGATGGTATTGATGGTTTTCCGAGGTGATTCTTTTGGCTCTGATGATTTGACTATATGGTAAATGGTCTTTCAGTGGTTGTGGGTGAAAACTAGAGTAGTGTAATGTGTTGTTTCTGTCTGTTTTTTTCCGAAATAGACTGGTGGTGAATCCTGTGGGAGTGTTGGTAACTTTGACATCGAGAAAAGTTATAAATTCCTTGTGAAGTTCATGTGTGAATTGAATGCGTTGGTCTATGGTGTTTAATAGTGCCAGTTGTTCTTGCAGAATGTTTACAGGGCCTTGCCAAATCAAAAAGATGTCGTCTATGAATCTCACAAATATTTTTAGATGATCCTTCCATTCAGTTTTATTGAGTATGTGGTCTTCTTCGAATCGATGCATGAAAATATTTGCATAGGCCGGTGCTGTAGAATTGCCCATAGATGTTCCTGTTAATTGCTGGTACCAGTCATCCTTCCATGTAAAATAGCTGTTAAACAATGTGAATTGCAGAAGTTCCATGAGAAAAAGTTTTAGATGATTGTCCAGATCACTTCTCAATAAACAGTACTCGATGGCTTCAATTCCCATTGAATGTGGGATAGATGTGTATAGGGACGATACATCAACTGTGCACAAGAATATTTGACCATGATCATCAATTTGTACTTGGTTTAGTTTGTTGATAAAATCCGTGGTGTCACGGATGTAAGTGGGAAGAGAAATGACGATAGGTTGAAAATATCTGTCAAGAAATTTTCCCACAGGATCGTGAATGCTGCCACATGTCGATACAATGGGCCTGCAGGGAGGCGTTTGTGGATTTTTATGTATCTTGGGGACCAAGAAAAATTTTGGACTTTTGGAATGCTTAGTGGTGAGATACTTGTTTGTCTTCTCAGAGATTGTGTTGTTCTCAACAGCTTTGTTGAGTATTGTGTCAAGTTTTGCTTTGAATTGAACGGTGGGGTTATTGGGTAATTTCAGATAGGTATTGGTATCCGAGAGGTGAACCATCGCTTGTTGATCATAGTAGGAAGTGTTGAGAATTACTATGGCGCCACCCTTGTCAGCTTTAACACATGTCACTTGGTTATTGTTGGCAATGGATTTGATGGTGCTAATCTCCTTGACAGTGAAGTTTTTGTGTTTCGGTTGTCGGTTGCAGTTCAATTTAGATAAGTCGTTTCGGACTAGGGTCTCATAGGTGTCGAGAGTCTTATGTGAGACTGGTGCAAGAAAATTACTTTTGGGACGTAAGCCCCTGAGTTGATCTTCCTGGGGGTCTGTAGATGTTTGTACTATGTTTTGAAAAAAGTGTTTTAACCGAAGTTTCCTCATGAGTTTGTAGAATGAGATTTCTAACTCGAGTTTGTTGGTTCGGGCCGTAGGTATAAATGAAGTTCCTCTTTGTAAGATTTTCATTTGAATTTCACTGAAATGATGGTCCGAGATATTAATTACCAGGTTGTCAGTTATCTCACTTTGGTTTTCTTGGTTGTTGCTGTCCTGGTTTGTGGAGGTTCTCTTGTTTTTTCTTGTTCTTTTGGACCTCCTGGATCTTCGCGTTGATCCTGGCCTACCTCTAAAAAAGGCTCGGCTGATGTTGAAGGTGGTTCCAAAGAGATTGCATTGTCTGGGAGGTTAGGTGTTGGTCTCTGAGGTGGAGGTCGGGTTCGTCTTCCTTGTAAGTTTGTAATATCGTCTTCAGAGGAGGAGGTTTCAGTGTTTGCTGTATACGGTTTGTTTTGTCGCCGTTTAGCATAGATATCAGCCCATGTGTATACCTCGCCCATTTTGTAGTCTATGGTGTCCCTTTTTAGTTTGCGGATCTTGCGTTCTGTGACTTCAGCAGTATGTTTGGCTAATTGGGTGTTTATATCTTCCATGATTTTGTTGAGTTCTTCAGTTGTGTAACTGTTTTCCAATTCTGTCTTCACGTGAGAGATTTCAGTGGCAAGTTCTTCCAAGATGGTTGATAATTCTTCGATGATCAACAGTATTAAGTCGAGGCTGCACTTATTAAGAATGGCGTACCATCTATCCTTAAATCTTTGAACGTTTTTGCATAAGGATGGTTTTAATGGTATTCTCAAGCCTCTCGGTATTCTCTGTGCCTTATGGTACTTAACCATGGTGCTCGCATGCAGGCGTTGATTGATTATTTTCTTTTACGCACACAACATGGATGAAATATTTAATCTCACGGAAGCAAGAGCAGAAACGTTTGCGTATTCTAATGAGGAAGTCAACAGAATATACGCACTCATCAGCGAAGAAACTACTGAATTAACCACGAACCGCAATAAGGAGCAAAACATTAGACAGTTATTATATCTGTCAAAGAAAATAATCAATCAACGCCTGCATGCGAGCACCATGGTTAAGTACCATAAGGCACAGAGAATACCGAGAGGCTTGAGAATACCATTAAAACCATCCTTATGCAAAAACGTTCAAAGATTTAAGGATAGATGGTACGCCATTCTTAATAAGTGCAGCCTCGACTTAATACTGTTGATCATCGAAGAATTATCAACCATCTTGGAAGAACTTGCCACTGAAATCTCTCACGTGAAGACAGAATTGGAAAACAGTTACACAACTGAAGAACTCAACAAAATCATGGAAGATATAAACACCCAATTAGCCAAACATACTGCTGAAGTCACAGAACGCAAGATCCGCAAACTAAAAAGGGACACCATAGACTACAAAATGGGCGAGGTATACACATGGGCTGATATCTATGCTAAACGGCGACAAAACAAACCGTATACAGCAAACACTGAAACCTCCTCCTCTGAAGACGATATTACAAACTTACAAGGAAGACGAACCCGACCTCCACCTCAGAGACCAACACCTAACCTCCCAGACAATGCAATCTCTTTGGAACCACCTTCAACATCAGCCGAGCCTTTTTTAGAGGTAGGCCAGGATCAACGCGAAGATCCAGGAGGTCCAAAAGAACAAGAAAAAACAAGAGAACCTCCACAAACCAGGACAGCAACAACCAAGAAAACCAAAGTGAGATAACTGACAACCTGGTAATTAATATCTCGGACCATCATTTCAGTGAAATTCAAATGAAAATCTTACAAAGAGGAACTTCATTTATACCTACGGCCCGAACCAACAAACTCGAGTTAGAAATCTCATTCTACAAACTCATGAGGAAACTTCGGTTAAAACACTTTTTTCAAAACATAGTACAAACATCTACAGACCCCCAGGAAGATCAACTCAGGGGCTTACGTCCCAAAAGTAATTTTCTTGCACCAGTCTCACATAAGACTCTCGACACCTATGAGACCCTAGTCCGAAACGACTTATCTAAATTGAACTGCAACCGACAACCGAAACACAAAAACTTCACTGTCAAGGAGATTAGCACCATCAAATCCATTGCCAACAATAACCAAGTGACATGTGTTAAAGCTGACAAGGGTGGCGCCATAGTAATTCTCAACACTTCCTACTATGATCAACAAGCGATGGTTCACCTCTCGGATACCAATACCTATCTGAAATTACCCAATAACCCCACCGTTCAATTCAAAGCAAAACTTGACACAATACTCAACAAAGCTGTTGAGAACAACACAATCTCTGAGAAGACAAACAAGTATCTCACCACTAAGCATCCCAAAAGTCCAAAATTTTTCTTGGTCCCCAAGATACATAAAAATCCACAAACGCCTGCCTGCAGGCCCATTGTATCGACATGTGGCAGCATTCACGATCCTGTGGGAAAATTTCTTGACAGATATTTTCAACCTATCGTCATTTCTCTTCCCACTTACATCCGTGACACCACGGATTTTATCAACAAACTAAACCAAGTACAAATTGATGATCATGGTCAAATATTCTTGTGCACAGTTGATGTATCGTCCCTATACACATCTATCCCACATTCAATGGGAATTGAAGCCATCGAGTACTGTTTATTGAGAAGTGATCTGGACAATCATCTAAAACTTTTTCTCATGGAACTTCTGCAATTCACATTGTTTAACAGCTATTTTACATGGAAGGATTACTGGTACCAGCAATTAACTGGAACATCTATGGGCAATTCTACAGCACCGGCCTATGCAAATATTTTCATGCATCGATTCGAAGAAGACCACATACTCAATAAAACTGAATGGAAGGATCATCTAAAAATATTTGTGAGATTCATAGACGACATCTTTTTGATTTGGCAAGGACTAACTTTGCTCTTCCCCTGAGGCGGAAAGCCGGGGGCGCTTCTCTCTTATCCACACTTGCGCTTTGCACTTTGTTGGGTCGCTGATTTTAAAAACTGTATATATTTTATGTGTTCCTATTTTACTACCACATTGGTGCATTTACCTTGAAGGCGAGATTTACTTCGCCGGAGGGTCCCTGCACGTCTCTCCCCACCGGATCAGCCGATATTGGCGCTGACGCCGGCACAGAGAGGGACAGCCGCCATCTTGGGACAGGCAGGGGAGCGGTCCAGTTCTGGCCGCCTCCCACCCTCCTCATGTATATAAACAATGGGACTTCCCGTCCGCGCAGCGGACGGGCGCAGCGGGCGCGCCGATGGCGCGCCGAAGGCGCGCCTAAGGCAGGCCCGTCTGCGCCCGTCCGTGCCTGGCCCGTGCCTAGTGCCGGTCCCCCTGCCCGTTCCGTAGGGGTTTCTAACATTATCTGGTCCAAAATAGCACTACTACAACTGCGCCCTAGGGCATGTTCCCTGATTCCCTTATGCTGCCCCAGCCATTTAGAGGATTCCTCGTTTAAATGTTCACTATGTGCTTTTAGTCTGCGACCAGCTAAGAAACGTTTTACCCAAAACGGTAACACAAGTAAGCGTCATACTCTAGCCCCAACGCTTAAAACTGCGTTGCTTAACTGTCGTTCCCTGCCACGCCATGCTGGTGAGATCTGGTCATCCCTTACTGCGGACGCATGGGATGTACTGTTTCTCACTGAGACGTGGCTGAAGGATTCCTCGAACCCCGATATTCATTTGGCCACGCCTCCTGATTACCTCTTCAAAGGTTGTCATCGTGAGGGTGGCCAAATGGGCGGGGTTATTGCTATTATTGCTAAGGCACATTTCAAATTGACGACTACCAAACTTGGAAATATTGGTAAAATTGAAGCCATGTACTTTACTCTGGCAGATTCCGCGGCTGTTATCTTAGCTGGGATTCTAGTATACAATCCACCTACTGCCTCGTCTGGCTCTCTTATGTCGCTTGTACATTTGATTGCTGACCTGTCTCTTAAACACTCGAATTTTATTGTACTTGGTGATTTCAATTTACACGTGGATGATCCTTTATGCTCTCCGGCTAACCAGTTTCTGGATGCTTTGAGGGGTCTAAATCTCCCTCAACTAGTTCAGGGCCCCACGCATAAAGCAGGCCATACTTTGGATTTGGTCTTCTCAGGGCACCTGGACATCCTGCTTCATCCACCTCTCCCTCTTACCTGGTCGGACCACTATCTCGTGCCTTTTGATCTTCCCCTTATCTTGGCGCCCTTACCTACTGTACTCAATAAGGAGGTCAGGAGAAAATGGCACAAAGTAACCTGCGCCACCTTGAGTCCTCTTCTGCTTAAAGGTCATGCACCCTCGTCCTGTAACACTGTTGATGAAATGGTGTCCGAATTCAATGCAACTTTGCTGAGCGCCATAGATACCATCGCGCCCCTCCAATCCATCACGTCTGCTAGATCTCGTCCTTCATCACCCTGGTTCTCCCAGACGCTTAGGGAGGAGAAGAGCCGTTGTAAAAAACTTGAACGTCTATGGCGAAAAAACTATGATCCAGAGGCCAAAGTTGTTTATAAATCCGCTCTCAGAAAGTTTCTCTCCTTAAAACGGTCAACTATGAGAGATTTTTTTGTCCTCCAAATCGAGAAATCTAGGAATTCCTCCAAATCCCTTTTTAAAATTGTGAAGGACTTTTCGCATCCTGCGGCCTTATCTTCTCAGATCCCGGCCAGCCAGGTACTGTGTAGTGGTCTCTCCGAATACTTTCAGGAGAAGATTGTGACCATCAGGTCCTCCTTCCCCCCAGAGGGTATCTCACCAGCCCCTAGTGAGATAGATAGGGACATCCCTCTCCTCGAATCTTTTAAGGAGATGACTATTGAGTCCTCTCAGAGACTAATTACACAGTGCAAATCCGGCTCTCCTCTTGATCTGATTCCGGCTACCATGATGGGTATTCTTGCCCCTATATTGATTGAGCCCCTTCTCGACATCTGGAATTGTTCTCTGGGTTCAGGCCAGTTTCCCTCCATTTGGAAGGAGGCCATGCTGGTCCCGATCCTAAAAAAGGCGCATTCAGATCCTAGCCTCTTCTCAAACTACCGGCCCATTTCCCTTCTTCCCCAGTCAGCTAAGATCTTGGAGAAAGCAGTCCAACTGCAATTGGCTGAATTTCTGGAGACTAATCTGCTTCTCCATGACTCTCAGTCGGGATTCAGAGCAGGCTTTAGTACGGAGACAGCTCTCCTTGAAGTCTCCGAAACTGTCAGAGAGTGTGTGGATAGGGGCGAGGAGGCCATGTTGGTCCTCCTCGACCTATCCGCCGCCTTTGATACGGTTTCCCACACAATCTTATTGGATCGCCTGTGCCAGTTGGGCATAGGAGGTACTGTGTTGACCTGGATTAGTTCCTTCTTGAAGGATCGTTCTCAGAGGGTCTTTCTGAAGCCTTTTACTTCGACTGAGAAACCTCTTCTTTGTGGTGTCCCCCAGGGCTCTGCCCTGAGCCCTTTATTATTTAATGTATATCTTGCCCCTCTGGCCAAGGTGGTGGAATCTTGGGGAGTCAGAGTGATCTCCTATGCTGATGATACCCAGCTGGTGTTTTCTTTTAGGGATCACTCTGACACCTCTTTTGCCAACTTTCGTCAGTGTTTAAATAACATCTGCAATTGGATGACCACCAACCACCTCAGGCTTAATACTGATAAAACGGAGGTTATGTTTTTTAATCAGAAAACTCCTATTCCATCCAGCCTGTGGTGGCCAGTGGTCCTTGACCCCCCCCCCATACCAGCTGTCACAGTTCGCAATCTGGGCTTCCTGTTTGATAATACCCTTTCTTGTGCTCCTCACATTACTAAGACTACATCTGCCTGTTTTGCGAAATTGGGTATGATTAAAAAGATTCTGCCTTACCTCCCATTGAATGCTCGTAGAACGGTGGTTCAGTCACTGATCACGTCTCACTTAGACTATGCGAACAGTCTCTACGCAGGTGCCCCTCTGTACCAGATTGAACGTCTGCAAATTGTGCAGAATGCCGCTGCCAGATTGATTGGCAATATTCCGTTTCGACAATCTGTAGCATCCTATCGTAAACAACTGCATTGGCTCCCTATTACTAAACGGATCTACTTTAAGATACTGATTCTTGCTTTTCGAGCCTTGAACAATCTTGGCCCAGGCTATCTGAAAAAACGTCTTGTTCTATCACACTCTGTGAGATCCTTACGATCCAATAGTTTACGTCTCTTGGTTGTCCCACGCTTCCGCCTTTCTAGAGTAGGCGGTAGAGCTTTTGGAGTAGCAGCAGCTAGACTGTGGAATAACCTCCCCTTGGAGCTAAGATTTGTCCCCACTGAATCCATCTTTCGCCGCAAACTAAAGACTTGGTTGTTCTCTTCTTGATTCTCTCCTCCTTCTTTGAGCTCATTAGTTGTTAGCGCCGGGACACCCCCTCGGGGGTAGCCGTGCGCTCTATAAAATTCAAAAATAAATAAATAAATAAATAAACATTCTGCAAGAACAACTGGCACTATTAAACACCATAGACCAACGCATTCAATTCACACATGAACTTCACAAGGAATTTATAACTTTTCTCGATGTCAAAGTTACCAACACTCCCACAGGATTCACCACCAGTCTATTTCGGAAAAAAACAGACAGAAACAACACATTACACTACTCTAGTTTTCACCCACAACCACTGAAAGACCATTTACCATATAGTCAAATCATCAGAGCCAAAAGAATCACCTCGGAAAACCATCAATACCATCAAGAGATGCAAACTACTCTACAGAGATTTAAAGCCAGAGGGTACCCACATCATGTCCTCGACCAGGCTATCCAACGATCAGAAACCAAAACTAGAAGTCAACTGCTTGCTTATACTCCGAGAACTGATACAGATGCTATCACCATAGTTTCTAAATATTCTACAGCAAGTCACCAATTCAAACAAATAATCAGAAAACATTGGGAAATCCTAAGGATAGAGCCTGATTTCAATAAAATCTTTGATACTCAACCTACCTTTGCCTTCACAAGAGCAAGAAACTTAGGAGAACTGTTAAAAACTCCCTCAACCAACATAGTATACAAAGGAACAATCCCATGCAGAAACTGCAACCACTGTAATAATGTCATCCAAGGGATTACAGTTAACCACCCCATGAAGGGCAACAAGATCAAAGTAAGAGCTACAGCAACCTGCGATACCAGCAACGCAGTGTACATGTTAAAATGCCCATGCGGCAAGATTTACGTCGGACAAACTCAGAGAAAACTCAAGACAAGATTGAATGAGCATAAATCGAACATAAGGAACAAGCATCTAAAATCCACCGTAGCTCAACACTTTTTGGAAGCTGGTCATGGCATCAGCCAGCTGAGATATTGCGTGTTGGAAACTGTCAAACAACATGAGGGTAAAGACAATCATCAGGAACTATTAAAAAGAGAAAACTATTGGATTTTCACCTTAAGCAGCATGAAACCATTCGGCCTAAATGACCGAGTGGAATATTTATGTTATCTTTGAACAGCTGGGGCCCCAGCCAATGACTCCTTACCAGCGCAGAGTGGTTTTTTCATTTCATCATTTTAAGCTTGTAATTCATGTTGAATCACAGTAGTTTGTTTAACATAGCCTTGCATAATTATATCTCATGTCAGTTCTAGTATTACTGATTCTTTGTGATTTTCAGCGAACCCCCGGTTTTATTTTCCGATTTTCCACTATTTTTTCACCATCTTCTAATCACGGACTTTTTTAACGTGCTCCCTACCAGTTTTCACTCCCGCAAATCACTTTGTACACAGTCCCTATCAGGTCGCGCCCTCACGCTACCTCTCTTGTATATCCACTTCCGGGTGACTGACCTTTCCTGAAACCAGCTGCAGCCTTGACTGTCACGGACGTACTTTCGCGGTAAGCGCTCTTTCTAGCCACGTAACCTGTAAGGCACCGAGGTGTTCATTTCACACGTTATATTCACGCCTGTTATTGTATTTAACTCAAACCACTCTGTTTAGTTTAATGAAATAGCCGAAATGCACACGTTATCCTGCTAACTGCATGAACGAGTAACAGAACGCGCAGGCTTTTCACCATATGCTTTAGACCTCATCTATGATTTTCCTTTTCACGTTATACCAGTCATTTGACCATGTACATCGCATGAACTCACTGTGATATTATTATTTAGCATGCATTAGACAGTCTATGAACTATTTTTTGACATGATGTAAAACACAAGCATTTCTTCGTTTTTAGAAATATATCCCCAGATGAAGGCATAATGGAAATGCCGAAATGCATTGGGATGGTATGAGTGCGAAATGATAAAGGAATATGAACAGCAGCAAACGCTTGTGAACCCAACAAGCCATGAATATATTTGAATACATTTTCAGACTACAATTCTTTGAGCAGAGTCATAATCTTTGTGTGAAACCTTGATACAAGGACTTCTCTGGATCCTGGAGGACATCTCTCAGTGTTGAGAGTGCAACCCTTTCATTTTAGTACATTACGCCTCCGGACAGAAGGCGATACTCTGGAGATCCATACAAACTTAATAGTTTACTAAAAACGCTGTGCGCCCGGCAAAAAATCCCTTTTTTAATACTGGGAAAAGGTCATCCCTGAACTCCTTTACTATTTTGTGAGGCAAAGGGTCCAGAGGGGACCCTGAGGTTGTATTAAGAGCAGTTTTTGTGAAGTCTTGTTCTGTAAGGACTTTAAAATTTTCTAAGGTGGCCTTTGGGTTGGGTCGTCCTGCGTTGTCTTCGCTCTTCTCCCTATTCTCGGGGTTACTATTATCCTGCTCAGAGGAGATGGAAGCACCCTTCATTCCCTCAATGATTTTAGTGATTTTTTCCTGAAAGAAGGAAGCTAAGTCATCGCATAATTCTTGTGAGGGCTTAATTTGACTGTTCGCACAATCCGGATTGGATAACTCTCTGATTATCCTGAAAGTGTCACTGGACTTATTAGAGCTGTGGAGTAGTAAGTCGGCGAAATAGTTTGCTTTGGCTGCGATGATATCTTTTTTATATCTTACAATGGTTTGTCTCCATATCAGTTTCTCCGGCTCCGAGTAATTTTTTCTCCACATCCTTTCGGCGTTTTTACAGGCTCTTTTCAGTGCCTTCAGGTTATCCGTGTACCAGGGCGCGGAGGGTCTTCCTCTTTTCCTGATTACTTTCAGGGGTACAGTATTGTCGAGCTTTTTTGGTTACTTCTTTACACAACGTGAGATAGTTAGTGGTGATGTCGTTCTCTGGGTTGAACGAATTCCCAATGTGATGGAGATTGAACTTTCCTTTCTCTTTCCTTTTTAACAGGCCTTTCCAATCGCGTCCAATAAAGGATCTGCTCTGTGTATTAGTAGGTCCTGTATTAGTCAAGGTGTGAATGTTGAAAAGTAGGAGATGATGGTCTGACCAATCTACTGGGAGCGTTGTTCTCATTGTAATAAGATCCTCTGCAGCAAATATTAGACCCAGTGTATTTCCCTGTTTATGTGTGGGGGTAGTTATCCACTGTTTCAGCCCTAAGTTTTCCCAAGAGTGGGTGATATTGTGGAAGGCCGTGTGTAGTTGGTCATTATCCCAAAGATTGAAATCTCCTAGTACCAGTAGTTTGCTGTGTGAGATTGATATGTTGTTGATGACGGCAATCAATTCCTGCTGTTGTGTTGCGTTTATATGTCCCGGAGTCCTATAGCAGATTAGGCTCGTGAGGCAGTGGCCTGAGTCATGTCTGATCGATATCCCAAGTATTTCAGCACATGAAACCGTGTCGACATCTAAGGTAGCAATATTTAGCTCCTCTTTAAAGATAATCCCTGTTCCTCCTCCTCGTCCTATGGTCCTTGGTTTATGAATGATCTTGTATCCTGGCGGGCAGGCCGGCCCTAGCTCTAGTTCCATTCCCGCAGCCGTCCATGTCTCAGTCAGAAATAGAATGTCCAAATGGTTGGACTCGACCAAAAGTTGTATTTCAGTGGCGTGTTTCGGCAGAGACCTGACGTTTAATAGTCCACTGACTAGTTCTCCCTTAATGGTCTGTTTGGGGACGGCGTGTGTTGGCAGGAAGTGCCTATATCCTGTGTTCTGATCAGGGTTCGAATGTAAAACTAGTGGAAGGGGATTGATATGAGGCAGGCGCCCTAGGCAGTTGGGACATAGACTATTGGTCTCGGACTCAAAGTGGGGACTTAGACGAGGGCAGTTAGCTCTGCCTGCCAAAGGGTTTAGTAGCATGAGTGTTTCTCTGCTGTATCTGTTTGCCTTGTGGAGCGGGAGAGCTCGGGCAGGGGGGGATGCCCTGGGCCCGGTCTCGGCGCGGACGAGCACAGACGAGCTTGCCTTAAGCGCGCCTTCGGCGCGCATTCGTCGCGCCCACTGCGCTCGTCCGCTGCGCTTCCTGTAAGGGCACATCTTACATAGGGATGAGGTGGGGAGTGAAAAGGGGCGTGGCTACGGTTGGTGGGCGTGGCTTTCTGTTCCGGCCAATTGCGCCTCAGCAATGCAACAAACCCCCGCCCTCGGCAGCGTTTTTTCGCTGTGCGAGGAGTAAAGTACAGTGAAAAACTTTAAAAGCAATTAATAAACACACAAGTCTAAAATAGTGCTAGGGGTCCCTTCTCCCGGCTGTGCCTCAGGAGATTCAGCAGCAAAGACGCAGCGCTCGTGTTCAGCTCGCGTTTTGACGAAAAAGGGGCGCGGCTACGGTTGGTGGGCGTGGCTTTCTGTTCCGGCCAATTGCGCCTCAGCAATACAACAAACCCCCGCCCTCGGCAGCGTTTTTTCGCTGTGCGAGGAGTAAGGTACAGTGAATAAACTTTAAAAGCAATTAATAAACACACAAGTCTAAAATAGTGCTAGGGGTCCCTTCTCCCGGCTGTGCCTCAGGAGATTCAGCAGCAAAGACGCAGCGCTCGTGTTCAGCGCGCGTTTTGACGAAAAAGGGGCGTGGCTACGGTTGGTGGGCGTGGCTTTCTGTTCCGGCCAATTGCGCCTCAGCAATACAACAAACCCCTGCCCTCGGCAGCGTTTTTTCGCTGTGCGAGGAGTAAGGTACAGTGAATAAACTTTAAAAGCAATTAATAAACACACAAGTCTAAAATAGTGCTAGGGGTCCCTTCTCCCGACTGTGCCTCAGGAGATTCAGCAGCTTCTGTGCAGGAGCGGCACAGGGTAAATAGTAGTTTGCCCTCAAATCTGTAAGGAAGCACCGGGAAAAAAAGTCCTCTAGGCGGTTGAATTCTACATCTGATTAGACCAAAATACCTTTTGGGATCTCCAAAATCTTTATAAAGGATCTTAGGATGTCCTATTGGGTAGACTTTTGTCTTGTTTACAAATGGGTATAGGCTGGTAAAATCATAGTAAAAAATCTTTTCATCATCAGAGACCTTTCGGTAAAGAGTAACTGCGTTAGTTCGCCTTCCGTAGAGAGACGCACGCGGTTTCAAGGGCTCGGGTAAGTCACGATCCTTAATAAAAGTCTGCAGCTCTAGATTACATGTTAACTGATCTCGCCACGCGTGTTCCCAAATACTTCTCACGTTGAAGCCGCATCTTTTTAAAAACTCCTGTTTAATAGTTGTGCGGTTAAGCAACTGACCGTATGTACAACCTGTCATCTTGTTAAAATCGTTTCCTGCATAGCAAATTGGGCAGCCGTGAAAAAAACATCCATTAAATTCAAAGGCTGTAGGGACCCCGTCAATATTGGCATAACCATCTAAAAAATAGGACCCAATTTTAAGCTCCCCGCCTCTCAATGCGTGACGGATGGTGATTTTTTCACTGTATTCCATATACATCAACCACTGAATAGCCGGTGTTGAGAATCTCTTTTGCTGTCTGTGATAATTATCACGAGGTAGCAACACTAATGTGTAAGGTTTTAAAAAACAAAATCTGAACATGGCCAAACAGACTGAAGCCAAAGTGATGTACTGAAAGGGGTCAATGAAGTCATCATAGGCATATTCGTTGGCCTGACCGGGGTTCACCAAGATTTGTTTCCTAGACATATCTATGACACCTTCTCTAAAGCGGATACAGGCCTCTCTTAAAATGTTCACATCTTGTTGACAGTAATGAGACAGCTCCTTCTGGAAATCAAATACCTGATCTTTGTTTGATTCATACCAGGACAGGAATTCTGTTTTCTCAGATGGTGACTGTAGGAAGGGGGAGGCTCTAGTTGGCGCAGTGCAACACTAGCGACAAGCAGGGACTCTCTCTTCCTCGTCAGGGCTGAGGGTTACCTTCCAGACAACCTCTGCTTACCCTCTAGGTAGTGTGGCTTAAGCAGTCGTAGGCTAATCTTTGGGGCACATAGGGTTAAACACTTGCAACAGTACACCTTTACAACCAACCCACCACACAACGAGACCAGACTGTATTCTGTAAAAATATATCTTTATCAATCAATCAATCAGTGACACTTATAAAGCGCGCTACATACCCGTAGGGTCTCAAGGCGCTGGGGGGGGGGGGGCCAGGGGGGGGTGCCGCTACTGCTCGAACAGCCAGGTCTTCAGCTTCTTCCTGAAGGAGAGGTGGTCTTGGGTCAGGCGCAGGTCGGGAGGGAGGGAGTTCCAGGTCTTGGCGGCCAGGTAGGAGAAGGACCTTCCTCCTGTAGTCGCTCTTCGGATGCGGGGGACGGCGGCGAGGGCGTGGTTGGCTGATCGGAGGTGGCGTTTGGGAGCGTAGAAGTTGACTCGGCTGTTGAGGTAGCTCGGGCCTTGGTCGTGTAGGGCTTTGTGTGCGTGGGTGAGGAGGCGGAAGGTGATTCTCTTATTGACGGGGAGCCAGTGAAGGTCTCTCAGATGTCCGGAGATGTGGCTGGTTCGTGGGATGTCGAGGATGAGTCTGGCTGAGGCGTTTTGGATCCGCTGGAGTCTCTTCTGGAGCTTGGCGGTGGTACCGGCGTAGAGGGCGTTGCCGTAGTCCAGTCGGCTGGTGACGAGGGCCTGGGTGACGGTCTTCCTGGTCTCTGTGGGGATCCACCAGAAGATCTTCCGTAGCATGCGTAGGATGTTGAAGCACGCGGAGGAGACGTTGTTGACTTGCCTGGTCATGGAGAGGGAGGAGTCCAGGATGAAGCCCAGGTTTCGTGCATGGTCTGTCGGTTTGGGTGCGGTGCCCAGGGCGGGAGGCCACCAGGAGTCGTCCCAGGCGGAGGGTGAGGAGCCCAGGATGAGGACCTCCGTCTTGTCCGAGTTCAGTTTCAGGCGGCTGGTCGTCATCCACTCGGCTACCTCTTTCATCCCTTCGTGCAGGTTGGCTCTGGCGGCGGCGGGGTCGTTGGTCAGGGAGAGGATCAGCTGGGTGTCGTTGGCGTAGGAGATTATGCTGAGGTTGTGTTTGCGTACGATGGCCGCGAGGGGGCTCATGTAGACGTTGAAGAGGGTGGGGCTCAGAGATGATCCTTGGGGGACGCCGCAGATGACTTCGGAGGCCTCTGACTTGTATGGTGGTAGGCGGACTCTCTGTGTTCTTCCGTCGAGGAAGGAGATGATCCATTCCAGCGCCTTGTCCTGGATTCCGATGTTGCTGAGGCGCCGTACTAGGGTGCGGTGGCAGACCGTGTCGAATGCCGCGGAGAGGTCTAGGAGGATGAGGGCCGCTGTTTCTCCATTGTCCATCAGGGCTCGGATGTCATCGGTGGCGGCGATGAGGGCGGTCTCGGTGCTGTGGTTGGCTCGGAAGCCGGACTGTGAGGGGTCGAGGGATCCGTTCGTCTCGAGAAAGGCGGCCATCTGCTTGTTGACGGTCTTCTCAATGACTTTGGCTGGAAACGAGAGAAGCGAGATGGGGCGGTAATTCTTGAGGTCGGTGGGGTCTAGATATAGATTTTAAGCAGGCTTGTGAATACAGTCAATGCACTTTACGAAAACGGTTGCAGATTACTTAATTCGGGTTACCACAGTTCTTATACAGTTCTCTTGAGGCCCGTGGGCCGGTGTTAACCAAAGTTCTTTGTGGAGCCGGCGGCTTCCAGGGGATCTGTCCCACGTCGCGTTGCCTTCCCGGGATCGCTGATCGTTGCGGCTCTTCAGCCGAGCAGGTCACTGGTCATCCGGGGCAGCGGTGTTCTGTGGCAGCCGGGTCCTCTTCTCGTCGTCCGCTCCGACCCTGGAGGCGGCGGTTGTGCGGCGGTGACAAGTGGCAGTACGGTCCCCAAGTGCAGGACGTACCCAGCCAAATGTCGGTGCAGCTGTGGGCTCACAGCTGGGCTGTCGGGCAGGCTACCGACTTTGTGGATTCTCGTAGGGCAACTGCCCGTCTTTGCAGGTGAGTGACTGCTCGCTATGCAGTCACCTCGAGAGCTCGGACCGGACGGATCCTCCTTCCCTTTGCTCTCGGGCTCCCGGTGCAGTGGCGATCACCGTGTTCGGGCCAGCGGCGGCTGGTCCTTACTTTGCTCTCGCTGTTGCTTTGGGCCCCGGTCACGGTGGTCGGGAGGACGTTGACGCCTTTAGAGGAGACTCCTCTGTCGATACTGCGGCGAGGGTCAGCACCCGCAGTCGCTTTCTTCCAAGGGGGTTAGCGTCCACTGGTCCTGGGACGCTGGTCAGGGGGCAAGTTCAGTTGCAAGCCCTTGGAGATCTCTTCAGCAGAGTTTGGCACAAAGTAAAGCAAAAGTCTTCTCGTAGTCTTTTCTCCTGTCTCTCCTTCAGCAGCAAGGCACCAGACACCGGCAAGAGTCAGCACCCTTCCTTGTCTCTCACGGTCCTTCTCGTCAGGCCGAGTCCTTCTGTGGCCCAAACCGGATCTAATTCTCAAGGAGCCGGGCTCCTTCTTTTATAGGCCAATTCTTTTGTTCTCGCAGGCCAGGGGGGCCTTTGCATAGCCACTCTCAGTTCTGGAGTACCCCGGCGGGTGTACTCCGGCTTCTGCTTTCAGTGTGAGGGGCAGGCGCATCAGACGCCCCACAGGAGGTGGAGCCAGAATTGTCCGGACAGGGGTGGCCAGAGTACCTTGTTGATGGGGGCTTCGCCCTTCCTGGTCCAGGTGCCGGCAGAGTCATCCGCCGCTCCCCAGGAGGGTGGAGCCAGCATTGTGGTGGCCGAGCACAGTGACAGTTCGAGTCAAGAGGCACTCCTACCTCCCACTAAGGTGTAATCTGCGCATTCACCACCTGTCATCCCTCCAGCCCTGTCACTCACACATCCCAGACAGTCAGATACACATACCAGCAGAGGCGGCTGAAATGGTTAAGCAAGCAAATGCTAACTTTCTAAAAGTAGCATTTGCAAACCTAGGATACTAAAATAAACTTGACTACAAGAAATATCTTATCATCCTGAGTTCAGGCATACTAAACATGACTCGCTACCATGCTCCTTGAGCCTGCGGGGATTATAGGGTGTAATAATCCTCGCAGCTCAGTCTGGCCTAATGGAGCAGGTAGCCTTCAATAGTGAAATACGGTCTTGGTTGTAAGTCACTACTAGGACAGGCCACGCATCTCAGGGCTTGTCCTACCTTGCACCTACAACGCACCCTGCCCGCAGGCCTACCATAGGGGTGACTAATATGTAGTCAAGGGAAGGGTCGGTGCTGGCAAGTGGGGACACTTGCCCAGCTAGCGTGACAGTACGAGACCGCACGCGGGTTCTGCGGTCGCAGTTCCCAGACACATCTTTACGGCTGCTTCGGTGGGTGGCGCAACCAGCGCTGCAGGCCCACCAGCAGTATTGGCATCTACAAGCCCCGGCACTCTCTCGTGCACTTTACTAGGGACTAACAGTAAATCCAAAGAACCAATCATGGATACCAATCGTATGTACAATTTTACAGTAGGGAGCACTTGCACTGCGGCACGGATCAGCCGTGGCGCAGTGCCCTGAGTATCGGAAAACCAGCAAAACATCGGAGGCACATCAGCAAAAAGTGGAAGGGAGACTCACGCCAAGGTGCCAGGTCTAACATGTGTCCCCTCCAGCTGAAATGTGGGGGGAACTACCCTTCCCCAGGGAGTTCCACATCACTAAGGCGGAAAAATCTGGACAGACCGTCAGCGTTGGCGTGATCGGTGCCAGGGCGGTGTTCCACCGTAAAGTCCATACTCTGTAGAGAAATGGACCACCTCAACAGTTTCGGGTTCTCACCCCTCATTTGCATCAACCATCTGAGGGGCCTGTGGTCCATTTGATCTCGGAAGTGAGACCCAAACAAGTAGGGTCTTAGCTTCTTCAGCGCCCAGACCACAGCAAATGCTTCACGCTCTATTGCACTCCACCTACTTTCCCGTGGAAGTAACCTCCGACTTATGAAGGCTACGGGTTGGTCAAAGCCCTCCTCAGTCATCTGTGAAAGAACAGCCCCTACACCATGCTCTGAAGCGTCTGTTTGCACAATGAACTCCTTGGAGAAATCAGGAGCCAGGAGCACGGGCGCCGTGCACATGGCAGTCTTCAGGGTGTCAAAAGCCTTCTGACAGGTGTCAGTCCAAATCACATTCCTGGGCTGCTTTTTCGAAGTCAGCTCTGTCAAGGGGGTCACGATCGTGCCATAGCCCTTGACAAACCTCCTGTAATACCCAGTGAGCCCCAGGAAGGCTCTCACTGCAGTCTGGGTCTTGGGGGGTTCCCAAGCCAGGATGGTTTCGATCTTGGGCTGCAAGGGGGCTACCTTGCCACTCCCAACTTGGTGTCCCAAGTACACCACGGAACCCTGCCCAATCTGGCACTTGCTTGCCTTGATTGTGAGGCCTGCTCTGCGCAGGGCCATCAACACTTCCCAGAGGTGTCGCAGGTGTTCGGGCCAGGTACCGCTGAACACTGCAATGTCATCCAGGTAGGCGGCACTGAACTCGTCCAGTCCAGCCAACACCTGGTTGACCAATCTCTGAAAGGTGGCAGGGGCATTCTTCATCCCAAATGGCATAACCCGGAACTGGAAATGCCCATCTGGTGTTGAGAATGCCGACCTCTCCTTTGCCCCATCAGTCAAGGCGATCTGCCAGTACCCAGACGTCAAATCAAACGTGCTGAGAAACCGGGCAGCCCCTAGCCGATCAATGAGCTCGTCAGCTCTGGGGATGGGGTGCGCGTCAGTCTTCGTGACTGAATTGAGTCCTCTGTAGTCCACACAGAACCGGAGTTCGGGTGTGGCTCCCGGCGCAGCAGCCTTCGGAACCAAGACCACGGGGCTGGACCAAGGACTGCTGGAAGACTCAACCACCCCGAGGGCAAGCATCTTGGAGACCTCCTCCTTGATGCAGGCCCGTACCCTGTCAGTTACCCTGTAAGCCTTATGCTTCACCGGTAAGCTGTCTCCAGTGTCCACATCATGGACGCACCAATCTGTGACACTCGGAACCAGGGAGAACAGGTCTGGAAACTGCCCCAGCAACTGGCGGCAGTCCTCCTGTTGTTCGGCGGTCAGGGAGGGTGAGAGGTTAACTCCATCCACTGACCCATCCTTCTCACAGGCCACCAAGAGGTCAGGAAGAGGTTCCGACTCCTCCTCCAGTCAGTCATCGGTTGCCAACAACATGCCCACTTCGGACCTTCGCAAGTGGGGCTTGAGGCGGTTGACATGTAGGACCCGCAAAGGGTTCCTGGGCGTCTTCATGTCCACCAAGTATGTCACGGGGCTCTTGCGCTCCACAACCTCAAATGGTCCTGTCCACTTATCCTGAAGGGCACAGGGCTCCACTGGGGCCAAGACATACACCTCCTGTCCAGGCTGAAGCTCGACCAGAGTGGCATTCTGATCGTACCACCGCTTCATTTCCTCCTGGCTCGCTTCCAGATTTGCCTCGGCAAGTTGTCTGAAGCGTCTGGTTTGGTTTCTGAAGGCCAGCATGTAGCTATATACATTCTGGGGAGGTTTCCTGGGAGATTGCTCCCAGCCTTCCTTTACCAAACTCAGTGGTCCTCTCACGGGGTGGCCGTACAGCAGTTCAAAGGGGCTGAACCCTAGGGACTTCTGTGGTACCTCGCGATATGCAAAAAGCGGGCATGGCAAGAGGACGTCCCACTTACGCCTCATCGGACCTTCCAGGCCCATGATCATGCCTTTCAGGGTTCGGTTGAATCTCTCAACCAACCCGTTACCTTGGGGATGGTAAGGCGTGGTGAACTTATACGTTACGCCACACTCTTGCCAAAGGGACTTCATATACTTCGATATGAAATTGGTCCCCCTGTCGCTCACCACCTCTAGAGGGAATCCTACTCGTGAGAAAATTCCCATCAGTGCACGCCCCACCATGGGAGCCGTCACTGTCCTCAGAGGGATGGCTTCAGGGTACCGGGTGGCATGGTCCACCAAGACCAGGATGAACCTGTTGCCCATGGCTGTCTTGGGGTCCAGAGGCCCAACGATGTCAATACCCACTCGCTGGAATGGCGTACCGACCACAGGGAAGGGTTGGAGGGGAGCCTTGTTCTTCCCTCCCGTCTTCCCACTTGCCTGGCAAGTTGGACAGGTTCTGCAATAAGCATCTGAGCTCTTATGCATTTGGGGCCAGTAAAAGTGGGTGACAAGCCTGCCATAGGTCTTGTCCATCCCCAAATGTCCGGCTAAAGGCACATCATGAGCCAGACCCAGTAGGAAGGCTCTGAACTTCTGGGGTACCACCAGCACACGGGCTGACCCAGGTTCAGCAGCCTTAGGCTCCGAATACAGGAGGTCGTTCTCCCAGTACACGTAATGTGTTTTGGCCTGAACACCATTGGCCTGGTCTGCAGCCTGCTGCCGCATACCCACGAGAGAAGGGCATTCTTTCTGCTCCCTGCAGAATTCCTCCCTGGAGGGTCCTCCTTCTTGCTGCCAATGGGTCAGCTCAGGCAGGTCCCCCAGTTCGGCGATCTGTTCCCCTGTAGGCTCCAGGGCATCCCCCTCAAGGTCTGCCTCCTCCTGGACCGTAGGAACTTCAGGGGCCGGTTTCCCGCGCCCCCTGCGCCTCCTCCCTAAGGCCGGTTCCTGGGCCTCTCCTTCAGGCCCCAGGACCTCTCGATCACCCCTACTGGCTGCCATCGACCGGGTGGTCACGCACGCCCAGTCAGGCAGACCCACCATCCGCAGGTGAGTCGTCTTCTCCACCTTCTCCCAAGGGGAGTGCTCCAAGTCGTTCCCTAGCAAACAGTCAACAGGCATGGTTTTTCTCACACAGACCTGCAGAGTACCAGAGAACCCCCCCCACTCAAAGGGAACTTGAGCCATCGGACACTGACTCTCAGAATTATCAGCGTTGATAACCCTACAGTAGGCATGGGGTACAACCTGCTCCTGAGACACCAGGTGCTGCCTCACTGCAGTCACACTGGCTCCTGTGTCTCTAAGAGCCTCGGCTTCCTTACCATTGATGATCACCACCTGCCCATATCATTTTAGTGTTAGAGGGCAGGTAGTTCGTAGGGATCATCTCGCTGTCTCCTAACGAGACCAGGGTCATGTGAACGGGATCTCCACCCCCCGGGACCATCATTTCTTCTCCCAGGTGAACGCTAGTCACTTGTCGGGGCGGAGCACCAGTGGGTGCGGGTTTTCCAAATAGGCGACACTTGGGGTCACTGGATATGTGCCCAGGCTCGCCACATTTGAAACAATTGAAGGGCCCCTTTGGAACAGGTTTACCTGTCGGGGCCCCATTCTGCTTCGGGGGTGGGGGAGGCTGAGAACCCTGCTACGGATTCCCTTGGGAACTACTTTGGGGGCCTTTTTGGAACCCTTTCTGTTTTCCCCCCTTGTCCCCCCCACTCTTCTGCTGGGGACCCTGCCCACTTTTGGCGGAATCTCCCACGGGACCCTTGTGGACCCTGGTGCTGAGCCAGCGGTCCGCCTCCTCAGCAAGCTTCCTCGGGTTGGACAGCTTGCTATCGATCAGGTGTTGGCGTAACTCAGGAAAACAGTGATCAGACAAGTGCTCCCATGCAATTAAATCAAAGAGACCTTGAAAATCATTAACTTTGTTACCTTTCACCCAACCATCCAGCGCTCTGCAAAAGTAAGTCACATACTCCACATACGTATTCCCAGGCCGCTTAGTACATCCCCTAAACTTCTGTCTATACATTTCAGGGGTAAGCCCGTACCTGTTCAATAAAGCTTCTTTCATGTGGGCATAGGATCTCTGATTCTCAACGGGCAAATCTAGCAAGGTATCTCTCCCTTCGCTAAGGAACCTTCCCCACAACCCCGCTCCCCAATCCTTGTCAGGGACCCGGTGGGAGGACATGGCTACCTCGTATGCCCTAAACCACTGTCCTATGTCATCCCCCTTAAAGAACTCCTTAACTACGTCCTTCGGGATGTGCACTCTCGACTCTACCTGCACTGGCGATGTGCTGCCACCAGAGGGAGGACGATCCAAGCCTCTCTCCTTGAGACTTATCTCCCTCATTTTCACTTCATAATCCATCTGGTGCTTTCGCTCTTCCAGCGCCATTCTTTTGGTTTCAAGCTCCAGCTGGATTTTCAATTCTGCCAACTTTCTCTCGTGATTCCGGGTTTACTTCCTGTCCGCCATCTCCTCTGGCGACAGGCCTTTACCAAAGCTGTGCTCGCTGTCTTGCCTCTCGAGATCAATCAGATCCCCAAGCGCATTCTGCTCCTCCGTCGCATTCTGCTCGGCGAGGACGTCTTGCTCTTCCGGGGTCTTTCTGGACTCCACCCAGGCTTTCAGGGCCTTGTAGAGCTCCGGCTTGTTTTTGCAACCAGCGTGCGGAACCTTGAGTTTCCTACAGAAAAACTTCAGCTCCATCTTTGAGTATTTGTCCAGCTTTGCGGCATCCCACTCTACCTCCAACACCTCGGAGGTCGTGGACTCCGCTCCATCCAGGCTCTTTGTGCCCGGCATGGTTCCTGCCCTCGGAATCTTCTTTTGGCAAAATTCAAAAAGCAAAGTCTGTGGCTAAGTAACTGGACCGTAATCCTTGTGTAGTGGTCAGAAGCTCAGGTGTAGATATCGCAAGTGTAAATTCGAAATCCTCACCGCTGCGTCCAATGTAGGAAGGGGGAGGCTCTAGTTGGCGCAGTGCAACACTAGCGACAAGCAGGGACTCTCTCTTCCTCGTCAGGGCTGAGGGTTACCTTCCAGACAACCTCTGCTTACCCTCTAGGTAGTGTGGCTTAAGCAGTCGTAGGCTAATCTTTGGGGCACATAGGGTTAAACACTTGCAACAGTACACCTTTACAACCAACCCACCACACAACGAGACCAGACTGTATTCTGTAAAAATATATCTTTATATAGATTTTAAGCAGGCTTGTGAATACAGTCAATGCACTTTACGAAAACGGTTGCAGATTACTTAATTCGGGTTACCACAGTTCTTATACAGTTCTCTTGAGGCCCGTGGGCCGGTGTTAACCAAAGTTCTTTGTGGAGCCGGCGGCTTCCAGGGGATCTGTCCCACGTCGCGTTGCCTTCCCGGGATCGCTGATCGTTGCGGCTCTTCAGCCGAGCAGGTCACTGGTCATCCGGGGCAGCGGTGTTCTGTGGCAGCCGGGTCCTCTTCTCGTCGTCCGCTCCGACCCTGGAGGCGGCGGTTGTGCGGCGGTGACAAGTGGCAGTACGGTCCCCAAGTGCAGGACGTACCCAGCCAAATGTCGGTGCAGCTGTGGGCTCACAGCTGGGCTGTCGGGCAGGCTACCGACTTTGTGGATTCTCGTAGGGCAACTGCCCGTCTTTGCAGGTGAGTGACTGCTCGCTATGCAGTCACCTCAAGAGCTCGGACCGGACGTATCCTCCTTCCCTTTGCTCTCGGGCTCCCGGTGCAGTGGCGATCACGGTGTTCGGGCCAGCGGCGGCTGGTCCTTACTTTGCTCTCGCTGTTGCTTTGGGCCCCGGTCACGGTGGTCGGGAGGACGTTGACGCCTTTAGAGGAGACTCCTCTGTCGATACTGCGGCGAGGGTCAGCACCCGCAGTCGCTTTCTTCCAAGGGGGTTAGCGTCCACTGGTCCTGGGACGCTGGTCAGGGGGCAAGTTCAGTTGCAAGCCCTTGGAGATCTCTTCAGCAGAGTTTGGCACAAAGTAAAGCAAAAGTCTTCTCGTAGTCTTTTCTCCTGTCTCTCCTTCAGCAGCAAGGCACCAGACACCGGCAAGAGTCAGCACCCTTCCTTGTCTCTCACGGTCCTTCTCGTCAGGCCGAGTCCTTCTGTGGCCCAAACCGGATCTAATTCTCAAGGAGCCGGGCTCCTTCTTTTATAGGCCAATTCTTTTGTTCTCGCAGGCCAGGGGGGCCTTTGCATAGCCACTCTCAGTTCTGGAGTACCCCGGCGGGTGTACTCCGGCTTCTGCTTTCAGTGTGAGGGGCAGGCGCATCAGACGCCCCACAGGAGGTGGAGCCAGCATTGTCCGGACAGGGGTGGCCGAGTACCTTGTTGATGGGGGCTTCGCCCT
The DNA here is from genome assembly GCF_964263255.1 of Lissotriton vulgaris. NCBI lineage: Eukaryota > Metazoa > Chordata > Amphibia > Caudata > Salamandridae > Lissotriton > Lissotriton vulgaris. Next base: position 288,345 of record NW_028244322.1, on the reverse strand, counting down.
TCCTGGGCCAGGTGCCGGCAGAGTCATCCGCCGCTCCCCAGGAGGGTGGAGCCAGCATTGTGGTGGCCGAGCACAGTGACAGTTCGAGTCAAGAGGCACTCCTACCTCCCACTAAGGTGTAATCTGCGCATTCACCACCTGTCATCCCTCCAGCCCTGTCACTCACACATCCCAGACAGTCAGATACACATACCAGCAGAGGCGGCTGAAATGGTTAAGCAAGCAAATGCTAACTTTCTAAAAGTAGCATTTGCAAACCCAGGATACTAAAATAAACTTGACTACAAGAAATATCTTATCATCCTGAGTTCAGGCATACTAAACATGACTCGCTACCATGCTCCTTGAGCCTGCGGGGATTATAGGGTGTAATAATCCTCGCAGCTCAGTCTGGCCTAATGGAGCAGGTAGCCTTCAATAGTGAAATACGGTCTTGGTTGTAAGTCACTACTAGGACAGGCCACGCATCTCAGGGCTTGTCCTACCTTGCACCTACAACGCACCCTGCCCGCAGGCCTACCATAGGGGTGACTAATATGTAGTCAAGGGAAGGGTCGGTGCTGGCAAGTGGGGACACTTGCCCAGCTAGCGTGACAGTACGAGACCGCACGCGGGTTCTGCGGTCGCAGTTCCCAGACACATCTTTACGGCTGCTTCGGTGGGTGGCGCAACCAGCGCTGCAGGCCCACCAGCAGTATTGGCATCTACAAGCCCCGGCACTCTCTCGTGCACTTTACTAGGGACTAACAGTAAATCCAAAGAACCAATCATGGATACCAATCGTATGTACAATTTTACAGTAGGGAGCACTTGCACTGCGGCACGGATCAGCCGTGGCGCAGTGCCCTGAGTATCGGAAAACCAGCAAAACATCGGAGGCACATCAGCAAAAAGTGGAAGGGAGACTCACGCCAAGGTGCCAGGTCTAACAGTGACATATAGTTTACACCATAAAATTCTTCTGAGGGCATAGCACCAACGTAGTTCTGGTTCTGCAAAGTGTTAAAGTAATGTGGGAAATGACCTTTGGACTCTTGGAATCCCATAGCCTGAGGAAGTTTACTGAGTTTCATGGAGAGGAAGTTAATAGAGTCTATAAACCTGATATTGAGTACTTTTGTTGTAACGCACATGAGTTTACCACCCTGAGTGATCAGTGACATTGCCACTTTTTCAAGCACTAAAGCTTTCACTACAAAATAACAGTCATATCCTTTAGAGAAATGGGCTAGAAAACTATAGTTTTTAAAGCGGGGTGTAATAAATGTGTTGATAAAATCATTGACGCATGTAGGACCTGAAAACTCCCAAGTTGGCTCACCATTAATATGTCGGGCGAAAATATAATTAGGCTCGTGAATGATATTTTCCAGACGGCACTCCATATCGTAGAATATATAATCATTTGTTTTGGTTGGCGGTTTGAGTCTACTCATAAAGCAGAGATGGGAATCAAATGAAAACACCCGGGCTTTACAGACACCACATTCAAGGCCTTCACATTCATGACTTTCGGGGCCATAGAGACCGCACGAATCACACAGCTTTCTGCTGAGACAGTTCACTTTCCCCGCCGCTGCTAATGCCCGATGACGCTCTAAACACGCCGTAGAACGACAATATAGTCGACACTGCGGACACCTTTGGAGATCATTGGCTAGGTCGTGGCAATCGTTCGTAACGCATGCTCTGCAGAAGTCTGCGCACGAGTGATTGTATTTGTGGGTATAGGCCGAATGACAATATTCACAGTAATACCTAGCGCCGAGAATTTTTTTTATATCTTTCACACCGTAAAAATGGTTTTCATGTAAAAGAACAAACAGAATTTTAGATTTGGTGGGGGTTCCGCTGGTGAAATAACGCCAGCCACCTTCGTGGTATAATACTTTAATCGTCACCCCCAAGTAATTTTCAAATGATTCTATGTCTCGCAAAGAGACATCCGTATCTGGGGAGATATTTAGGTCATCATGCATTAACTGAGCCTGCTCCGTCAATGTTCTATCCGTAGATCTCCCATGATCCAATAACCCGGCCAAACACCCAGCCAGGCACAAATTTCCAGCTGTGTTGTTTAAATCAAGCAACCAGCGACCTTTCTTTTGAATGATCTTACTAAACAATACAGAATTCAGACCCCGCCTGGCACCTCCGCCCCTACTTTTTATCACAGTCACAACGAGTGTTAAACTTTGTGACTCCAGAATCTCAGCATTGCTATTCATCATGTCAACAATTTTGTTTAAGAAATCTGAGGCATCTAGGTCATGATGTGGTAGTCTTCGAGTGTAAAAAGAGTTAGCTAGACCGCCGCCGCTCAAGCGAATTTGTACATAATCGTTGGGGCCGATGTCAGGGGCCATTTGGTCGAGCAGTTGTTGGATAGAGTTAATAACCGCTTCTAGGGCTAGTCTAATAGAATCTATGAGGTGTAGGTTGACAAAACGAAATTCTTCATAAAATTCAATAGCTCTAAATTTTTTGATAACTCTTTGATATTGGCGCACGCTTTCTAAAAAGACCGGCGCTGGGGTGTTACCGGCGCTGGAATTATCGCAAGTGTCGGCGGCTCTCTGAGGCGGGCGCTCTAACTGCGTGGGGCTAGGTGGTAAAGGGTTTGAATATCACGGCGTATATTTCTCAAATGGTTTTTGGCTCTTTTTAGGTTTTTGGCTAAACGATTTCTGTCTACTTTAGCGGCTAACCATTTCTCTTTACGTTTGGCGCTTGCAGTTTCAGACCTTCTTGGTGACCTATGCTTTTTGGGTGGCATTTTCAGTTCCCCGAGTCAAGACTCAAGGAATCGAGGTTGACTTGGGCATCGGCTAAAATAGTAGCGAGCGCGGTCTGAGTATTTTGGAGCACCTCCTCTACAGCTAGTTTGACATCCGTTATACCCCCGATATGTTCAGAAGCGCCCTGTGAGCGTAGAACATTAAAAATGGATGAACTGACCGGTGCAGAGTTCAAGCCTAATCCCTCGAGGGAATTTATTATGGGAAAAACGGCATAAATCGCCTGAAGTACAGCTGCTTCGGTGGGTGGTGAAGCTTTAACAGCCGCAGCAGCAACTCCGCTACGGGGGTCGAGTGATGTCTTTAACTCAATGTTAAGTGATGTTTTGACACTTAGGACGGCGTCTATGGAGGCTGAGGAGACAGAGGATTCAAGCTGATTTTGAGCGGTTGCTAAAGTATCTGAAATTGATTTCTGTAAATCTTGTTGTATACGCACAATGCCTGCTTTGATGCTTTCAAAGGCTTGTATCTGAGCTACGGTATCACGATTACTTACTGCGAAAATAATAACTTCGCAGATAGGTGCCGTGTTCAGAGTGCTTCTCCTGAGGTTGGTAATTAAAGGTAAAATATCGTGGCATGCTGATGTTGCGGATGTAATGTTTAGGGCTGATGTGGGGCATGTCTAGGAGCTTGTAGCTCGGCTGTGGATTCACAGGTTGCTGCGCCGCAGGTGGCTGTTTCAGTAATTAAATTATGGTAAATAGCACCAGGGTCAACCCTTACCGGGGGGCTGCAGATGCCTGGTCCGCCTACGGTAACATCTGTGTGACAACCCCCTTGTGAGTGTGGGTTCTTGGGGCGTTCACCGTGTACACTGGGCCCTGCTTTTGATTAGTTTTGTTGAACAGGTACATTTTCAATTCCCCCCCCCAACTTTCGTCATCCTCAATCAGCGAAATTATATCTAGTTCATCATGGGGGGTAACAGCGCTTGATGGTTGATTGCGCGAGTTCTTTGTTGGTTGAGAGTGTGACTTAGGGGTAGGAGTAGGAGGGGGGTGCACTAATACAGGCGTTGTGCTGCAAGGGTGCGATGTGACACCTAGAACCTGTTCTGAAATCCGGCCGGGGAGAGCACAACCGGGGTTAGGAGTGTTTAAATTTGAAACCTGTAAGGTCTGTAGGGCAGCAGAATCGTTATCCGAAGCATCTGCTTGCCTATCGCGCTTTCGGACAACCTTTTCTTTACAGACAGAGCGTCTCTTTCTCAAACCACCATTTACAGACACCGGTGGAGACTTATGAAATGCAGTCACCCCAACACCCCTCGGCTGTGTTTGCGGTACCCCGCTCTGCCTCGCTTCTTTTTTTAAAATTTTTTTTTTATTTTATTCAGGCATAATAAGTAGGATATCATTACAATAGTACATCAATTCAAAATAAACTCAAATAATACAACAGTATTGATAAATCGCAAGTTTTGAAATTCAAAGAAAGGTTAAAAAAAAAATCGACATAAATAACATTGGAGAAATAGAAGTTATAAAACATTGTAAGCAAACTCTAACATCAATTATAAGTATAATCAACAATCATCCAATACCACCAGGGACAATGCAATTTTTCCATTCAGTTATTGGTCGCCAAAGTATATCTCCTCGTAGTTTAGATCATAACCCTCTTGTTTTAAATATTGCAATTTCATTTCTATAAGCTGCCAAAAAGCGTGCTAACCACATCTGAAAACTTGGAGGCTCTACATCTTTCCATCTCGCAGATAGAAGTATCCTGAATACAGCCATGCCAATAAACACTAATCTTTCATCCGATTAACCAAATTTAAGGTATGATCATGGCCAAATAAAAATAGAGTTTCAGATTCTGGTATTTTATGTCCAAAAATTTCTTCCCAAAAAGAATTTATCATACTTTTAACTAAGGTCAAATTAGAACAGGTATAAAACATATGGGTAAGGGTTGCCGGCCCTTGAGTGCATCTTGGGCATAAATCATTCTCCCGTTTGCCCCATATAAATAATTTAGCGGGGGTAAAATAAAGGTCAAAGATAGTTTTGTACAGTTGTGCCTTAAGATTACTTGCCATCAATAACTTTTGGCTCATATTTAATACCTGGTTTAGATCTACATTCGGATTATACAATTTTAACACCCACTTTTTTTCCGTTTTATCAAGATCATCATTCTTCATGCTCAAAAGAATATTGTATAAGGTTTCAATTCTGGTGTTTGATCTAAATATTGCATCCATAATTTCATGCTTATGCAAGCAAATTAGTGATTCCTTGGCTTTTAGTGTAGCAAATATCTGTGCAAACTTCAAAAAATCTCCGTTCGGTAGTTTATATTTAATTTTTACAGCTAGGAAAGTTGTATCATAGTCATTTATTAAAAAATCGCCTATTGTCTGAATTCCCATCTTGGTCCATTGTTTTAGAAAGGCACCTGAATCCTGTCCCTGAATAAGATTAGAATGAAAAAGTGGTGTATAGCGGTTGACTTTCTAAACTTGACTATATTTAGCAATTTTATTCCAAGTTTTCCAAGCATTAATCATAATTTCACCTTTAAAGTCTTTATAATTTCTTGTCTCAGTTTTTCGCAATAGCAAGCCTTTTGCCTCCCGACCAACCAAAAGTTCATATATTGGTGGTATTTCAGCACGGCCCTCTGAATTCTCTTCGCTGCATCCTTTAAACATAGGTGTAAGCTGTTTTAACTGTGCTGCCCAGTAATATAATATCATATTAGGTATAGCAAGGCCACCTTTATCAATAGGAAGAGACAGTAGCTCAATAGATCTCCTAATTTTCCCATTCTGCCACACGAACTTAGATATAAGTGAATTAATCAATGTTAGAGTCTCTTTTTTAATGGCTAGTGGAATTGCTCGAAATAAGTAGAGACATCTAGGTAGCGTATTCATTTTAACATAGTTAACTCTCCCTATAATGGATAGGTGAAGGCTATTGACCCTTTCAAAATCGTTCTTGATTTTTTTCAGTAATGGATCAAAATTAATTTGTGAGATTAACTTAGTGTTTGCACAGAGTTCAATGCCCAAATAAGTAGCTTTTTCAGCTCTTCGTGGATCCATACAAACTGTGTTGGCTGTACTTATTATAATCGTCTTTCCTTTATTGAGAGAATATCCAGAATAAGGCCCAAATTCAGAAGTAATTGCCTCTATTTCATGGATAGCTTCTGTCGGATCGGATGTGACGATCGCAATGTCGTCAGCATAGGCCAGTACTTTCGTTTCGAAATGATGGCTGACAACAGGTTTAATATTAGTGCTCTCAAATAATTTCAAAATAAGAGGGTTGATATATAAAGCAAATAACAGAGGTGAGCACAGACAGCCTTGCCTAGTACCTCTTGTTATATTGATATATTCAGAAAATAGTCCGGCCGCCAGAACTTTGGCTTTGGGGTGGTGATACATTGATTTGATTGAGTTAATAAATTTGGGGCCAAAATTATTGCGTGTCATAACTTCCCAAAGAAATTTCCAGGTGACGCGATCAAAAGCTTTCTCAGCATCCAGTGGAATCATCGACATTCGCTCCGCCCTGGCAGTCGTGGCATCAAATAAGGCAATTGCCCTACGGATATGATCTGTGGTTCCCTTTCCAGGGATGAAGCCATGTTGCCATGGGGAAGCGAGCTGTTCAATGACCCCACTGAGCCTGAGTGCTAAGATTTTTGCATATAATTTGGAGTCCGAATTGATAAGGGATATAGGACGGTATGAGGTGAGATGTTCAGGAGATTTTCCCTTTTTTGGAAAGACGATTATATTAGCTTCCTCCCAAGAAGTTGGAGGTGTACCATTAAATTGTATTCCAAGAAACAGATCATGTCAAATCGGTACTAACTGATGGCTAAGTATCTTAAATAGCTCAATCGGTATCTTATCGGGACCTGCTGCTTTGCCAGATGCTAGTAATGATAATGCAGCACTAACTTCTGTAATTGTAATTTCTTTTTCAAGATCCTCCCTTGTATCGTTGTCCAATATTTTTATAGCCTCGGGGTTGCTAGGAAAGTTGTTTAAAAAAACGTTTGTTTCTGTCTCAGACCTCTTAGTATCCTCTGTGTACAGCTTCTGATAATATCTCTGAAACTGGGAATTAATTTCAGTTGCGTGAGTAAAGGTCTGCCCGTTTTCTATTATAGTAGCGATGTCTCTTCTTGTAGTTTTCTGACGCGTACTAAGCGCCAGTTGTCTGCCCACTTTCTCTCCGCTTTCATAAACTTGCTTTCTATGTGATTGATATGTCTCAGCAGCTTTCTGACTTAGTTTAGAATTCAATTCTGATTTTAGTATAGCTACCTGCATCATCACCTGACTTGTGTCTTGTCTTTGCCTAATTTTACTAATATGTTCTTCTTCGGCTTTAGCTAGAGCAGCCATTTTTATTTTGTATTCTTTTTTTTCCCCATTCCTAATTTTAGATTGGTAATTAATGGTTTCCCCCCTTAGAGCGGCTTTATAAGTATCCCAGACAATATTTCTTGAGGCACTAAATCGATTCATACAAAAAAATTCCTCAGTCCAAACTTTAATGAAATCGATGTATTCTTGGTTGCATAGTAATTTCCTATCAAAGGACCATGCTGTTTTTTGAGTATAATTAGTATCATATTCAATTGATAGTATTAGGGGATTATGATCTGATAATGTTTTTGGAAGTTTCTTTATGTGTGAAAAAGATGTTAAATCTTTAGATGTAAAAATGTAATCTATTCGTACGTATTTTTGGTGGGGATGTGAATAATATGTATAGCCAGGGTCTGTTGGGCTATTTTGCATCCAAATATCAGTTAGCCCAAGACTACATATTAAGCTACTAATAGCACGATAAACCTTTGGTTTCCGGCCTATATACTTTAATCTGGTTACATATGGTGACAAGGGTGGTGTTAAAGAAATGTTAAAATCTCCGCAAAAAATTAATGGACCTTGCCACACGGCTTATTCTGCTTCTAACTTTTCAAAAATTATAGGATCATCCTGATTTGATCCATAGACAGTACAAATCGTAATTCCACTTACTAATTTAGCAATTGCCCATCTTCCATATGAATCTGATGCACAGCGTATTCCTTGTCCATGGCAGCTCTTAGCCAATATTGCAACCCCCCTTATGTTTGTTGTTTGAGATGAAGCTACTATTAGATTATATCCTTTCAATCTTAGTAACGCTCTTTTACTCCATGGAATATGGGTTTCTTGTAGGCATAAAATGTCTACAGGATACAACTTTAATAATTCCTCAAGTCGTACTCGTTTATCTCTAGTCAGTAAACCTCCTATATTCCAGGTTTGTATATTAAGCTTACCCATTATTGATATGGTAGTTTCGTCGATTAATGTTACTCAAGTCATATTCCATGTACATACCCTGCTTTGTATTTTCCAAAATTAACTCTACTCCTACTATTATGCCGGATTTTTTTTCCATTTTCTCCTTCCCCTTCCCCCTCTCTCCCCCTCCCTCTTCGTCGTCCCTCCCTCTTGCCCACCCCTTCTCCATGCCCTCCCCTCTTGCAGAGGCTTTCAGACTCAACCAGAGTCTGTGTGATGAAATTGCTGCACTTCTACTGAGCTACCTTATCAAAGATTTTAAGAAAAGTGTCAGAAATCAACAAAGAAAAAAAAAAGGAAAAAAGGAAAAGGATTCTACATCCCATCACATGTATCATATCATATCTCAGAGCTATATTCAAACTATCATACATCTCTGATTTGTACCTACATTTGCTACGCTACTGTCTAAAAAAAAAACACTTCCTTCACGCATCAAAAGATAGTGAAGCGGACATATCTCACTGTAAATTATTAGGTTATTATGTTTCAAGTAGTGTAAATTTTATCTAAGATATTTCATCTAAATATGCTTTTGCTTTTATTTCTGACTGAAAGAACTTTGTCTGGCCACGATGGACAATCTTAAGAGTAGCAGGGTTGTTCAAATAGGCCAGAGCGCCTTTCTCTTGAAAAGATTTAATCATCATTCGTAACCTCCATCGTCTTTCGACAGTTGCATGGCAAAAATCAGGTCTTGAAAAGAAAGAAAATCCATTACAAGCTATTTTCCGGTCTGGTCTCGCTTTCTCTGCCACCGCTTGCCTAAGTAGGAAATTACCAAAATACACTAGAACAGCTCTTGGATATAATCCTGGTTTTGGTGGTGGATTAAAGGGGAAACGATGTACCCTTTGAATTTCAACTTCCCAGTTCCAGTTCTGTAACTCGGGCATAGCTTCGCTAAAAAGTTTAATAATGAAAGCTCGTATATTTTCTCCCTCAGCTTTCTCCGGTATCCCCAGGATGCGAAGATTATTACGGCGCTGCCTGTTTTCAAAATCTTCAAGCTTCCATTTGATATCCATCAGTTCTGTTTCCTGTAGCTTGATTTTCTCACAGTTTTCGGAAGAGTCCTTCTCCGCTGCCATTACCCTTTGTTCCATTTCAGTTACACGTTCCCCAATTCGTGTGCATGTCTTAGACAGTTTTTTTACAACCCCCTGCATTTTACGCAAGGCTATACGAGATCTTTTGCTATCCTGAGCTGTCTCTTCCCTGTGAGCTGCTATAGCTTGAAGAATGGTCTCCACTGCAGAGGGGGTTATCTCTGAATCATCTGGCATATCTGAGGAAGTAGCTTGATTGTAGTCAAGATGACCGGTTGTTATTTTCTTTAGTACAGTTCTTGCATTACCTTTGGGCTTAGTCTTCACAGTATTAGGCTTCTGCCTCCCCTCATCATAACTGTCTTCTGAGGAGTATATATGTGTTTCTGATTCATCTTCATCCTCAGTCGATTCAAAGCTTTCAGACCATTCTCCTAATATGTCGGCTCCAACCTCTTCAGTTTCATCAGAAAAGGAGTAAAACTCAGTGAGGTCTTTTTCCCCCTCTGGTAGTTGCCCTGTTTGTGCAGGTAATTGTAGAGCGATACTTGGAAGCAAACCATTAACATCTTTATTTGTTGTAATTTGTTTAGAAATTGCATGTTGGGATGCCCCGGGTACACCTGGTGTCTCCTCTGAAGCGGTTGACTCAGCTAAGCCTAGAGTTGTTACTGTTACGCTAGGCTCAATCTGATTGGTGTTTGTCAGAGGAGATGTCCCTTCTGGCACAGGATTAGTCTGTTCATTTTGTACCCCTAGTATATTGCCCCCAGGACCTGAAAAGGACATTGCCCGGCCCGCCTCAGGTTGCTTCTCCTCATCCACCACTATTACTGTAGGTACATCAATTGCGCTGTTTTTGGAAACCTCATCAATTGCAATATTATTAATATTGGGAGTTCCCATATTCAAAACATCAGTTGTGATTGCTATGTTTTCAGGGGTAGTAAGGGAGTTGGATGTTCCCTCTTCTGGGTTAGGAATAGCATTTAGTTGCCCCTCATTTGAATGCCTCTGGTCCCCATTCATTACTGGAGTAGATACAGTCTCAGTCTCAAGCTCAGTCTCTAGTTGTAAACTATTCTGATTTGGGGTCTTTCTAAGCATTAATTCGAGCACAGTCCTCCCTCCTACACTGCTTATTCTTCTGCGATTCGATAACATTTCCTGCCTTGAGGTACCCAGGGGAGAACCAGTAGCAGCTACTTGCTTTTTAGCTTTTGCTGTTTTTACCTGTAGCTGGTCTTCGCCGTCCATTAGTCCTTCACGTTGCTGTCTCTCTGCTTCCTTACGCAGCACCCTTGCCGCCTTCGCAATCCTGGCTCTGGTCGCTGCAGCTGAGGCGCTTTTTGGCGGCATCACTGTGTCCTTTTCCCTCGGCGCCTCCCTTCGCAAAAGTTTCTCTGATCGCCAGACCGAGCCACACACAGTGGAACTGGCGTTTTGCCGCGCTAATTCCCGTAGCTGACACGCCTTCCGTAGAGCTGCCGGCTGTGTTGATACTGTTTCCTTGGTGACGCCGCGTAGAGGAGCCGGGTCCCACCAGAGAGTAAGTGTATCCAAGTGCTTGAGGATTTTTTACACATTGTAGCAGTATTGCATTATCGTACTGCCGCAGGAGCCTGTAACTGTATCTTATCCCCAATTTGAATGTGTCAGTTTCAGTTTGAAGAGAGAGCCGCGTAACCGTACACGCTCTCGCTCAATGATTTTCTCCGTGGCGCCCGGGGTTTCAGCTTGTCGGCGTACCAGGATATCGGCGTGTCCTTTCTGTTTGCTCCGACCAAGCAATCAGGGGTTTTCAGGGGTTTTCCGAAAACTCTCCTTTTTCATTCCTTCTCTTCGAGCCCTGTAAGCATTTTGCTAGGAGCGTATTGTAAAAAATACGTGTTCTCCGTGTAGAATCCGTCACAAGAGCGATCCGACAGGTCACATCATCGGAGCTCAGTAGAGTGCTGCAATCAGCCTAGCGTCTAGGCCGCCATCTTGCCCCCCCGCTCTGCCTTGCTTCTTTGCGCTTCTGACCTTTGATTTTCAGATCACCAGCCGGTAGCCTTGAACTCCTCTGCACAACCGGTCGTTGTGTACTTGAATGCGTTAGGCGTCGGTTGGTGCTTGACGCGGCCTCAGCGTTATCTAAGTAAGAGCAAAAAACACAATTTTAATTCAAGCAATGAACAGTCTGAAGAGTCCTCAATTGTCATCGGAGCTAAAACTAGTTACTTTGAGTGTAAAAATTTTTTAAAAAATGTGCACACACACACACACCACGCAACACTCACCACACACCACTCACCACTCACCACACACCACACACTACACACTACACACCACACACCACACACTACACAATACACACCGCGGTGTAATACTGCTAGAAAAGTGAATTAATTCTCACCATCCTGTGTACTGAAGCCGCAAATTTGACTGGATGCGATAGGGTTAGGGCCTTCAAGTGTTGCGTTGAATAAAAATGCATCAGTAGCTTCTGCTACAGCCTGCGAATACAAAATGCAAACAGCTGTAACACATTTCCTATATCGGTTTAAATTATATTAATTGAAAAAGCACGGCTATATACAGAATTACACGCTCACGCAAACACATCAGCTGTAAGAAACCCTCGACCTCGGTTGTCAAATTAGCAGCTTTTCAAGCCCCAGCTTGACCCCGCAGGCTTCCCCCAGGATATACGGTGACGTTATTTAAGACCACTGGGCTGTTAAATGATGACCGGTAAAAACAAGTGGGGAGACTAGGCATCAACTTAAAAAAAAACATGGATCACAGAGCAGTCAGTCTTTGAGGTATGGGCTAGTGCAAATTTTAAACATAACATGTGTTACATCATTTTTCCTACAGCTTAAAATGCCTGCCCACGTAACATTACCAAAAGAAGTTTTGACGGTGAAGCAAAAGACTTAATTAGAGCCAGGCTCCAGTCTCATTCGTCTTACTTTGGCAGCCTGGCCCTGACCTTCCTGATTAAAAAGCATTTAACCTTTGAGAGAGAATCCTATTAGATGCACATATTCAAAGGAGCTAGAGGTTTGTAGAAAAAATGACAAAACACTTCTTACCAGCAATTCTCGTTCCTCAGACATGATGTTCATAAACGGCATCTGCGCACAGTCGGCGAGGGTTGAAATCTTTCAGGGTTTTCAGCTTTTCAAGCGCCTGAAGTGGTGATGAATGCTGGAGTCACCGGCGGCGTCCGTTGGTGCGTCTTAGCTTTTCTGAGAGCTTCAGCCAGAATGTTCTCACAGACCTCAAGTTTTATATCTAAACACTGTCAGTTTCCCGCCTCAATTCACAATACTACATGTGTCTTCAAGTGTTACGAATTAAATAGTACACGCCTCTAGCACTCTAGACCCCTATATGGACAATATCCTTTCTAAACATTTCTGAATGATATGAACAGCTGTGCATTAACACGACCACGCGGCGCTGAAAAAAAGTCAGACCCTTACATGAAGTTACACTTTTTTTATTTCATTTTTTCATACTTTTTTTTTCACCATATTTTTAGGCAGATATAAACAGCTGCACGTTAACATGGATACTCTGTGCTGAAAAAAAGTCAGACCATTACGTTAACTAAGGCCCCTTTTTTTTCCTATTCATTTTTCATACTTTTTTTTCACAATTTTTTTAGGCAGATATAAACAGCTGCACGTTAACATGGATACTCTGTGCTGAAAAAAAAGTCAGACCATTACGTTAACTAAGGCCCCTTTTTTTTCCTATTCATTTTTCATACTTTTTTTTCACAATTTTTTTAGGCAGATATAAACAGCTGCACGTTAACATGGATACTCTGTGCTGAAAAAAAGTCAGACCCTTTTTTTTTTTAATTCATTTTTTTCATACTTTTTTTTTCTTCATTCTTTGCACCCCTGACTCTGGCCCCATATACGAACAACATCCTCTATAAGAATTTCTGAATGCATATAAACAGCTGCCCATTAACATGACCATGCTGTGCTGAAAAAAAAGTCAGACCATTACGTGCACTAAGACCCTTTTTTTAAATTCATTTTTTCATATCTTCTTTTTTTTCATTCATTTTTGCAACCCCGGACTCTAGACCCATATACGGACAATATCTCCTCTAAGCATTTCTGAATGATATGAACAGATGTGCAGTAACTTAACTTAGCCACGTGGTGCTAGAAAAAGTCAAATCGACACGAAAAGTTAAAGCCATTTTTCATGCATTTTATTTAGATACATTTATATCATAGGGTAAAATGTTTGATACGAATTCACTTTGAAAAAAGACCTTGCAGAGGCCTGCTAGTTATCATAAATACAATGAACATGTTTATTATGAGTGAATGAAATACAATTTTGCGATGGTATCTTATTTACACCGCCTCTTTTCAATCTGCGTAATTCTCTCATCACAAACCTTGTTACAAGAGCATCATTTGCGTTTAAATCTGTTGAATACATTTTTAAAATGCTTTCAAAGTCTACACCGCGGCATCTATGATATAAATAAAACAAACAATGTGCCCCACAGGTGAATGAAGCGTCGTCCTGAATCTGATTATCACTAAATATTATGCGGTCTGCAGAGTTTCTTTTAAAAAAATGTCCATATGGTATCGGGGTACAAATAACTGTTTGGGGGCATTCCGTAGGAGTCAAAAAACTCAGAGTCCTTATCCGTTAGAAATATTGCTAACCAGTGCCGACCCCTTTGATCTTTACCATCTGTATTGACTATTAAATGAAGCGGTCGTTGATGTTTACTCAGATACAGCGGTAGAGTGTCAGCTGCAAATACACCTAAAAATGAATGTTTAGCAGTCTTGTCTTTGGCAAGAAAACGTTCCAGTTGCGACGTATTCATCATCACATATAGTCAATTAATACCTCTCTCCTATGATTGATCTGTATAACATTCTGAAACACGGCGTAAATCAGGAGGTTTATGGTAGACGGCAAAGCGGCGCTAAAGCGGAGCTCCAGACGTACGTTGCCTGATTTTTGTATCAAAAAATGGCCGCCTCCAGCGTCGTTGTCGGGGCTTAGATCGAAAGCCAACATAGAATAACCTTTAGTGTACTCTGTGCGGTCCACAAAGAAGGGACGGTCCGCCGCATACTTCCCGGCAACCTGAAGCAAGGCCAAATACTCTCTAGCCACGCCCCCACTTTCAAACAAAGACATGTATGGTTTTGCAGATATAGCTTGGCCGTCTACAGAGAGACTGCTGTGCGATATATTATAATGCTTAAAATTAAAAGGGTTTTTTCCATATTCACCTCTAAATGCCGCGTTATCGACCAGCGTTACAATTACAGTTCTTGGCAAAAATCCGAAGAAAATATTCTCTGTATTCGATAGTAGAGATCCGGCCGGTATGCTGAACACCTTAAGCTCCACTCTTTCAATGGGGTACTTGGCATTACTGGTTGACAGAGTCTCGGCGTGAGCTAAACGCACCACGGGGCTCACTTTTACGCGTTTCACAAATAGCGACGCTGATAAGATATGCACTTTGTAATTTTCAGCGTCGCCGCTCATTAAGCAAAAAGTGTCTTTATTTCGAATAAGTTTAATATTCACATCTAGACCGTTAAGCATTAATTTGTCTTGGAAAAACAAATCGCTGTGTAATTGCCCCATAAGTTCCACTTTTCGACTTCGAGCTGTAAAGCTAGCTCTACTCTTGAACCCGGCATTAGCGCCATTTAAAGTTGTGTCCTCGTGCTCTCCGGCGGTGTCTCTGTAGAAGAGACCTGCTGAAAGTTGGCGTTTCAAAGCATGGTCCCCATAGTTAAGCACGCTGCCTAAATAAGCCCTGTATGGGTACGAGTTGTTTGACTGGCTGATGAGTCGGTCGCCGAGGCTCACATCCAGTTGGTTAAAGAGGGATGTTATGGGGTATGGAGAAAATGCCACACGCGCGGCGGTGTCCAGATCAGCACCGTCGGCGTTAGTAATTTTGCACGAAAGATAAAGCATCATGGCTGAAAGGTCCAAGTAGTCATCCGACCGTGCTATAAAGAACTCTAAGGGGGCTGTGTCTGACAGGGCCGAAAGTGCCGGTACTTCGACGTATAGAGAACTTTCAACGCTGGTTTGTGTTGGCGGTATTTGGAATAGGTCCAACTCGGACTTTGCGCATTCCTGGGACCCGCAGGGGACGGAGGCCATGGTCCGCTTTTTTAAAATATGTTACCCTTAGAGACTCGTTTTTTTCCGCGTCTACTCCGGGTCTTCAGCGATCTCTTTTGAGCCGGTCGACGGCACTTCACATCGCTTTGAAGGGCCGCTGGCGGTCCCCTTAGTGACACACCCCTTTTTCTCTTCCTGCCTCTTTGAAGATAGATTAAACCCGAACTTTCTTGACCCGTTTTGTTGAACTTTTTCATCACCGCGCCAGAAACGCGCCCTGCAACGTCTCGAGCGATATTTGATGCCGCGGTTTTCACATGCGGTTTTGCCAGTTGGAATCCTCTTCTTAAAAGCGGCACTGCTTTTCTGAAAAGACTTCTGAATATACCGCCAACACCCGCCCCATACATAATAGGTGCCCCGTGGAACCCTGGGAGCCCCGAGCCTGCTTGAGCTCTATAGTAATCCCTATAGAGCGACGCATCGCCGTAATTTTCAGGTAAAATCATTATTCTAGTACACTTCACCGCGTCACGGTCGGAAATGAAGCTTCGCTATGACTTTACCCACTTTAAATCTTATATTGGCGTTCAAATCGTCCTTCAGTTCCAAAGTTATCGTGTGGAAATGTTTTTTGCTGACAGCCACATAGTCTATTTTGGTGTAAATGATGTTTATCATGCTATTATTTCTACCTGTGATTTCCACACACCGGAGGAGTGGTACGTAGCTATCCCCCACTCTCTGATGCTCTATCACGTCGCAGTAAACAAACATCATGTAAAACCCTCCTTGTACATCCGTGAAGGCTCTGTCTGCTGCTGGTGAGTGGTGAACGTTAGGCGTCATCCCCAGCACTCGACCCAGTTTTTCACGCACCAAAATACCGTAGTCTTGCACATTCTTGAACTGTACTTTTCTAAGTCGCGGCTCATACGTTAATCTAAAGTCTATAAGTTCAGCAATGTTAGCGATAGATTTATTCATTACGTCTACAATGTCTTGTATCTTGTCATAGTGCCCCGGTGGGAAAGAAAGTTCATGGGCGCTTTCCTTCTTGCGTACCACTGTAAATCTAACATCCTCGGATTCAAAAGTATCCCACGTGTGCGGGTACGGAATTTCTGTTAGGGCCACCTCCCAGTCGCCTTGTAGATGTATAGGTTTTGCTAGTTTCACTGTAAAATTTGAAATTTTGTTATTAGGGAAAGTGTCCAGAGAAGCGTTACTCGGGAGCGTCAGATAAAAAGGTCCGACCTCCATGGCGCTTCGAGGTACCTAAATGCTTATACCTGCTGTTGTAGACTTTGTATATCCTTTAATTCACTCTCAGAAACCCAACTATTAAATTTATCAGGCCACCCCCTCCATTTAACTATTCACTGTCTTCTGGCGCCGTTCCCCTTCTTCACCAAAACTTTCTCAACACGGTACACGCGGTCTTGATCCTTTTTTATTTTTTGTAGCTCTTCTTTGTAAAAACACCCTACGACCTCCTCCCCGGCATAGTTTTTTACGTTGAAAACTGTAACGCCTGAATGCGTGGAAATCTTGTCTATCACAAAGATCTCATCTATAAAGGTCTGCTCATAACCCTTTTGAAATACTCCCTTGCTTCTAGATACCCTAACATGATCACCTTTTTTGAATGTGCTTTTTGAAACAGGGTTGTTGTTGAACGCTGACCCGTACACAGTTCTCCAAATTATCAACTCATTTTGAGGGGTTACTTCTACTGGTGCCGTCTTAATGGTTCTATGATAGCTATGATTGTAGCTTTCAATAAAATCTTGTAAACGATCTATATAACGAAATGTGTTATACGCTGTAAAATACCGCCAAATTCGAGCTTTGAGAGTTCTGTTGAATCTTTCTACAATCGCCGCCTTAACTTCGTTGTTTGTGACAAAATGTTTTACCCCATACCGCTTCAGCAGAGCTTTTAGCGTCTTGTTTTCAAACTCTTTTCCTCTATCTGTTTGCAACTTTTTAGGGACTCTTCCGCTGCTGAAAATGTAATAAAAAGGTTTTGTGACCGAACTCCCCGATTTTTCCTTCAAACCAACTGCAAATGCATACTTTGACAGTATGTCTAATATAAATTTTACACCATCATTAACTGCAGCGTGTTCACGGAAATATAGAAGGTCTGCTTGCCATTGATGATTTAATCCGCTGACTAAGACACAACGTCTTTGAAAGCGCTTTCTGGACCCCTTATGTAGAGTGTAGGCATCTTCACACGATAACCAGTCACGTACTTGTGTTCTTTTAACGGCGTTGTTGTGGATTTTACTCTCCTTGTTCAAGGCGTCTACACCGCCAAAACTACCAACCTTCAAGGGGTTGTAATAAACTCTTTTGAAAAGCTTCTGCATCGTCGCGATTCTTGAACTACAATACTGTACCCCTACACCCTCACCACTACTCAATTTATTCGCGCTTGTTTTATTTATTATTCACCTTTTATAATATAATCAGGACTAGAAGTCGGTTTATGCGGTAATAGTAGATTATTTAATAAAACATGAATTAAACAGCGGATGATTTAAAGTGTGTAATATAGGCATGTACAACGCTATAAACGATGATAACAACAAATACATAGATATTTAACACAATACTCTCAAAAACTCATGACGTAGAATCAGTATGTTGATTTTGCTAGCTGTGTATGGTATCAGTCTTCTTGCATCTTCCCCACGCCCACTCATGAAGGCTCGAAAATACAAATCGGCTATTGTATTCATAAAATTGAAAAACTGTTTCTTATTCAGAGTAGTGCCTAGGGTGCAAAATGCCCGCGTGATATAATTGTTAACGCAGTCTTCGAGCACGTCGTCGGTGTCCAAGAAGTATTTGCTCTTTTCAATGTCGTAAAAGCCTCTAGGTTTCCGACCCAGCTCTTTTTCAAACTCTTCAATGACTTCACATTGCTTGTTATGGCATAGCGAGGTCGGCCGAAACACAGGTTTGGGGTACGGCATCTTTGCTCTAATCAGAAAATAAAAAGCATCTTCCACGCATTTAGCGCTCGGCCGCACCCCGATCTCGACCATGTGATGAAACAAACTTTCCTGCAACAGAAAAACACAGATACATAATAGTAGCGAACACGGTCATCAACACATTTTCATTTAAGCGTCATTCATAAATGTCATATTCCGCGGTTTTAAACTCCTACAAAGATACTTGATCTTAAAATATCTACGATAATTCTTCTTACTCAGATGCTGTTTCATTTTCGATCTTATGTCTTCACCACCCGCCTCATACATACTTTTAACATTCTCAGCCGGGGACTGTACTCTTCTAATATATTTTAAAACAATCACAATCATCTAAACACATTCGGCGGGTAGAAACATTTAGTTCACGCCGGTGACCTTCCCCAACGCGCCCATAATTTTATGGGGGTCCAACTTACAACATAGTTTACGTATCAACCTACCTTCATATTCACAGCCCATCATGAGACAGTCGTGATGCAGCTGACTCGGGTCGTCAATTTTACAACCTTCGCAATCGTCGTACCACCCCGCCTTTAAGCACAATTTTATGACCGCGGCTATAGCGGTCAAAAGTGTGTAATACTGTTCCGCACCCCAACTGTCACCACGCCAAAGTTGTACAATTGCGTCTAGGCGCTTACAGCTGCAGTTTTTATGCGTAACGGCAAGTTTTTTCTGTCTTGAGCAGCAGAGACATGAAAAACGTAGCGATGGGTGCGTAACTTCCATAGTCGTGCTAGCAGTTTTGTCGCCTGGGGCTACACCTCCTCTCTTTTGCTGATAAAAAGAAAAAAGGGTTTTTTCGACCTCAAACTTCCTCATAACTACACACGTCTTCATCACACTCTTGAACACACCCCGTAGGTTTGCTGAAAAATCGCGGTTCGTACTTACTTTTCGTTTTCCAACTTCACACTTTTCTTCTTGAGCATCCGTTGACTTCTCTGGCTCGTTTACAGATTCTTCTCCGGAATCCATCTCTGTACAGTCGCTAGAGTCCTCGGGTTCAGGCTCTTGCAGGTAAATACCCTCGTCTTCTTCACTCGGTTCCAGTCTTCCTCGTCCGTCTGTAGCATCAAGGGAATTGTTCGGTGTTTTTCCAACATGCACAACCGCCTCTTCACTGGCGCCGGTCTCCGGCTTTTTATTCAGCGGCACCGTCTCCGCGATACCGCTCTCCGGCTTTTTATTCGGCTGCGTCGACGCCATCTCTGCCATAGGAGTTGTTGGGTCGCAATTTTCCTTGTCACTATCCTCGAGTTTAACGGCGGCATCTGCCGCGTTTGCGGCATCCTTCAGCATCGCAGTTATAGTTTCTCCAAGGGGTCCAACTTCCACGCTACTGCATGACATTCTCAGAGTTGTCTTAAAGCTCAGGTTTTCTTCGTCGGAAAAAACTGGGGTTTCTTAACACACACGCCTCAGAATGCCGGCTTATATCCTCTGTGAACATGCTAGACACACCCCGGTATGTGGTTGACTCGTATTTCAAACTAGTACCGCTTCTTAGCAACCCGCCGGCGTGCTTGGTCACTTTACGCGCTTTTGTAAAAAAATTCAACGCGTATCATTTAACGTTCATTAAATCACAAAATCTAACTTATCGTTTTATATACGAATTTTTTTTTTTTTTTATATCAACATTTGTTTTAATTTTTTTATATCAAACTTTTTTATATCAATTTTTTTATATCAAACTTTTTTTTTATATCAAACTTTTTTTATATCAAACTTTTTTATATCAAACTTTTTTTATATCAAATGGAAAAATAAAATGATAATAACACAATCTTATTATTAGTTTTTGCCTCCCTGCTGCGGCAGCATGACGACGAGACTGCTCTGCGGACAGAGCAGGGGAGGAGTGGTGGGCACACTAAAGTGCACATGATGCTTTGACCTGCCCTCTCAGGCTGGCCAAAGCAGTCATTCACATTTAGCATGTTCTCCATGTAGGCTGCATTACAGCCTGCATGGAGAACATGCACAGGTCCCCAGTTCCCGTCTTAGCGCCGAACCACTGCATTCAGACCAATCACAGCGCGGCATTGCAGCGTTGTGATTGGTTTAAGAGATCCAATCACAACTCTGCAGCGGAGCGTTGTCATTGGCTAAGGGGAGCCTGGCTGCTCCCTGTCCAGCAGAGGAGAAACAACATGGACAGAGCGGTGAGGATGTAAGTGAATTTTCTTTTTTTACAATTATAATTATATCTCCTTACCCCCTCGCCGCACCACCCCAAGTCCGTGTTGGCCGCCACTAGTAGCACCGCCCACCAAGAATCGCATCAGCTGGTGTGCCTGCAAAGTATCACCAAGCTAGGGATGCGAGTATCCACTGAACCCAATTATGAGTCTTTTACTGACCACCTGAGGACATAGGAGCACAATTATCTAGAATTAGGGCCCTTGGCTATCTTTTTATGGCATGCCTGTCATACCGAAGTGGATAGGAGTCACTTGGTCCATAAAATAAACTCATCCTTACAATCCCTGAAGAGCTTAGGGAGAAGGCCTTAAACTGGCACCACAGCATTCCCGAAACTGGATGAACAACAGCACACCAGCCCAAGCTTGGTAAAAAAAGACAACCAAAATGGGTTGCAAAGTAAGAACAATTGCCAATTGCACACCAGCAGAACAATGCCCAATGCCACAAACTAAGTGACCCAAGCCTGATGCTTAGGCACTTGCAACGGTGATGAAAATACACCTCTACATAAAGGACGCAGCAAGGCACGAAAGGTGCAAACCCAGTTGGCAACAGACAAGCACACCACCCTCAAATGTGCACCTCCCCACACTAGAGCACAAGTGAAACTGGTCAAGTACAGGACGCAGTCTATGGGCCAAATGGGCATTATAAACACGAAAAAACCCGAAGCAAGGAACCAAACAGCCCAAGCCGGAAACAAGTGTAACTCACCCCTTTGTTAAGCTGGGGTTGGCCAATTGGAGCACAAAAGTCAACAAAAAGGCATGCAAGAGCGGGCAATGCACACAAAGATCAAACTAAGTCTCGGATCCATTAAAAAGCACACAGGGAGAGCAGCAAGGGTAGAGTAACTCTTAGGGTGAGGCATGCACTCAAGGCATAAATTAAGCATAGCATATAACACACTAAACACAAGTCAGCAACCCAGGATCAGGGGCACCCAGCTTGAGCTTTACGGGGAAGCAAGGCAGGAACCCCACAGCTGAGAATGAGTGTGTCCCAGTGATTCACAATGCCCCATTAAGGCAATACAAACAAAGGGAAGGAGGTCAAATGGAGATGGGTGGTCTTAGGCCCATATACAGGGCCAGAATACCATGGCAACATATTCCTTAGATGTCAGAAGCTCAGAAGAGGATCACAAGTATCTTTAGTATTTTAAGGTTTCAATACCCCCTGTAGAGAAGGAGTGGTGAGCAACCCTGAACAAAATTGAGCCATGGGACAAGTGGCCAGCCAAACCATTGTGGTGCACAGGGAACACTGTGACAAAATGTTTCCATGCCCAGAGAAGGCTACTATTAACATGAATCTCACAACACTGCCACTACAAGCCCACATGCTGAAACAAATAGTAGCTGGGATTACTGCCACCAGTGAAGTCAGAGGAACACTAAAACAACAAACCAAGGATGGGAGAGCAGTTAGAAATAAGAACTGGTTGCAGCAATGGACCTAGGCGCCTAAACCTTCTTCCACTCACCCTTCCAATTCTGCTAGAAATTCAGCCCCTTGGTATGGCGGAATTTTTTAACATTGAGGATAAAGAAATCTATAACCATGCCCTAAAGGTCCATCACAATAACATTTATGAGGGAAAAAAATAAAAGTAAGGACATTTTCAAAATAGTGAGGGACTTTTCCTCCCCGAGTGCGGCTGCCAATATTTTTAACCCTACCGGCCTCATATTTTCATGGTAAAATTAAAACCACCCAAGACACCTTAACAGAGTCCATACCAGTTAAGGAAGGATGCGCTGATTCTCTACCCTCCAGCGTTCTGGCAGTGGGTCCTTCTTTCACACAGTCTCCTCCCCTTCCTTTGGAGACGTCCTTGGAGATTATGAAAGGCCTTAAGTCAGGATTTCTCCTAGATCCATGCCCCGCCAAAGTTCTAGCGCCCGTGGCAGAGATTATTAACCCAGCCTCCAATATTGTCCTAAACTTCTCGCTGGAAAATGGCCAGGTGCCACACATGTGGAAAAGTGTGAAAATGCTCCCACTGCTAAAAAAGCCTTCTGCCGACCCCTTGGTGGCACTCAACTACAGATCAATATCACTCCTTCCTTTCTTCTCTAAAATATGTAAATTTAGTTACCACGGAATACGTAGAAACTAACAATCTTCTCCACCAGAGTCAGTCCAGTTTCAGATCAAATTTCAGCACAGAGACTGCTGTGCCTGAAATCTGAGTATATCAAGGAGAAGTTAGATAGAGGAGGTAAGGCGGGGCTGATTTTACTAGTCCTCTCTGCGGCTTTTGACACTGTGCCTCATGATCGACTCCTGCATAGATGACAGGAGTGCGGCCTGGGAGGCACGGTGCTCAGGTAGTTTTCCTCCTTTTTGGAGGATAGACACCAAGTGGTCTGGTCCCCTCCTTTTGCTGCTCCCATCCCCCTCACCCCCCGCCCTAAAGGTAGGCGATCCTCAAAGTTCCATTTTGAGCCCTACATTTTTAAATCTATATATAGCCCCCCTTGCTCCCTTGGCTGAAGCCTGTGGCACGACAATAATTTCCTATGCTGACGATATGCAGCTTTTGTTCACATGTGATAAGGGCAAGGATTTTATAGGGGTGAATATCAACAAATGCCTCATTGGGGATTCACTTGGCTCAGGGAGAATCAATTAAAATATAACGGAGAGAAATCTGAGATAATTGTCTTCGGCTCTCCATCTTGGGACAAATGGCAACAATAGCGACCATCAGACATGTCACCTCCCCTAACCTCGGTAAATATGGTTAAGAACCTGGGGGTCAAGCTGGATGAAACCCTGTCCATGAAACTCAAATCCAAGCAGTTGCTGGTCCCTGTTTTGGCCACCTACGAATGCTCAAGAAATGTCTCCCCTTATTACCTATCACCCACAGGAAGACTGTGGTTCAAGCTCTCATTCCCTCCAGGTTGGACTATGTAAATGTCCTGTACCTGGGCCTCCCAGAGTAATTACAGAGTAGACTTCAGGTGGTCCAGAATGCGGCAGCCAGGGCGGTCCTCATGCTTGGACCTATAGCTAGGATATCCCCTTACCTGAAGGCTTTGCACTGGCTTCCTATCCGAAAAAGAGTTCACTTTAAAGCCTTGGTTATGGCTTTCAAGGCTTTACATGGTACAGGAGCTCACTATATTAGAAAAATAGTTCTACACTATGTCCCCGGCAGAACCCTGAGGTTATCCTTTCTGACAGCAGGCGGTTGTTCCTAGGTTTTTCCCGCACTGGTGACCGCTCCTTCCAAGTCCAGGCTGCGCGTGCGTGGAACCTTCTACCACTGTCACTAGGAAGCAGCGGAAAACTTGGCTATTTCAGCAACAACCTTAGGGCTTTTTCCCTGCAGCAATAGCAACAGTCTAGCCCTGAGGTTTTCTAGTGCCGGGACACTCTTCCTGAGTTGCTGTGCGCTCTACAAGCACCCCATTAACGTAAAATAAGGATGGTGCACTCTCAATACTCCACTATGTCCACTGGGACAGGCCTTTGTCTCAAATTGGGCAAGTCGAGGAATTATAAAGCAGCTAGTGTCAGAAAGTATAAAATCAATCAGAAATAGAGTCAATTCAATTCATAAACTTTATTCGGTTGAAAAGGAAAGTACAACCATAAAAATGCATTGATAAAAACACAAACAAATATATAAACACAAACAATAAATATCCAATAAATATCCACTATACATCATCCAAATCTCCAGATTATTTGAAAAGTATATATACAATTAATCTAAAATCTCTTTGCAACGATCAATAATTTAATAGATTTAAAAAGTCAGGTAGATCAAAGAACAGTACGAATGTATAGTACTTACTTCCTTGGCTATTGCAATATGCTTTCCTTACTTTAATAGCTTTCGGTATAAAAAGGGCAACATTATTACACACAAAGGGGTCACCTAAAGTCACCAAGTCATTCATTGCTTCTTTATGAGTTATGATGTTCTGGACAACAAGCATAGGTTTCAAATAACAGAACCTCAAATTCTGGGACAGTTTACAGACCCGTAAAAAGTACAGGGTGCTTTGTTTGCTTTGAACATCACAGAGGCAGGGAGTCGCATCAGAGGGGCAGGGCCTCATGTGAGAAAAGGCAACTAAGTGATGCACAATACCACATCTCAGCCTCAACAGCACAAAACGGTGCTGCATGATAGTTACATATACCAGATAATGGTTGTCCCTCTCCTCCTTAGGGACTTGTAGAATATTACTGCTGAGTTTTTCCGTCATCTAGCTCGCGTTTGTCGAACCTTGTTTGGAAAAATATATTTCTAATCCTATTCTTGGTTAGTAATGTGAACTGGGTAGTCTCAGACCAAATTGATAAATTGAACAGTTTACCAAGAAGGGAATTAATGTAGGATAGCCAATGTATATTTAAGGCCTTATCCAGGGTTAAACAGTCAAGGATAATAGTTCTAGTGGAGCTAGTTTTTTCCTTGGCCCAGAGTGATATCCACAATAACAAGGGTAACACCAAAAGGAGGTCTTCTAAAAACTGTAAGCCAACCTCGTTGTGGGCTATGGTTTTTGCTGCACAAGGTGGCAAACATAATACTTGTTTCATAAAATGGTTTTCCTCTGTTTGCAGGGAAGAAACGTTAGCCTGGCCCCAGATACCAGCCCCATACGTAGCAGTAGTCAAGCCTTTGGTTTTATATATAGCTACCATTAATGATGGCTCAGCTACCCGGTTTAGAGGAATACTTAAAAATCCCCTGGGTGACCCTGCTCATTTTGGCTTGAGTGTTCAATACAAGCTGTGTCCAAGAGCCATTGCCCACAAATAGAATCCCCAAGTAGCAAAATGAATTCACAGAAACTATTGAGGTAATGTCAACAAAAAGGTTCTGCAAGGTTTCCCCATTTGGCCACAGAGCACGGTGAATGTTTTGGTTTTCTTGATAACCATTTTCTTAGACCCTATATATTCACTAAATGCATTCATCAATCTCTGCATGCCCAGCGGTGTTCTAGCTAATAGTACTGCGTCTGCATAAAGCAGCACTGGTATTGGGTACCTGCAGCCTCAGGGACATCAGCTTGCAGAGACTGAAGATGGCTATCCACCCAATATTAAAAAGTGAAAAACACAACCCTGGCGAATACCACGCCCTAATTTAAAGTTTGGCGTGCATGCTCCTTGAGGGCCAAAACGTACTTAACTAGATAGCTTCTCGTACAGACGTGAGAGAAACCCCACAATTGATCTGGGTGCACCAAAGGAGATCAGCGATGGCCATAATAATTATGTCAACTAGATCAAAAGTGCTACTTAGGTCTGCAAAACATAGATTTAATGTGCCCAACTTGGTTCTAGTATATTTTCCAATTAGGAGCTCAAGATTAATGCATTCTTCAACTGTCCCCAAATGCTTCCTGAAACCATACTGTACCCGGGTCAGAATCTATTGTTCATATGCCCATTCCTCCAGCCTTAAGAGTAATACTCTGCTCATTACCTTCATTGAGGAGTCTAGAAGTGAAATTGGATGATACTTTTTAGGGTCTGCTTTAGCCTCCTTTTTAGGTCTCACCTATGCAGCGCGCATGCGCTGAATAGGAAAAAGACCTTTTAGAATCGCTTCACTTTTTGCCCTAAAAACGTGCACGCGTTGCGTTGCTTTCAGTGGCAACGCGTGCACGTTTGGCGATTCCCTTGCGGGAGCGAGCTTTGGCACCATGTGTTAGCAGTTATCACTACTGGCCCTGCTCGCTCCTGTAAGGGAATCACTTTCACTTTTGCCGACCCTTTAGTTTTGCGCGCGCTTGTTTACTCCAGGCTACGAGACTGGGGGCCATTGTCCTTGCTTGTTTAACAGTGACGGTGCACGCACCTGCGTTTTACTTTCTTTTTGTTCTAATTGGACATGAGGGACATGGTGTACAGCTGGTGACCACCTCTGTGTGCTCAAAAAGCTGCTGTGACTTGGGTTGCGGAGAGACTTGGCCGAGGCTTTCCCCTGAAAGTCCACTACATTTCGCTCTCCATTCGAGGACTTCAGTGAGACGGAAGCGCTGCTTTCACACATTACATTCAAGGATAGTTCACGCATGTATGTCTTATGCTCCCCTGGAGCACACATCAGAGTGAAGGACCGTGTGTTGTGTGTGACCCGCATCCCGGGAGTTGATGTTTGCATCTTTGACTCGCACTACGATACTTTGTACCCCCACATGTGATGTTTAGTGCCGATGGGATCGGGACCACTGGCATAGGTGGGGGGGATGTGCTTGGCTCACTATGCCCTTGAGCTGAGCTGCTCTCTAACGAGGTCTCCAAATGCTGCGTTTCCGCCATCACCACCTGGCTTCGCAGCTTTCCTGCGGTTGGCAGCCATGACCGTGTGTGACTCCGCTTCCCACACTAGGAACAATTAGTCTTCCAGCGGTTAATACTCAGCGCTTCAGGCTCGTGAGAAGCGTCAAAGTTGACATGCCGGCTATCCTTACCCCATGCCCTGTCCACAGACAGACTGGGGTGAACTGGAAGTGACAGACACAACCATGACTTCAGCCGCAGCTCGGGGCTTTGCTGCACAGCCTTCCCCTCCCTTTGCGTGCACCTGGTGCCCTTTGTGCTGCAGGGATGCGATCAGAGCTCCTCACCAAGGGCCTCGATAGAAATACATATATTCCTCGATTACTCAAAGTGGGTCAACAATTTGGTGCCACTAAATGCACAGAACCATTCCAGCTTCAAAGTATGAAAAAATAACTGAGTTGAGTGATTGCCTCATGCTGAAGTGTTTTTCAAACAAGTTTTTACTTGACTAAGGTTGAGTGATTTTTGCTCTCTGTTCATGCCATTACATCAGACCTTTCGATTTTACTAAAATTCTATGCATAATTGACCTATGTAGGCTTTTAGCCAGCATTTTCATCCATTGTTTGGGTGATGTTAACATTTTTAGGTCTCGCCTATGCCAACCCGTAGGGATGGTGGGCAAGATTATTAGGTCTCGCCTATGCCACCCCGTAGGGGTGGTGGGCGAGATTATAGTAAGGCTTTCCAAAAGTCTACCCAAACTGCGGATCGGGTACAGTTCATGTGTGCCAGGTGTGTGCACATTGCCAGCCACATCGCACACCATCCAGTTGTCTGAGCCTCGGCATCAGACTTCAAAGGAAGCCGCTCCACCGCCCCCCCCATCAGACTTCAAAGGAATGCGCTCCCCCGCCCCCGCCACACCAATCCCGAGAGCTTGTTTTACATGAACACGGGCGGCTAAATCATACAAAAAATAATTGCAGACAAATAACTGATACTTTGCTTGAAAAAAAAACCAACACTGAGCATGGTGGATCTTTATTTTCACAAGGCACAACTTTTAAAATATATTATTAAGTTGTGTATCAGCTTATCTCTCCTAAACATCGTAATTAAAAGCAGAGGCCAGCTTGAGTACCCTCCCTGCCGGCTCTTTCCCGGCTCCGCCGAACCCCACCCCTTTTCTTTTAAACTGCTTCCACTTTGTTTAAGAATACACCACGCACACATCTTCGATGTTGCGAAAACCATGCTGTAATCAACACCTGCACCAGAGCTTAAATTAAGCCAGTGTCTGCTGGTACGCTTTTCAGCAAATTAAAATACATTTAAAAGACAAGCATATCTTTCTCTCACATCCTCCTCTCTCCCCTCTGCCTTTCCTCTCTCCTGTGACCCCTATTTCCCATCAGCTGGTCCCTTTCTTTACAGACACGTTAACTCAGGTCCTCCTTTGTCCTCAGCCTGTTTTCTTTCCCGCCAGCCCCTTGTATACTCCTCTTCCTCTCCTCTCTTCCGTGACCTCTACTCCCCCTCAACCTCTGATAAAACAGATCCTTAATGTCATCACCTGCAGGGTCCTTAAATTAAGCCGCTGTCTGCCGGTACACTTATCGGAAATGTACAACTTGAACTTGTAACTTTACGCAAAATATTTAAAACCACTTTTACATGCAAAGTAAGCATGGGCGGAAAATCCGTTTCGCTCGCGGATTTTGCGGATTTTCGGTAAATTCGCAATCCGCGAGATTCGCGAATCTCCCGCAAAATC
This sequence comes from Lissotriton vulgaris, assembly GCF_964263255.1. Classification (NCBI taxonomy): domain Eukaryota; kingdom Metazoa; phylum Chordata; class Amphibia; order Caudata; family Salamandridae; genus Lissotriton; species Lissotriton vulgaris. The sequence goes on along the minus strand of NW_028244322.1, from coordinate 259,768 downwards.
CGAAAATCCGCGAGCAGCGGATTTTATGGCTTGCTCGCACTGTTCGCGTGAGTTCGCGGCTTCCCAGTACAACTTCGCGCCCCGCGAATAAGCGCTAAATTGCAGAAATACGATCTTAGCAAAACTGAAACTACTTACCAGGTTCAAAAGTTCAGGCTCATCATTAGTAGTCATTTCCTGTAGTGCTTCCTGAGGGGCCCCTCCAGAGTTCAGTTGCCTACTTGCAACTATTATGTGACCCTGCTCTGAACCTCAGAATAGTTACACATATGCCACAAAGGTCCTGAATTACAGCTAAGGGAGACAAGCAGGAGCCAGGCTGGAAGTTCAAATCCATTAATCAGCCCCTAATTCATTATTGTCAGTTGGGGCAGGGCAGGTGTTGTAACTAATTTTGCAACAATGAAAGCACTTAGCAAGTGCAAAAGATCACTAATCAGGAAGCACTAAGGAAGCAGGTGCCAGCTAAAAAAATATTCTGGGACACATTAATCAGCCCCAAATTAATTCAGGTCACTTGAGGCAGGGAAGGTGTGCCTGCTTTGCCACAATAATGTACACTGACTGGACAACCAGAGGGTGCTGTGATGAAACAGAGGGTGGCATGGGTGGGCCAGAGGGTGGCATGAGTAGTCAGAGAGTGGCAGTGGTGACAGAGAGTGGCAGTGATGAAGAAGAGTGTCCCAAACAGGCTGGACACGTAGAAACAACAAGTTCGCAAAACTTGCGACCCGACAGGTAAGTTCGCGTTTGTGAAATTGTACAAAACCCTCGCGAACTGGCAGAAACGCGCGCGAACACACCAAAAAAAAATCCGCAAATTTGCGAGAATTCGCGGATTTTGCGAATTGCGAGTTCGCAAATCCGCAAAATTCGCGAACGCGAGATTCGCAAAATTCGCCCATGCTTAATGCAAAGACTTAGGGCCAGATGAAGGTCACCAAATACCGGTCGGTAACGGCGGATTTCGACCGTTACCGACCGGTATTTGGTGACTGAGATGTAGGGGGCCTACATTTTACAGAATCAGTACATTTACCGATTCTGTAATATACGGATTCTGTAAATTTACCGAATCGGTAAATCCTTATGTAGGTGGCACTGGCACAGTGCCACAGGCCCCTAAGAATTCCTGTGTACATGCACATCTGTGCATGTACACCTGTGCCATGTGGCACACACACATTCCCTAAGGGCATGTATGTGTGTCACATGGCACACAAGCCAGAATTAGGGGTGCTACAGGGTGTCAAAATGACACCCTGTTCCCCTTGACAAATCGGTAATTTTACCGATTTGGTAATTATCGAATCGGTATTTGCCATTGATTCCTATGGGCCTCAAGGCCCACAGGAATCAATGGCAAATACCGATTCGGTAATTACCGAATCGGTAAATACCGAATCCTACCGATTCGGTATTTTTTACCGAAATTTTACCTACATCTCTTTTACCGAATCTAAAATACCGAATCAGTAAAATTCTGTATTTTAGAGTCGGTAAAAGAGATTTACCTACATCTGGCCCCATTGGTGTTTTGTTATGTATTAATTTCTTTGTAGGAAGTTTGATGTTTTATATATTATTTTTACATTGTTTGTTTCTATGTGTATCAAACCAATTGTACAGTGATGTAAATATTGAATGTATAGTCCGTTTAATTTCTGTCTATCAATGTTAAAAAAGATACGTTAAAAGTTAAAATAATTGGCATTGAATACGCATGCCTGGTTGGAATGTAATAAATATTTTTCTAACCTAAAAACGTTTTTTCGTTTAAGTAAGTGTGGTTTACGCAATTTTTGTGCTTTATATTTAAGTTCACCTAAAGCACAACTTTAACACAGCCCCTTATGCTGTAATCCATACTAATATCATAAAGAGAGAGCCCAAACCTTTGAGGCGGCTAATCTCAGGAACCACAGCACCAATCACAACACCCAATACAGCGTTGGAAAGGGCAGTTGCAGCAGGCTATGCAGACGCCCACCATATACATTTAAAAGTTAAAAGAACCGTGCCAGCAAAGTAGTCCCTTGTGGGCGTGTCTGCGTTGTGCTGTGGGCGTGTGCTGGGGGCGTGACAAACGCTGGGGGCGTGTGGTACGTTCCGCCCTTCACGACATGTCTCACATCGTGTGCTAATCCCACCCTGCTCCCTTTAAATACCCCTGCACCCCATAATCATAACCCACCCTTACTCCTTAAAATACCCCAAAACCCTTAAACACTAACCCATCTTAACTCTATAAATATACCCTGTACCCCAAAACCCAAACCTAGCCCTGAACCGTATAAATACCCCTGTACCTCAAAACCCAAACCTACCCCTGAACCCTAAAAATACCCCTGTACCCCAAAACCCAAACCTAGCCCTGAACCCTAAAAATACCACTGTACCCCAAAACCCAAACCTATCCCTGAACTCTAAAATACCCCTGTACCCCAAAACCCAAACCTAGCCCTGAACCCTTAAAATTCCCCTGTACCCCAAAACCCAAACCTACCCCTGAACCCTAAAAATACCACTGTACCCCAAAACCCAAACCTAGCCCTAAACCCTAAAAATAACCCTGTACCCCAAAACCCAAACCTACCCCTGAACCCTTAAAATTCCCCTGTACCCCAAAACCCAAACCTACCCTTGAACCCTAAAAATACCCCTACCCCCCAAAACCCAAACCTAGCCCTGAACCCTAAAAATACCCCTGTACCCCAAAACCCAAAACTATATCTGAACCCTTATAATACGCAAACACCCCAAAACATATACCTCAGTACCCCAAAACATATACCCCTATACCCATACTTACCTTATCCAAACATTAAAAAAAACATGCTTTTACCATTCATGCAGTTAATACGAATTTTGTTGTAAATGTATGCGTGGTAAAAGCATATAAAATGTAATGCCATGCTTTATAATGGCATTGCGGAGTCATGGTACTTTCGTAATGAAAGTATGCGGAGTGATGGTATGCAGAAAGAAAGTTGCGGAATAATGGGTGTTTACCCTCCACCGGTAAGAACATTAGTGGCACGGCGGCCCACATCTCCAGCAACATACTCATATTTTTTCACCACCCATTTGAAAAATGCACAGGTCTCTCTCATTGATGGCCAGCACCGACATACACTTTTAGACACACCTCCCGTCACAAGTTCTAGAATTGCGAACTTTAGAGCTGTGGAGCTACGTTCGAATCTCGGCATCAGCTCAACATCCTGTGATTCCAGGCAAATCGCTTTGTCTCCCTGTGCCTACCACAAATGAATGTGTTCTTCTGTAATGTAAATTGTGCTCATGCCATGTTGTCGAGTTCAAGCTACATAATATTGCAAGGAAAAATAAAGTAGGGAAACTCGAGTTCACACACTACTGAACGTGCACTCTTAAGTGCATCAGCAGTGCACTGTGAATCGTAGCGTTTCACAGGCCTGTCACTGATAAGAAATGCTATCTAAACAAAATCCTACAAAAGAATATACTACTGGCCGGCAGCAATTCATACCTGGACAACGTCGGGACGGGCTGCTAGTATCATTTATAAAGAGCTTACATTTCTTACTAAACTCTTGAACAACTTTTTATACATTTGATTTGTTAAGCGTAGAATACAAATCAGGTAAATAAAATCTCACACTCATTGTAAGCACTGCTTTCATGACGTTTAAAACTGCACAAATATCCCTGAACACCAATGCCATTTGATGCAGGATTATGTTGACTTGAGTACAACTCCCAGTGGCAATGACAGTATATTCGAACCATTGTCACAAGTTGAGCTTTAGAGTACTCACCCTACCTGCAAATGCCTTGCATTAATGGCTGACTCACTCTCACTGGCTATCACACTCACACTCTCACTGACACTCTCACAGACTCTTACTCTCTCACACTCTCACTGACACTCTCACAGACTTTCACTCTCTCACTGACACTCTCACACTAACTCTCACTCACACTAAGTCACTCACACTGACTCTCTCACTCACACCGACTCTCTCACTCACACTGACTCTCTCACTCACACTGACTCTCTCACTCTCACTGACAGACTCACCCACTCTCACTCTCTCACTAACTGACTCTCCCACTCTCTCACTCACTCACTCACTCACTGTCACTAACAGACTCTCTCTGACCAACTCACCCACTCTCACTCACTGACTGACTCTCCCACTCACTGACTCGCTCACTCACTGTCTAGACTCTCACTGACTGACTCACCCTCTCTCTCACTCACTAACGGACTCTCCCACTCACTGACTGACTCTTCCACTCATTCTCACTCACTGACTCACTCACTCTCAACACATATTGCATTACAAATGCAATAGGTGTCACATTTGCGAAAGTTTAAGATATTGGCATTGTAAATGACAATGCTATTAATTTATCTATTTTCAAAACCAAAACATAAATAAAACAATTGTCATTAACAATGCCAATAGCTCAAACTTTCCTAATGCAAGACCTGTAGGGATGCTGGGCGAGTTTAAAGTAAGGCTTTCCAAAAGTCTCCCCAAACTGAGGATCGAGTACAGTGCATGTGAGCACAACCAGGTGCATTGTGAACAGCTGCCACAACCACGTGCATTGTCAACAGCTTCCATTTGCTAGCAGACACTTTGTGCGCCCGTGCCGCGCTCTCCCTCTGCTGCCACACTCATTCAGCTCACCAGGCTGCACACCCCCTCACTCTCCATATGCTCGCTCGCCTTTTCTTTGATCTCCGCCACGCTTCCTCATGTACTCCTCTCCGCCCACACGTCATGCTCCCTCGCCTTTTCTTTGATCTCCGCCGTGCGTTTTTACAGGCTCCTATCCGCCCACGCCTTTTTAGGTCTCGCCTCTCAATGCACATGCGCATTGAGCGGAGCGAGACTATAGGGGCTTAAACAGACTTTACCTAGACTGGCGATTTGATGCTGTGCCCGTGCGCTTTTAGGTCAATGCGCAAGCGCATTGACCTAAAAGGCGCGTGCACAGCATCAAATCGCCAGCCATCTGTTCCCCAGCAGCTCTTCCCGCTCCGCCCCACAAGCTTCCCCCAGCGTGCGCTCTGCCTCAGCCGCACTCCTCCCACACCTTTGAAGTGAAGCTTAGCTTCACTTCAAAGGCCCCTGCTGTTTCACACTATTCACGACCGCCAGGCCGTGTCTCTCACTCATCGCGGCTCTCCCCGCTCCGCCCCCTGCTACGGCCGTGTCGCATTTCTCCTCCCCCCTCCACACAGCAATGCCCTCCGTCTTGTTTTTTATTTCATTTCGCGGCCGCCAATGCTTGTTTACTAAGACCTCACTTTGCAGCAAAGCACTCCATTACATTTCACTAGCTATACCCGAACACTATCCTCTGGTTAAATTAGACAGGGAAGAGAGTCTTTGAGGGACTGGCGCCATCACTTCCACAATTTTATAAAAGCTTAATTAGTCGATACCCTACTCTCAGCCTGGGTTGAGATGTGTAAATTTAAAATCACAATCTCTGCTACTGATGTCGGGTGAGGGGCTCTGATCTATTGCCCGCCAGGCACCATGAAAGATTTTACTCAGCCTCTAAATGACTACATTGCACCCCATATCGTAGCTTCCAACACATTTCTATTGTTGGGCGACATTAATTACCATGGTGAGAAGACTGACAATAAAGGTGTGATGCAACTACATTTAGCCCCTCCCTGCCCTCCTCACACCGTTCAAGTTGTAAATTCCCTGCCCCAAATTCCCTGCCCCCTTACGTTGTCCATGTTGACCACCTTCTGGCTCCTTGCCAACTTGATAACAGAGGCGACATCAGGGAGCAGACTCCCTGCTGCTTTGCAGTGAAGCGCGTCCATTTATGGAAGTATACTTCATAGCGTTTTAACGTAGCCTTGCGAAATATATTACTTGCACTCCAAACGTTCAGTTCCTGCTCCCTGTGTATACCACACTCCTTCCACACACACACTCCCTGCTGCTTTACCGTGAAGTGTGTTCGTGTATGTGAGCACGCTTCATAACGCTTTAACTTAGCCATGTGAAATCTATTAACTGCATTTCATTTCGGAACACTCTTGCTTAACCAATTGTGCTACCTCAGAGTGAATCCCATGGGACTGCGCTGGGAGTATTGCATCCCAAACTCCTTTCAATTAAGCATATTTGGCAGATGTTATTTAACCCCTTCAGTGCTGATGACAAAGCCAGCTCGTCATGGGTTTTACCTGCGCTGTGCTTATGACGAGCTGGCTTTGTCATGAACAATGGGAATCTCAAGAATGCTGCACCGGACGGGAAAACACCTTAGCACCCAAGGTGTTAAGTGAATCCCTTCGGGATCCTTTCTGTGACTTAGCAGATTTGGCGCTCCCTCTCCACATGTTTAAGAGATGTCCTTGATTGATAGGTTGTGGATATTGTCGGACCACTTCCACATTTCGGCTACAAAGCCCATTGATAGAGGTCACCATTCCAGGTGGTTCACACATCCTTCGTCCTGAAGACCTGAGTGATGTTTTTTTAACTCCTGCTTTCAGACACCCTGTTCTGCCCAGCTTATGCTCTCACTCATCTGTGTACAGTGCATCTGACTCGCGCACCACGTATTTTAGGCGGGCGTAGTTGCCAACGGTGCATCAGGTGCAGTGGCACTGGGAACCAGTGAATTATAATTATAGCTATAATTTACTGCCTATACAGGAGTCGGCTGGCCCATTTTATCACTTGCACTAAAACCCCCTGCACAATGGTCACAAATGCACGTGTGCACTCCTTCGCATACCCGGGATACTCTTACAAATAATCTGTTCAAACACGGACCTCTCTCAAAACAGACGCATTATTGGCATGTTACAGCTCACCCGTTTCTTGAACACTTCAGAAATTGTGTTTTTCTGATTATTTTACTGGTACTGTGAAGTTTCTTCTGGGGGTGACCTTCTCATACAGTAACCTCTATGCAATTATAAGACATTGTTGAAACTGACACTCTCACAAGTATATGCTTTCAATCCAAAAACAGGAGGCAAAACATCACCCAGAGATTGTTATTCCATGTCCCGTACGGCAAATTGCAATCGCACAAAAATCGTATTTATAAATGTTGTGATGTTGTTTATGCCGTGCCGTAATCACGGGTGCCATAAACACTGCACCCTCCTTAACCTTCAATGAGCTGTGTGTTAGTGCAGCGCTGGCACAGTGGGCATTTAAGAACGGCAGTCTCACACAGTACAACGCTGGCACAATGAGCAATGGCACTATGTTAGCGCAAGGAGATCT